>NC_133930.1:18584988-18896280 GCF_964199755.1 Larus michahellis
CATGACTTTTAATTGAAAACCTGAAAAGCACAGAGTAAGAAATATTTTCTGGGCAGTAAATATTTCCAGAAGTAAGGGGTGAAAGTTATGTATTTCTGATACTGTATAAAGCATGTCCTACGGATGGGAAGTACTGGACAAGGTTCATCTTCTGTCAGAGCATGGCTAGGGACCCCAACCACAGAAACTCACTGCTGGTCTTACAAGATCAAGATTTAGGGGATGATATTTGTACACTGTAAGTACAAACTGTGGCCCTTTATTTCCCCTAGTAACTAGAAAACTGATAATTGTTAGTTCAATCAAATGGAGGAAAACAAGGCATTGCACTTGGCATGAATAATCACTTCCACAAGAACAGACTGAGGAACAACTGACTGGATGTCAGATCTGCAGAACAGGATTCAATGGTTCACAAACTGAATGTGAGTCAACAGTTTCATGGCATTGCTCAATAGGCAAACACCTTACTATGATAAATAGGAATGTAGCCTTCAACAAAAAAAAGGTATTTTGCATTCCGCTTAGCACTGGAGTGCCAGGCTTACTTAGTGGTGTCGAGAAAAACATGCTCAAATGGAAAGAATCCAGACAATGGTTGCATGAATGATCAGAGATCCGTGAAAAATGGACTTGCAAGGAAATAGCTGAGAGAATACGACTGTTTAGTCTAGAAAAGAAAAGGACTGAGACATAATGCATTTTGAATCTTCAAATATAGCTGCTGCAAAGAAGAACAATCTATTCCTCATGCCTGTGGCAGATAGAAAAGTTGAAAGGGAGATTTAGGTTGACTACTGGGAAATATTTTCTAACTGTGAGAGTAGCAAAGCAAATGAATGATTTCCCTGCGGAGATGCTGGCATGTTCTCTACAAGAAAGGAGACTCTCGCCTTTAAGAAATAATTAAATAAATATCAGAAAGGAGTAACACAGGTATAGCTAATCCTGTCTTGGACCACTGGGATAGAGCTGATGACATTCTGAGGTCACCCCCCAGCCCTGGGACACCTCCCAGGTTCGGTGACTTCAGCCAGCCATCAAGATAAACTGTGTGTTGACAGGTTCCTATGGTTCTTTTGATGTTCCTCAAATGCTACCATTTGCAAATGCTGAAGCATCCACCATGTCACCAGAAATACAATCTTACACAATCAGTACATTTTATGGCCAAACTAGACTGAGATGCTACCTCTGAAAGAAGAAGAAAGTGAAAAGTTCACAGTGCAGAAATTTTTCGCCTGTATGGCATTCAAATGTAAGTATATTACAAAATAGTGGCAAATGATTTTAATGCACCCTAGTGGTTTGGCTGCCAAATAGGCCTTTCAATAAAGTTTATATTAAACACATTAATAAAAATATGTACTATTAGAATTGACTATTGGAATTTGCTAAAAATATTAGAAGCTTTTAACCATATTTTTAGGTTACATAGACAGAGGCTTAACTCAGTAATGTTTTCTGAAAAGTCCTGAGGAGCCTGATGCCATGGAAGTTCCTCAGCACGCTTAACACGTGGGGGAAAGAATTAAAATCTATACATTTGCTGCATAGAGGCAAAAATTATAGCACTGCATTCAGCTGTATCTTTTCACTTTAAACAAAAATCCAGAACTCAAACTTTCTCAGCCCTTTCTTCCTATTTATTTTAGGTGTCTAGATTGAATGCAGACCAGTGCAGATTACTGATTTGTATTGACGACAGTACAGAACATTTTCATTTTACTGCCTATATGGGAATATCAGACAGATAAGTTTTTTCTCTGTTCTACTGTATTTACTACTGTATCCCTGCTACTTACCTCCAATTTTAGTATTAGACTAAAACAATGAATATTCTTCCAATGCTAAGTCAATGTTGAGGACAGTCTTGTGCATCTGACTTTTGGACTAAAACCTATTTGTAGAGCTTTTGCTTGCCTAAAGTATGAGTCTGGTTTTGCACTGATTTCAAACTTGTTAAGATTAACAACACGCAATTAATATTTTTAACATGATGAAAACCTATGTTTAAGCTTATCTGTGTTTCTTCTTCTTAGTTCCAATGCCTTTGGTAATGAAGTAAAGGTTTTCACAAACAAAATTCATCCAGGATTTTGATTAAAACGTGGAAAATAAGGAAAAAGCAATAAAAATCTTAGCAGTTTTGATCTATTGTTTTTCATCTATGAAATTTTCCTCCCAGTTTTTGTGCTCAGCCTTAACAACACTCAACAGATTTTTTTTTCTTGTTGAGACACTAATATTTCACAAAATTGCCCAGGCCTCTATTATTCACAAAACCGTAGAATGGTTTGGGTTGGAAGGGATCTTTAAAGATCCTCTAGTCCAACCCCCCTGCAATGAGCAGGGACATCTTCAACTAGATCAGGTTGCTCAGAGCCCCGTCCAACCTGATATTGAAGGTTTCCAGGGATGGGTCAGCTTGTTCCAGTGTTTGACCACCCTCATCATAAAAAATGTCTTCCTTATATCTAGTGTAATTGTACCCTCTTTTAGTTTAAAACTGTTACCACTTGAATTATCGCAACAAGCCCTGCTAAAAAGTTGGCCCCCATCTTTCTTATAAGCACCCTTTAAGTACTGAAAGACCGCAATAAGGTCTCCCCAGAGCCTTCTCTTCTCCAGGCTGAACAATTCCAACTTTGTCAGCCTGTCTTCACAAAAGGGTTGTTCCATCCCACTGACCATTTTTGTGGCCCTCTCCTGGACCCACTCCAACGGGTTAATAGTAATAATAATAATCATCATCGTCATCTTCACCATCGTCAACATCGGCATCTAGACTTACTCTGTGGAAACCACAGAAAATTTAGTAAACCGGTCCTCATTTATAATAAATATTCACTATAGAGATATTTTCTGGTAATTGTCATCAGCAGTTGTGCCAAAACTCCAGACGTTCAATGAATACTAATTTAATCTGACTAAATTGTCAAGTAATATTTAGGTTTCAACACTCAAAGAGTAATTGAATGCATAATTTCCATTGATTTCACATTGCTATGTCACTTTTTCATCTTTCACCAGGGTATGCATCTTTGAAATAGATCAGTAGAAGGAATACTGTGAACTTTATCTTGTTATTACCTGCAGAATGTCTTTCTAATAAGTCTTTTATAAAGACTGATGAAATCTTTATAAATAGAAAACAGTTCAGAAAGCTTTATCGATTTTTTTTAAGTTCATTTGAAGCTTTTAAATGAACAGGATGATACTTGTTTGAGCATGTGGAACATTCACAAAATAGAAATCCAATAAAATAATCAAAAGGGAAGAAGAGAATCCTTTCTGGCCTTGATTTCTTATTCAACTTTCAGCTTGAGACTGATTTTGTCATCCATATTTCAGGTTTAAAGGTTTGACTTATCAGCATTTGGTGAGCAACGAGGTTAGTCTTCCAAGTACAGCACTGAACATCAGAGACCTTATTCAGTTTTAAATTCCGTGCAGACTTGTTCTTACCATTAAAGCATTCATCTGTTGAAACAAAGTTAGACCTCAAAAATCATACAGATTTTTTTTCTGCATTGGGTTCACTACCTATCACTCCTGCTAGCATAGCGTTGCAATTACCACATCTTAAATCATGACTGGATTGGATGGCACTCAGTGTGAATAGTACTGATTCAGATCAGCTTATTTTGGATGTGTTCAGAGTATCAGGATGAATTTTGTATATTGTATATTGACATACATTTGACTAAATGTTTTGAGAAAAAAAATTCTGGTCATTGCTAAAAGGAATTTTTAATTTCACAATGACATCAAAGTACATTCAGTGGATGAAATAGATTTTTTTTCTTTTTAATGTCCCCTATGTTTCACAACTGAAATCATAAGAATATAGAGCTAAGGCAAGGTATTCTTCAGTGTAGTCAATCTCATCTATTTCAGATGAAACAACTATGAAACAACTAGTCTACTTTAGCTTCCCATTCATAGAATAATTGTTACTGCTTTCAGTTCCCTCGGTGCTGTCCTGTTTGGTTGTACTCAGTCTGTGTGTGTGTGTGTATATAAACCACACAAACATAATTAAGGCACCTTATGGCCTTATTGAGAGAAACCGCAGCCTAGCAGGTACCTGAAGTTGATAAGCTTTCATGTCATACTACATATTTTCTAGTGTTCTCCTCTGGAAAGATATATTTCTTTTGTCGGTTGGAAGTCATTACAATCTAGAAGTACAATAAATCATTTCAGCCAGCAGACTGGGAATATGCTTTTATAAAATTTTGCAGCCTCCATTTCCCTTCTGGTATGTCAAAAGACTAGAGAAATTGTGACAAGGAACCGCAAAAGCAGGGTGAGCTGAAGAAATTAGCTCAGAGAATTATCAGTAACTGACCACAATTATCACAGAAATAATAAGCTTCCATAGATCGAAAAGCCCCATGGCTTGGAGTTTGTTTCCATTGTATTTGTGAGAAATTTAATTTTCATAGTGTTGTTTTTCTAGAATTTGATACTTAATCTGATCAGTATTTTTAAGAACAGGCATGCAAAATAGAGGTTCTTTATAAAGTTCACGATATTCTGAGCCAAACTGGATTACAAAGATAGCATCGGACAAAGTGTTTCCTGCTACTAAGTTTTTCCATTGGCATTTGGCAGTAGCAAGTTCCTACTTCAAACTATCTGATCTCACATCCACAGCAACCAAGAGTGAGAGATTCATTTTGTGGCAATATGAAGCATTTTTATATGTGCTTAGTCATAAGTGAATGATCAGTCATGAATATCAAGTCACTCTAGGACTAGATAGGGCCATGGAAGCAAGGACAGGGGAAGCAGGGGAGGGATGGGGGTAGGGAGGATTGATACCCCGTGCAAGTTAGAGACCAACCATTTATTTGCAGGTATATAAGCAAGTCTAAAAGCATACCCTGCAGCTTGTAATGTTGTTGATTATTCAGGTTCAGAAGAGCAGGAAGCTAAACAGATGCTTTACAGTTGGAGGTTGAACTAGCTCTCCTTGGGAGTTAATAGGGTTAACAACTCATCAAGTATGTCAAGAAAGTCCCTTATTGCTTTCCAGAATCCTCTATTTTTTATCAAATCTACCTAGGGAAAACTTCATCTTTCTCAGCAAATAATTATGTAAAAAGGGAGTGCTGTGCATACAATAAGATGTGTGCATTTCTTGCAGCAATAAAAATCACTGTCTATTACAAAAAATGTTTACACTTTTCTACTCCTAGATATGAGTATTATTTCCTAATAACTGTCTGCTTTTCCTAAAAATTAGTTTGAAAAACGCTTTGTCTAGTCCTGAGAGCTACACAATAATTTACATGAGCCAGATCATGAGTTTGGTTCTTTAAGGTAACCCTGGAGCTGCAAAAAAATCACATAAAGAATTCAGAATGTGCAGAATTTAGTCCAGTAATAAAAAGAAATTATTATTAAATGAAAAGACCATTGCTTCAATTTTAATAGAGATTAGAATTATAGAACTAATGTAAAATTATTATTTTGTCTGCCATTTTATAAAATACCTGGATTATAATAGAACTTTTGATGTTTGAGGAGAAAGCATACTGCCTATGGAAGAAATTATCCAATTTGTAGACACTGCTACCAGAGACGTTTCCAGAACCAACATTACGATCCTTTGTACTAGCACAAATAATTCTGAATAGTGGAATTTTTCTTTTTCTGTAGGATACTGTTTTCTGATTGAAATATTTTGCTTTGATCACTAATGACAGGTTAGCTAAAAGCTGTTTAAAGATTCTGGAAAAATAATGTATGATTCATACAACTTCCAGAAGCAAATCATCTATGAAAGGTAAGGTTACCTATTCCTTTCTCATAATTTCAAACACGGTGTCAAGTTCCTCTAAAAGGAAATACATTCAGCTGCAGTCAAAGATAGTGCAGCATCAAGAAAATAGCTACAAAGTATGCAGATAGTACTTAGAAAGCTTTTGCTTGTGAGTGATAAATTTTTGTTATGACTGGCCAATTAGGCAAAACCTCTTTGAAATAAAAACTTATGTATGTGTTCATGTCGCTTTATGGCTTATTAATTTTATATGTATTTTTCTTAATTTCTACAGTCTGAGAGTCCTTTGTCTTGCAAAGACTTTTATTATTACATCCACAGTAAAATCATTAAAGGAATATTCAGAAAATTGAGTTTTCATTAATAATAATATGGGTATTGTAGCTGTGCTGCATAATTTAAAATGATGTCAAAATCACTAATCTGAGAAGCACTATTGAATTTTTTTTGGAAGATTACTCGAGGAGTGTTGTGCATCAAGACTTCTAAAACAACAGCTGTGGAACTGACTAAGAAAAGTCAATGAACATTCACAGCCTGCAATCAATTACACAGCCTTCTAACCCCATATACGAGGTCTCATGCAGAAATGTGTAAACAACATTAAAAAAAATAAAAATTCTTTCTCTGTCTTTATAGCAGAATCCCAGCTCTGAAAATCTGTGATGAAAACCGTATATGACATCACTCGAGGACAGAGGAGGAAGCAAGGACAGTGGAGAGAAGGCATTGTAAGGGCTGATGAATAATGGGTCTGTTTAGTATTGTACATACAAAGCAACATCTAACTTTGAATTGAGTTTTGTATTTTTTTACTCTCTTATGAAAAGAAATGTCTCTAAGAGACACTTCACCTTCAGTTCTACACTTCAAAGTGAATTCTAACATGTGGCATCTGGAACTCTTGTTTTTTAAACAAAACAAATAGTACAATTTCAAGAACGGTAAATATCAACCAGGTCAGACCTCAAACGTAAGAAATATGCTCAAAAGAGCATTTTGCACATATAAATAGGTTTTCAGAGTAGATTCTTTGCTTCTGAATATTGGACATTTCAGCTATATGCAGTTGCATAAACCAGGACTGTATAGGTCTGGGAATGCATTGTCTAGCTCAGCTCTGCAGTCACATAAATGACTCCTTTGTGGATTAAATTTTCCGGATTAGCAAGCAGTACATACAATTCATCTGTTCCAAGGTGTTTAATATTTTTTTAAATGACCATTGTCTGAGACAGCTGCCACCAATATGGAAATACATACGTTAGTAGGTTAAGGTTTTTAGTTTTCAGTTTCTCTTTGACAATAGCTTCAGGTGCAGTTATACTATCACGCTTCAGTCTCTTCCCTCCAAGTTTAATACACAGATATTTTAAAGATTTGACATTGACCAGCTTCAAATGTCTCAATCTATCAGACTAAACAGACTGGACAAACTAATCTTTCAAAGAGCCTTCTCCCATTGTGGTGGTGTCATCTTGCTTCCCCAGAGCGGAATGCTGCTGCTTTCATATGTTCTTCCCCTCAGCTGACCTCTCAGATGCACTGAGTCTAGCTACAGGCTTCTGCTTGAGGAGGACTGAATCAGTAAATTGCTATTTTCCAAAGCTCATTGTCACAGATATGTGTGAAAACTGTCTAAAATGCATACCTTGGAGGGTAGAGGACTGTATTAATTACCCTGTGGAGGAGTTACCTATGAAAGCAGTGCTAGGACAGGTAATGCCATACTTACCGTGCAGAAATAGTATCTCTCTACCTTGCTGGTTTTTGAAGACCTCTGAAACTGTCAGGTAGCAAAGCATGCAAAATAACTGTACGTCGTTCCTGAGAGCATAGTGCAAAGGCCACCAAGGGAAAATCTGAATGATTTTTCACCTGAGATTTTACTTCCCACTAGATATTTTTGCTTAAGGGAAAAGCTTGAGCTATCATTTATTTTCTAAATAAATATATCTGCAGTACCTTCCACGTAATAGAGTACCACTTAAAGAAATTTCCATCCTACCATTCAAGTGTTGAGCTTCTTAAAGTCCACTAAGCCTGTACAAGACTTTTATCAGAAGTGAAATCATTACTGTCACTAAGCTGTTTTGTAACTGCTAGATCTAATATGTGATTTTTGACAATATAACAAAATCAAAGCAAACCTTCTATTATAATTTAAACAGAACGGTCAAAACTAATTGCCAAATTCTGTGATGACTGCTGTTTTTTATATTTATTTGAAGTTACTCACAGGAGCCTACTGCTTCTTCATAGGTTCATTCAGTAAAATCTGTTCAATGCTTCTTATTTTTTATAGATTCAATTCTGACTACTGAACTAAAATTAACATAGAAAGACTGCAGCTTACATAAAGAGCAATCAAGCAACTCCTTAATGATAAAATATGCAGGTTTGAGGCTTATTTATACTAACCACTGCACGGTCAGCACAGGGGATGTCCTGGTATCGCTGCTCGAATACTGGCTGATTTAGCGTAGATTTATCTACATAGACTTATGTGATTTTTCTAAGCAATTCTTAATCAAATCACCTAATAAATTAAAGCTTATTTTTACTAGCTAAGCACGAATTTATTGCCAAAATTGCAAGAAAATTTATTTTAAATAACTATAAAAAAGTTATTATTATGACTTACTTTTGCAGCTCCTTACTTAACAAACAGAAATTCAGCAAGAATTCAAGCATTCTAAGAAAACTTTGTCCTTTTATCAACCCAGCCAAAGAGCAAACAAGGCCATTGCAACCCATCTGTGATGTTGCAAAGTGTTTGGTCAAAGCATACTTTCTGGGAAAACTTTTTCCTGTTTGCACATCTAAAAAATAAAACCTACTTGCTAAGATTGTGTAGCCCGGACTGAGAATATCGGCAGTACTCTGTTATAGATATGCTTCCTGGCACATTCAGTTTGCACAGTTTATGCTAGGTACATAAATGACCTAGAGAACAATTGTTGTTAATGAAAGAAATGATTCCTAATCGGTGCAATTGAAAATTTAACCTTCCTAGGTGAAAAGTCATTGTTGCTGGGGAAAGGCAGAGAGCCCGTAATTGTAAAGTTGTATTATTGTTATTTCCTCTTGACACATCTCTCATGTTCCTTTCTGCTTGCCAACGTTGCTGGCATTACCAAAACCATATGAGGCTCACGTAGAGGTAGAGAAGGTAAAACGCAAAAGGTACAGGGCAGAAAAAGTAGCTGAAGAACTGCTCCATTTCTTGTTGATTCCTACATAAAATAGGTGCAAAACTACCATTAAAAATCTTTCCTACTTCTGGGTTTAATTGAATAATTCACTCAAAGAGGAATTTCTTGCATGGAGACGTGAATCTATCGGCATGTTCTGTCCAGTTTTCTCCCTACCATGTGGTCCGAACTAATGCCAAAACAATAACCTGGTAGACAGATCTATAACTGTCATGAGAGAAAAAACAAAATGTTTTCATTCATCCAAATAGTTGAAATTTCCCCTTTTCATTTTTTTTGCTTGTTAATACTTAATTGACAGAGTTGGTAAGGTTCTCATTCTTCTATTTTTACAGTTACAAAAATCCAAACAACATTTTTTTTTTTAAAAAAAGAGGAGGAAAATATAAAGAGGTAAATACTTACTAATTTTACCAAGTAATGACTGTGGGTTCAATTTTCTATGCTGCCTTTACTTGGATCTGGGTGGAAATAAATATGGACCAGCACGCAAATGGCAAACACACATTATGGAGAGGAAGTTTATAGATCATTACAGGGAAAGAATACTTGTAAATTATACTGTAGGAATGGGATAGACATATCAGTTGAATATTAAATACATGTTGCCTAAATGTTTTGAAGTGAAACCTTCAAAGGAAGGAATCAAAGCTTAATGACAGAAAGCAGTTCAGAACAGAATGTACAAAAACACAATGAATAACTGCATGAGTAGGAGAATAACTATGCTTACAGTTTATGCATGGGATTTATACAATTGCTTACAATTTATGCATGAAAACTGAGATCCAACCATCCTGATACACCAAAATGACAAGTTTCTAAGGTACTGAGTTCTGTGAAGAGAAAACAGGAACAAATCACGCTCATTTTCAGAATAAGCAGAAACCAAATACTTCTTTTTTACTCACTCCTTAGACTAAAAGAGTTTGTACAATCCTGCCCCTGCTAGGAATTCATAGTAATTTTCAGTCTATTTCTACGATGATTTGATCCAGCAGCTGGCATACAACATTTCTGAGGCAGAGATATTGAAAAATAAATGGTTACTGCTTGTGAAATGACCAAAAATTGTTTTCCTCAGTAATGTTTATTATTTAAAATTTTAAGGTATTAAAACACTTTTATAGCATTTTTGACTGAGAAGTCTCATCACAGGTTTTTTAAAAATATTTATACATTTATATGTGGGACTTGACCTTGTATCAGCGTTGTAAAAAAACCTGTTAGGTATAAAAACACCTAACAAAACAGTTATAAGAAAATAAGTGTATTAAGAGGAAGGGAACTTTCAAAACAAAATTATTCACTTATTTTCATTTTCATATCTTTTCTTCCTTTTTTTAAAAAATAAACATAGCTAAATGTCATGTAGGAACTGCACTTCGCTGGGAGAAATTAAGCATCTTCACTGGAAAAAATAAAAACAATATAACCAAAGTTTAAGCTGCATGAATTTAATTTCCTCCAGCAAAAATGAATGTCAGATTTGGTGCAGTGCCACAGAGTTGATTACCACAAAGATATATTTTGATTAACTTACTTGCTCACAAATATTGTTCCGCTCAAATTGTAATATCAGGTTATAAGCATTGTGCTTTAAGGAAACTAGACAAAGATGATGTATCGATTTCCGTACCAAGTTAGTTTGTGTAGCCTAAATCTTCTTCTTTAAGTGTATTAGAAAACCATAAGCTTTTCGTTCTTTCTGTGAACTCCGATACTAGACATTACTCTTCAAGGTTAGCAGGGAAAGTCTCATAAGGGAGTCAAAAAAATTACAGTTATGATGACTGTACCTATCACATGGTGGAGCTAAGAGTAAAGCCCAATCAGCTGATGCAAAGCGGTGCAGAACCACAGCTGAAACTCTGTTTTATACCTGCTGATGTCAAAAGATATTTTTGCATCTGTAATTCCTTTGACCAAAATTTAAACATGAAATAGCAGCTGCAAAGCCATGATTTAGTATGTGCATTTCTCTATGCACATAGAGGTGTTATAGCGACACTTTCTGTAGACATGTATCTATGCCTAGAATGTATTTTAATCACAGCTAGGTGCTTCCTCTACTATTCCTGGGCAGGAATAGCTCTGCCCAGCTAGGCTCGTATTTTAGCTTACACATAATTTATATACACACACATATAAGTCAGGAAGTAATATTCATGCATGACCAGTTTGTTGCAAGTTTCAAATCTGAAAGGCACAGCACAGCATCAATACCAGTGTCTCTGAAGGCAGGAATATATCCTTGCAGCACCTTTTGAAGATTGGCTTGGTTGACCAGGGACAAAAATGAAATTTTCCTCCCATGGATATTTGTAGACACACCTTGTGACACACAGACATGTACATGCATGCAGTCTCAGTCACAGTTCATTAGCATCCCATATATTAATCTGTTTGACAGTTCTCCTATGCACAAGTATTCTACAAAGAAACAAATGCAAAGACTAGTTGTTACCCCAAAGTGAAATAATACTAGACTGTCCCAAGACATTGACAAAAAGGCACGCAGATCATTGCACTTTCAAAGGAAGTCCGTCTCTATCAGCATCAAAATCAGTGGACTGGGAAAACTGCAGTGTCTAAATGATGTTTATAGTTTTGCTGTTACGTTTCTATTTAGTGATACAACCCGCGTGGCTTCCTTCTTCCATGTGTCTGATGTCTCTTGCTCAGCTGAAGTAGCAAATGGAAAAACCTCTGATAGAGTTTATTCTGTTTTCATATTGCTTTGTAAATTTAAAAAATGTCTTTTTAGATTATTATATTTTGCCCTGAAAGTAGTAAGAAAATGCTTGTAATTTACATAGCAGCAATTAGCTAGCATCCTGGGCTTCATTCTTATCAACTGCTTTTATCTGAAGAGCTGTATAGTGGGCACAGACTCACAGGCAAAGGGCAAAAGTTAAGGAGGTGTTATCTCCTCCCTACCCACTAGCATTAATTGCTGCAGTACGTCCCTGTATGACATGATGGCGTAGGATGGTGTATCATTTATTATTCAAAAATAAAGTTCATTTATACTGTTTCTCTTGATTTCATATGCCTAGGTTACATAGAATCATAGAACCATAGAATGGTTTGGGTTAGAAGGGACCTTTAAAGGCCATCTAGTCCAACCCCCCTGGAATGAGCAGGGACATCTTCAACTAGATCAGGTTACTCAGAGCCCCGTCCAACCTGACCTTGAATGTTTCCAGGGATGGGGCATCTACCACCTCGCTGGGCAACTTGTTCCAGTGTTTGACCACTCTCATCATAAAAAATATCTTCCTTATATCCAGTCTAAATCTATGCACTTTTAGTTTAAAAATACATTTATTAAACTTATTAAAATTAGTTTAAAAATGTGAGGGACTAAAAGTACTTTCAGCTGATTATATGGTCCTGTATTTCATGGAAAAATAACCCATGTGCATGGCAAGTAAGCAAAATACTAGGGTGGTTTGGCTAGTACAGTCTGGTGTAGATGAAGCCTAGTTTTAAGCAGAAAATTAAAGTAATGTGTGTTTAATTGATAGAACTGCTCCTGAGTCTAGCTGAAGCCAATGTAGGACACATAAGGATGTATGTAGGAGGTAAATCTTGGAAAAGGAACCATCGAGGAGGTTTCTCTTCCGGCGTGCTTAGTTCTTTAACAGTAGGTGTTCAGTAATTTAATCATCTGTCTCAGCAGTCTGAGAACACAAATTTTGGCTTTGCAGTGATTCTTGGAGGTTAACCCATTTTACCAGAGCAAGGGAATGAATTCCAAGCATAAAAAGCTCTATCACAGAAATAGTACCATGTTCAAAGTGGTTACCAGCAAAAGAGGGTGGGACTAGTCATTTATCAAAATATCTATTTGTCTTTTTAGATTTCTTGACCGCATCTATCCTCATGGTACTGAAGTCCCCTCTAATGCAAATGTAGTCTATGTTCGTGAATTATGCATAATGCTGTCTAATTATTTGTATAGACATTACCATATTGCTGATCACTGCAATATCTGGGTCTCCAGAATAATTTAGTTTCATTAACCTTCAACTGACTATATATAAAACTAGCCATATCTGCTTTGACAAGTACAGCTAAATTTTGCTCCTATTCACTTGCTCAATATCCAGCCTTCTAGACAAAGCAATACTTTGGGAAATAAAAATGGTGAAGCAGGAAGAAAATGGTCTAAAGACAGTTCAATATGCTCACTGAGAGTTATTAGAAAAGTAACACCTGTAACTCACCATTTCCCATCTCAGTCTTAGTCTGTTGACCATCTTCAGGTTGCTTTAATATACAGTAAACATTTATAGAGACACTTTTGGCAGAAGAGCACTGACTTTGGCTGCTTTACAAGTAAATGTCAGCTCTGAGTTGTCCCAGGCCTCTGTGCAACACACCAGAGATTACTTGGCAACCATGAGTAACTGACCTGTTCCAAGTAGCAATCTGTATTCTCATTTCTAAAGAATTCTAGAAGATTTCTTTTAAAGTGTTCTAGTGAGTGCTAAGAATGGTTTTATGCAAATAAATAGCAAATAACATTTTGTGCAGAGTTTTCCTGTCAATATTACAGAACTTACAGGTTACTACTACTTTGTCTGATCTATTTGTTACCCTCAGTGTGTTTCAGAAGTTTTTTGTCCTGTTTTCAGTGGAAAAAAATCCACAAATTAAAGACGTTGGAGATGTACAGGTATCTATATCTATACTTACATATAGTTCCAATTCATTCTTATCCACTTTACCCAGGATGTCTTCAGTAGTTTGCCTTGTCTTTCTGTAAGCACCATGAGGTGCTTAAAATATATACTGTTTTTCTACAAAAATAGGGATTTCAGCAACTAAGAAAAAATCAGTGTTATAATGTTGATTCATTGCTACTGTTTTGACTTGAATAATGCTAACTGAACTCTGGACTCTTGTTCTTGTGAAATGAAAAAGATTATCCAACTGATTCCCACCTACTTGTTGGATTGTCATGCGCACAGCTATACAAAGTTAAAATTTGCAGACAAATAACTCTGAAGTGTGAAGTAACAAAATATCATTTCTTATAGCTAAGCCAAACTTTCAAGAAAGGATTTGGTAACTGGAAAATGTATTTCTGACATGAAACAATAATGCCTTCAGATAAAATAATTTTAAAATATTTTTAATTTCTTCTGGTCGCAATTTATAAACATTTTTTGAATCTCACTTTATTTTTTTTGAAGGATAAAATAAATCATACTATCTATTGCATGCTGCTTAGGACCACTCACTATTGATTAGAAAATGTCATTTTAGACGGGAAAAATAGGGTTATCCGTGAATGCAATGAGCATGACTTTCTGTCACTACCTGCACATAGTTTTTTGGGTTTTTTTTAAGACAGACAACAGTCTTCTTTAATGGAGGAAAAACAGGAAAAGAATTATTGCAGCATTTTCATACGAATTAAATGTTGGTAGATACTAGGAAAAAAATAGGGTTTTTACAGGACAAAAATGTACTTGTTAATACAAACTAAGTAAGTGAAAGAGGCCTTAAATGAGAAGTACACATAAAAATATTGTTCAGATTTAAATGAAGTAGGGCTAAAGAGAAAATTATGTAGCACTTGGTGAAATAAAAATATGCTTTTGGGATTTGTAACTTCTTCAAATTTTGGTGAAACATCTAATATTTTACAATGGAAACGGTCAGAATCTTTATTACTACAATTACTCGATTTTTTATTTTTGGCCATAAGATTTTCCATGTCATTCACATGTCTCAAACTAAGTATTTCTGTAAAATTTCAGTCAGGCTGGTACAAAGAAAACAATGCTGCATATGTTAAATCTAACTTCTTTTTTCTTCCTTTGAAATTTTTAATATTACAGGAAATTAGAAGGACTGATATATTTACTATTTTGGGGAAAGTCATAGGTTACAAAAAACACATGTCCATAGTTATTTGGAGGGGGAAAATAAGAGATTCAGACATTGTATTTCAGCAGTTTCCGCTCACTGTGAGTCCTGGGCTGAGCAGGTCCTTTAAAGGAAAGAACTTTCATCCTCAATTAGATTAGGGGTTCATCAATCCCAGTAATCTGTTTCCAGTTGTGATCTTAAATTAATATTCAGGACACAACTGGAATAAGTCAGGGACTTTTTCTACCAGCTATGAAGCAAAATTATATGTACCTGAGCTAAGTCAGGGAAGCTTTCTCCAGTATGGTAGGCCAGGACACCATGGAAACGATTACGTTATGGTATAGGATTCAGTATCAGTATGTATAATATCAGTATCAGTATCAAGTGACCATGAAATGATAGAGTTTTCGATTCTGCGAGAAGCAAGGAGAGGGGTCAGCAGAACTGCTACCTTGGACTTCCGGAGGGCGGACTTTGGGCTTTTCAGGAGCCTGGTTGACAAAGTCCCCTGGGAGGCAGTCCTCCAGGGCAAAGGAGCCCAGGAAGCCTGGATGATTTTCAAGAAGGAAGTCTTAAAGGCGCAGGAGCAGGCTGTCCCCATGTGCCAGAAGACAAGCCGTCGGGGAAAAAGGCCGGCCTGGCTAAACAGGGAGCTAGTGTTGCAACTTAGGGAAAAAAAGAGGATCTATGGCCTCTGGAAGGAAGGGCAAGCCACTCAAGACGACTACAAAGAGGTAGTTAAGCTATGTAGGGAAAAAATCAGGAGGGCCAAAGCCCAGCTAGAGCTAAACCTCGCTTCTGTTGTCAAGGACAACAAAAAAGCTTCTATAAATATATTAGCAATAGGAAGAGGACTAAGGATTATCTCTGTCCTCTAGTAGATGGGGCCGGCAACATAGTGACCAAGGATGAGGAAAAGGCTGAGGTACTTAATGAAGTCTTTGCCTCAGTCTTCAGCAGTAGGACCAGTTGTTCCCTGAGCACCCAGACCCCTGAGCTAGAAGACAGGGATGGGGAGCAGAATGAAGCCCCTCTAATCCAAAGGGAAATGGTGAGGGACCTGCTTCAGCACCTGGAGGTGCACAAATCTATGGGGCCGGATGGGATCCACCCAAGGGTATTGAAAGAGCTGGCGGAGGTGCTCGCCAGGCCACTTGGTATCATTTATGAGCAGTCCTGGACAACCGGGGAGGTCCCAGCTGACTGGAGGTTAGCAAATGTGACACCCATCCACAAGAACGGCCGGAAGGAGGATCCGGGGAACTACAGGCCAGTCAGTCTGACCTCGGTGCCTGGGAAGGTCATGGAACAGATCCTCCTCAGTGCCATTACACGGCACATGCAGGAGAACAGGGTGATCAGGCCCAGTCAGCATGGGTTTGTGAAGGGCAGGTCATGCCTATCAAACCTAATATCCTTCTATGATAAGGTGACCCACTTAGTGGATGAGGGAAAAGCTGTGGATGTTATCTACTTGGATTTTTGCAAAGCTTTTGACACTGTTTCCCACAGCATTCTCCTGGAGAAACTGGCTGCTCATGGCCTGGACAGGTGTACTCTTCACTGGGTAAAAAACTGGCTGGATGGCCGTGCCCAGAGAGTGGTGGTAAATGGAGTTAAATCCAGTTGGTGTCCAGTCACAAGTGGTGTCCCCCAGGGTTCGGTGCTGGGGCCGGTTCTCTTTAATATCTTTATCAATGATCTGGATGAAGAGATTGAATGCACCCTCAGTAAGTTCGCAGATGACACTAAACTGGGCGGGCGTGTTGATCTGCTTGAGGGTAGGTTGGCTCTGCAGAGGGATCTGGACAGGCTGGACCGATGGGCTGAGACCAATGGTATGAGGTTCAACAAGGCCAAGTGCCGGGTCCTGCACTTGGGTCACAACAACCCCATGCAGCGCTACAGGACTGGGGCAGAATGGCTTGAAAGCAGCTCGACAGAAAAGGACTTGGGAGTGTTGGTTGACAGCCGGCTGAATATGAGCCAGCAGTGTGCCCAGGTGGCCAAGAAGGCCAACATCATCCTAGCCTGTATCAGGAATAGTGTGGTGAGCCGGACTAGGGAAGTGATCATCCCCCTGTACTCGGCACTGGTGAGGCCCCACCTCGAGTACTGCGTTCAGTTTTGGGCCCCTCGCTACAAGAGGGACATTGAGGTGTTGGAGCGTGTCCAGAGAAGGGCTACAAAGCTGGTGAGGGGCCTGGAGGACAAACCTTATGAAGAACGACTGAGGGAGCTGGGGTTGTTTAGCCTGGAAAAGAGGAGGCTGAGGGGAGACCTTATCACCCTCTACAACTACCTGAAAGGAGGTTGTAGAGAGATGGGGGCTGACCTCTTCTCCCTGGTGACAAGTGATAGGACGAGGGGAAACGGGTTCAAGTTACGTCAGGGGAGGTTTAGATTAGATATTAGGAGACATTTTTTCACTGAAAGGGTTATTAAACATTGGAATAGGCTGCCCAGGGAGGTGGTGGATTCACCATCTCTGGAGGTGTTTAAAAAAAGGGTAGATGGGGCACTGAGGGACATGGTTTAGAAGTGGCTCTTGTCAGGGTAGGCTAAAGGTTGGACTCGATGATCTTAAAGGTCCCTTCCAACCTCAACAATTCTATGATTCTATGATTCTATGATTCTATGATTCTATGTTTTCACTGTTATATGTTTCCTTTTAGTTCATTATCCAGAAGACAAGGATGAAAGACAATGAACTCTCAGCTGACGGTGAAGTAGGATTATACAAAATGTGAAAGGAGCTCAGGAAAGAAAAATTCTTTTTCTGAATTTTACTTTTCCAGAAAATTAATTTCTTTATGTCATAAGGGTTCACTGAAAGGAATGATCCTTGTTTAGCACAGAAGTCAAATAGAGCAGACTTACTTAACATACTAGCTATACTGGTACAAATGTGCATACTTCCTTACCTTGATCTTCATTTAAGTATTGGTATAAAAAAGCATGAACATAAAAGGATGTATTGAAGTAATTCTTAATTAAGTATTAAAGTACAAGACAAACTTGACTACTAAAAAAGAGGAGTTCCTCTAAAGAAGCAAGACATGGAGAAATTTGAAGGATTTCTTAATACGAAGATGTGATCTCTTGACTATGTTTAACCGAAGATCATATGCAGCATGTACACCAAGGTGCAAACAATGTAGGGAAGATTAAAGTTTTGAAATACAGGGGTTTTTTCTTCTCTGCATTGAAACAAACTTTATGACAAAACAGTACAAAGATTCTTAACTTTAATAAACCATCAGTCGTTACTAGAAGAGACCATCCACTTTAGCTTTCTACCCTAACTTTTCTTTCTGAATTTATGTGCGTGGTCAATAATTTCAAAGTGAACTTCAGACAGGAAATGTCAAGTGAAGCACAATTATGTTTCTATAAAGGATGTAAGATGGAAGAATTTTAAAAACCGAAGAAGATGTGGCTTAAAATAAGAGTCGTTGTCTCTCTAAACCTTACAGTTTTGAACAGTCACACAACTTACAAATATAAGACCAAATTGTTTGGCTTCTCTCTTAACAAATACAGTGTGTTGTTTTACCCCTTGAAAGTTTATGGGATTTCTAATTTTGGATATTTTTTCTTTAAATTTATTTAGGCTCAAAGTGAATTCTAAATGTTTTTTTTTTATATAATGTGCAGTAGTCTGAAGCTTTTCATTTCAATATTCTCAAAACAATTCATAATATAATTTATTCCTAGAACACACAAAATAAATATTTCAGCTCTCAGGAAAGTATAAGTTGCAGGGTAGTTATTGCTTTTAAAAGGGTGGGTGTGTCAGAATACACTTTATAATACCACGTATTGAAAGAAAAAAAAAATTGAAACAAAACGTTGCTCTGTACCAGGTTTATATGTACATGTGTATATGAATTTTTGTGAGTGAATAATAGAACCTGAACTGAAGAGAGACTTCTGAGCTACTAACAAAACTAACTGTTGAGATCACCAGAGATTTCTTTGTGTGGACTGAAAAGGGACGGCAAAGCACCTACTTGTCCCTGATGTGACAATGGACCCGTGTTTCTAGAAACACAGGCAATCTGGAAAAAACACCGTCAACACCAAAAAGACTCTACAGTCTAAAATTCTCACCTCTTAAAAACAGGGATAATTTTAAGTGCATCCTGACTTTCCCCTAACTAAGAGCGTGACTTGGACAGTAAAATGACCTTCAGAGGATGATTCAAAAGTATAGATACACTGTGAATTTTGCTCACTTACACTTTCACTCAAAGCCTGTGTATCTCCAATCATCCATACTATCTGCAATAACCCTCTCCTACTCTTTCTCTAAACTTTTCCAAATAAAACTTAGGGCTCAGGTGGCTGAGGAGTATGCCCATAACCTAACCAGAGACATATCCCTAATCATTCTGATAATTCTGGCTCAGTCCCTAACTTAACTGCACCATAAGCTGGTATTACTCACAATATTCTTCTGTAAGGCACTCTTCAACATGGAACATATTATCACCAAAAGGCCATATATGTCTGCATTTTATTTGCAAAATCATCTGAACAGCTTCCTATCTCAAGTAATGACAATCACTTTGGATGTTGAAGCACATTTGCAGTCAGCATGCAGTTCTAATAAGGCCTTGTAATATTCTCAAGAACAACGCTAAAGCCACAGTAGTACTACTTACAAGCCAGACCAAAATATAAATGCAACATAGCAAACTATTTTCAGCAGCAGAAGACTGCTGTTTCAAATTGGTGGAAATGTGTTTCCTACCTCAAAGTATCCTGACTTTGCAGTGTAACAAGATAGCCTGCACATCGTACATCACTAATGTGACTTGATACACCCAAAATACGAAACTATAAAAAGGCATAAAATAATATTGAAAACAAAACTTATGAATTCTGAAACGGAATTTTCCACTATGACATTCCAGCACTCCAAAACAGATCTTTCTACAAATAAGGATGTTTCAATAACTGCCTATTTTCCTAAAACTATGGTTTATCATAAGAATAGGTCAGAGGAATAAAGAGAGCATAGTAATACTGTTAAATGTAGAAGAAGTTTGGAGACATCTTTTCTCACTATTGCAGGGGTTTACAACTGATAATTTTCAATTTGCTGTAATCTCACAATAGAGAAAAAATATTTTCTTGGCAAAATAATATGCATGCTTTATACTTGATGTGTAATTTACCAAGCATATGGCCAAGAAGCACCACTTTTGATTGTACTTGCAGACACTTCATGTAATAGACTTATGGCAATATAAGGTTGGAAAAGACTCCAGAAGTTCATCTAGTTCACTCCTCAGCCAAATGGTAGAATCAGATATTCCTATGTCAGTCTGGACAGATGTGTATATCCTGTTCTAAAAAGTCTCAACTGAAGCAGAACATACAACTAGATGACCTTTAAAGGTCCCTTCTAACCCAAAACATTCTATGATTCTATGATTTTGTAGCACTTTCTATATAAAAGAGTTGCCTGGGAGGCATCAGCATTCACAAAAAAATTATTTTTTTATTCCTGTACAGGCAAAAGAAGTTTCCAAGAATGTCATATTGTTCTAAAAAAAAAACCCCAAAACCCAAAAAACGGCCAACAAATAAAAATGTACAGTCCAGCCTTGAGTCTGTTAAATAAAAAATCAGTGATTTCACTCTTGGTTACCTCCCTTAATAAGGAGTCGGTCTACAGGTCAAGATGGTGGTTAGCATTCGTGGCTGTGAAA
The DNA here is from genome assembly GCF_964199755.1 of Larus michahellis. Classification (NCBI taxonomy): domain Eukaryota; kingdom Metazoa; phylum Chordata; class Aves; order Charadriiformes; family Laridae; genus Larus; species Larus michahellis. The sequence continues at coordinate 18,605,607 of NC_133930.1, forward strand.
CTAAAACTCGGCAACACGGTTAGTAGTTTAATTTTGAGGTAAGCCTTTAGAAATGCACCTCTCCAAGACCACCTACTGTCAGCATCTTGGGCATCATTCATTTTTTAGTAGTTATATTCTTAAGAAGTCTTGTTCTTTCTTGTGGAAAGTAGCTACTTACCTATTTTAGCCAAGGGATTCTGCAGAGTTCCTGCAAATTGGGGCCTGAACTGCTTAAAGCTTTTGGAAAGTGATCTCATGGATTCTTCTCTTCTACTTTCGCTGTTGTTTGTTCTTTTTTTTTCTCCTTTTTTCCTTTCCCCTGTTGTGAAGTGCATCCATGAGCACTAATTAACTTTTCCTATTATTACAAAAGAGAGAGGAGCAAAGTAAAAATTATTGTTTCAGAGGCAAAGAAAATGTCTTACCATTTTACAATTCCATTTTAAAGCAAACAAAAAACACTATTCTTTTGCTGGCTATAGTTTTAGAAAGGAAACTTGATTGTAAACAACAAGCAGTTGATCACCAAGTGAGTAATCAAATCCAAATGTAAAATTCTGATTCATTCTTCCAGTCAGTGTGTTTATTTTGTCTTTATATTTCTTGAAAATATAAAAAAAGAAAATACTGAAATACTGGTACAAAATATATCCATTTCAAATCCACAGATGAAGGCAAAATCTTTTTATGTTTTCAGATGACCTTGTTGGCCTGAACAGCCAGGATATATTGTTGGCTAGAGATCAGGGTTTTTGTTCAATAAAACTTTTACAGTAATTATCAGCAGCTTAATTACATTTTTAAAATTTTCTTTTTAGTTCCCTCAGAACTGAAGCTTTTACTGGAGCCAGTAAAAGCCAGCAGGGCAAAAGGTAAATGCTGAAATGGACTGTAACCTATTTTTTTTCTCCAGTTAAGCACAAGCAACTTAGGTGAACATAGATTGAAGGAATGACATCTTGAGATCCTTTCCAGCTATAATTATTCTATGACTATGAAATGAAATTCAGCAGCTAAACTTCTACGGATTTGAAAACTTCTGTTCATGATCAGATTATTCTCAAGGAAAAGGAATGGAAATGGACTTTCATGCATTCCTATTCATAAATCACATATGTCAGGGATCTGAAAATATCGTTCAGTATGATCCAATGTTACATTGGCTTTTAATAGTAAATTCTAATAAAGGGAAGAAATGACTGGATCACTCCCAGGAGATTTTGCTGCTAACTTGTGGAGAATAGACAGGCACAGAAGTTGCTTAGAAGACATTCTTTTTAAAATATGACTTATTCAGATCTTAGTAAGATGAAGTTACCATAGACAGGATAGAAGACGTATTTTCTGGCAAGAAGAGAAAATAAAATTTTGTAGATGTATTAAATGATAAGTACTCATTTTTTATTTCTATATTTAGTTAAGCACAGCAAGTGTGATTTCTTTTATTTGTATCTAATTGAACTGATGATTCAATAATATTCATTCTGTGAAATTTTGGTCAAAACAATCCTGCAGATTAATTGTTAATGTATGGAACAGTCATGTTTAAATTGCCACATGATACAAAAATGCATCATTAAAGTATAAAAGCTTCCTACAAATGAACACATGCATCTTTAGGTTTTTTGCCTTAAAAAACATGCCTAGGCAGAAAACATATTTGAAATTAAAATGTTTTGCATGTACGGGCAAACATTTGTGTGCATATCTCTGTGTACTTGAAAAAATGAATGCTGTGTAGGTGAAAAAACTTGAAATGACCAGGCAGGGTGTTACTCAATGGTTCTAAGTTAAAAGTTGACATTTACCTTACTCAGTCTCGCAATATATCACATTGATAGCAATCTCAATTTTTAATAAGGTCTTATCAAAATGCACAATTAATAAACTGGGAGAAGCTTACTAAGAAAGACAGTGATTCTTTTTCAATGCCCACATAAAACTAGACTTCTCATTTGAAAATCCCAGTTTGTTTCCTTGGTGAAATGTGCTTTTTAAGTCATGAAGGTGCTAGAATTTAAAATATATTAAATTTACAAGATTTTTTTTTCAAATTTGAGTTTCTGTCCCCTGACTAATTCTGATCTTTAGACATTGCTTTTCAAGCTAATTGGGACTACCAGTTTACAGAACTTTTCACAGAAAAAGCAGTCAGTTTAGAATTGAAAGTGACTTTTAATCACCATGCTGAAGTATTTTATTGTGATCAAAATATATCTGTACTCTTCCATTTTGGAAACGATCTCTTAATTAGGGCTGTTCCAAGTTCCTCACGAACTGTTTCTTTATTAAAACATAGGCTCATTCTGGATCAGGCCTTCCAAGTCAGAGTGTGGTTTTAACAAGAGTTTTAAACATCATGCTTATTTTTTCGTCACAGAAGAGAACGGGAGAATGAACGAAATGTATTAAAATTGCCTAAAGATTCAACTGAATTGAAATGAAATGTCTTCTTTCTAATTTTTAAAAGAAATTGGAAGATTCCATTTCAGATTTATTAGAGTATTGTAAAATGCCAACAAATGAAATAGTTGTTCAATCTGTTGCCTATTCTGCATTGCTGATCAGAGAATACATTTTCTGTTAATAGCTACAGTAATCATGCTGCTATATACCTGATACAGAGATAAGAAAGGGTCTTATTTCTAATGATGTTTGGATGACTATCAATTCCCTATAATATTATTGGTATCTAGTTTCTATCCCAGCAAAATTTCCATCAAGAGTCTGCAGTGGAATGTGATAAAACATACAAAACATGGTTTCTTTACTGAGGACTGTATAACAAGATCTGCCTGAAATGGAAATATGATGGTCTGGGTTTCAGGAGGGGGCAGATGGGAGAGAATGAATAGAAATTAATTTATATTTTAATGAAAAAGTTATTTTCCCAAAATCTGAAATATTTACTGAAATTATCTTTAAAGTTCTGTTAAAAAGAAGGTGAATAGACACATTCCCTGGACACTTTCACCTTTTGAAAAAAGCAAATTTCTCAGTTTTCACATTTTGTTTTATTCTGATACGTGTACAATATTATTGTTGTGACATCTGAGTACCATATGAACCATTGAGCATTAAGTTTTATTTTAATTCAGTGCTGCAATATCACTCCTAAAAGACCTATAAAGGAAAGAAACATTAACTGATTTCATAAGCAGTTTCTAATATCTCACAAAATAACAAAACTATTTGATTACCATGATAAATATGCAGGAAAAACATACTTCTGAATGGTGACAGCTGGCTGTAACTGAAATATTATTCAGTCTCTCATTTGAAGATATAGTGATGGTTAAATAATGTTTTCTCCACAAAGAAAAGAAATAACAAAGAGGCATTGATTGCTGTTCGACTCTAGGAAATTACTTTGTAAAAATTAATGTTGTTGGATCCCACATGCACTAGGTCTTATTCTGATTTAATAAAATGTTCGTACTGGTGTTAGCTTTGTTGCCCCCAGAGTGCTGGCTGGGAACTGCGGAGCATTGCATGCATCACCAGAAGCCTCTACATCAGTTATTTTCTTGCAGAATTTTCCAAAGGTGGAATTAGGCTTGCGTTAATGTTACAGGGAAGAATGTTAGAAAGTGATCAGGTATCAGAAAATTGGCACTGAAACATTAGAGTGGTCTGGCATATTTTAAATCGATTACTATGCAAAACAGAAAGTCAGGTTTAACCTCAGCCTCCGGCTAATGTTGAAGGTGAGGAGTATTTTCTTGATATATACAGAGACATACAGATATATACAGAGACATCTGATATATGAGACATCTGACCAAACTTCTCCAGGCATAACAAGTCATGTTCATTTTCAGTCTTTGCATCCACTCTTTAAATGATTTATCGAAAAGGACACAAACAAAGCAAAATTTGAGTAACTGTCCATTCAAATCCATATTCTGAACACTAGAATTAACTGTCTTCCAAAGAAATCTCTGTTCACGTAGGGAAGCTGTTATAAACATGGTGATAATTTTCTCATATTAATTACAGGTTAATAATTAATTATTATTTTATATTTATTATTATTATTATTATTGCTAATACAGAGCACTTACAGTGTATCATCAAACAGATTGGAAGCAACAAATCTACCTGAATAGCAAGAAGCTCCAATATCCTTCTTCAAGTAGCAGGCTACAGCTGACTTGGGAGTAGGCAGTGGAGAGTAGGAAAAACCAAAGCAGAAAGGTATAGTTATGTCATCCATCATCTCAGCAGCTGGCGAGCTTTGAAGAGCTCCTGGTAGACATTAAATTTGCTTCTCCCTGAGAAAAATATTGAAAGAGTTAACATTTGCACTCTCTGAATGAATCCAGCCTGCTGCACAAGGAAAGGATAGATATAGATAACTTGGATTTTATTCATACAAAGCATCATATTTTAGGAAGATATAAATTTCCCAGTAGACTGTAAAGCATTCTGTTTTTTCAGATAGTGGCTTAAAATTCTGAATAATGCAAAAATACATACTGTCATATACAATATAACACAATGGAGTTACAGCACACAGAATAATTTATATATAATTGTGACTTCAAATCTGGAATTTTCTTGCCAAACAAGCTAAACCCCATAGTGACAAGAATGCAGTAAAACTTTGTACCTTGTATTTTAAACCCCACATCTATGATTGCACAAGCTGCATGGTAAGTCAGTCAGCACAGTCTATGATTTTCTGTCTTAAGCAGAATGACAGGCAAATGTCACCAGCCGTGCAGGTGTTCATTAATGTACAGCTAAAGCCATCACATCGCAACCTAGAAACAATGCAACGCAAAAATGAGACCTCTGAAAGCCCGTGTAACCCAACGAGCACATCTACCAGGAGCTGTTATTCAAATAAAGAAACAGTTCATTAGTTTGTTATTGCTAGTCCTAAATGTATAAAACTCTTCGAGAAAAAACAAGGCATGATAATCACAATCTGTTTGAGTCTGTTGAATCCAATCAAAAGGACTTGGAGAGTGCATGTTGGTGCTGTGAGACTGAGGAATGCAAGTGGAGGCACAGGGCCTGAGGAACCCTCCACAGCCTGTTTTGAACCTGCTAATGTGCTCTGCTCACTTAATGGCATCTTATAAAACATCTGGTCTCAAACGCTCAAATATTGATTCAGTATATGGAAATCTGGTATTACACTACTGCTGTTTCTAGGAACAGCTTATATAAACAGATCTGACATGACTGTGCCATATGGTTTTATTTCTGGAGTGCTTTGACTACATTTTTTAGGGGGAGGGGGTGATTAATTGGAGTGATTTATAGGTCCCCCTCACTTCCTTCAAGGTGGATGATGACTAAGCTGTAAAAGCCACAAATTTTGGTGTCCAGGTTCACAAGGGTTTTCAGTTAATGGTTAACTGAATGACAAATCTCTGTCGTGCATTCACGTGTGACTCCAGTGAGTGGGTGATAAGGCCTAAATCCTCCATAGACTACAAATGTGCAGGCTGAAAAGGAAGTATGTTTTACAGGCTCTATGTGCTTTTACCATGCCACATTTACCACACATTAGTGAAGGCAAATACAGGGAAATGAGAGGTTTTGAAGAGACAAATAGGTTGTGGCCCTTTTGCAAACATCAGTAACAACTTGAATATTGTACCTGGGTAAAGAGCAAAGCTGCAGGCTCTGGGTTAGGTTTAAAGTCTAAGGAATTTGATCAGTTTGAAGATGCTGTTTGTCCTGACATTCCTCCCTCACTGGCCTGACTCTCAGGCCCTCCCATCTCAGGCTGTCTCACAGAACTGACATCTTTCTGTCAAAACTCTTTGTCTGGTTACTGAAACACATCAAACATAGTATTTTATCATTAGGCGGATCTGGTGATATCTAGATAGAGGATGTGCAGAGTCATGTGGATACTCCTATGTGACATGACTTGGGGTGCGGGCAATTGAGTTGGAAGTGACAAAGGTGTACGCAACTGCTGGACTGGCTTCCTCCATCTTTGTTCCATGTATTTCTGTCACAAATATCTGAATCCTGAAAAACTATTTTGTTCAACTGCATTTGACCTACTCCCTATTCCTTCCACAGGTCTTTTGCTCACATGGCTTTATGGGTGCAGTTCATCCCTATGCTTCTGCTATGGAGTTACCAGAAGAGGCAAGAAGACAGTAACCACCTGGTAGTATTAGAGAGACTCACGGCTGTGCAGCCGTCTCCTTATACATATTGCAAATAAACCACCTCTTAAATATTTGTACCACTTCCATACTTTTGATTAGTTCCACTGTACCTATGCTAGAAACACAGCAAATTGTCTCTATTGCTCATCATTTGGGGCTGCTAATTATACACTCGGTACTTACCTGTTGTCCTCCTGCCTGTGAAGTTTGTCAGGCATGGGGGTCAGGGGAGCAGACACCGTGTTATGTCCTGAGCTGGCTAGGTGTGCTGGGACAGGTTAAACCCTTGGGTGAGCTGTCCCTTGGTAACCTCTAGACACGTCCATGAAGTGTTTAACTTTCAGACCATGTAGGTCCTAAAAAACCACAGAATACCAGATTGCAAATATGTATATTATTGCATCAGATCAGCCTGGCAGTCCATCTTGTGAAAAGCCTCTTACTGTAGAAATATCAAATGTTTTAGAAGAAACAATCCTGCGATACGCAGTTTTCAATGCTTAAACAAAGCATTTCAGTCAACTCAGTGGCATTTATGTATTAGCAGGATGTAAGAAGTTCTGCTGACTCATTTTGCTTGAAGTAAAGACTATTTCCTTGTCTTACCTTGGAAAGACAGGTTTATATAATTGATTCATTGCTCTTACATTTATAAGAAAGGTTGAAGAATACTTCTGAGTGCCTTGCTGCTGCTCATCACTTTAGTATACATCTTTTGCCTTTCTTGTATTAATATTTTCCCTGAGGAAAAGATCTCTTCCCTGTTGTTTGCTGGAATATTTTGTTAATTTCTTTATTATTTCCTGCTTGCCAACTAGTACTATGTACTTTTCAGCCAGAAGTGATAAAGGCTGAATACAATGTTAAATATGAAATGGCACTTGGTTTGTACATGGTGCTATGGATTGTAAAGTTTCCTATATTCTTCTAAGCCTATTCTTCCTCTTAGTTATAAGATTTTTAAACCAATGTTAATGCATTCTAACCTTTTTAAGGTGACTCTACATATTGAACTGGGTTTAAAATGCAAAGAAATTGTTATTTGTTTTCATACCTTCTATATTTTAATATCTTGACTATAAACTTTTACTAACACAAGGCTTTGTTTTTCTTGTTTTCTCTTTTTCCATTGCCTACCGTTGCAGCATGGAAAATATATAGACGTTCAGGGTTTTCTCCTTCCCTACTTTAAAAACCAGTTTCCAGATGTTACAGTGTCTGCTGATTTCCCCTATGTGCAGGTAGAAAAGAGGACCTCTGCTTCTCCATTAAGAAAGCTCTCCTCTCTCAAGGTTGAGGGTTCAGAAATGCCAGTCTCTGACATGTCTTCCATACAATTGCATGTCATGGGCAAATCCTTCAAACACAGTGATACTGATTGTCTTCTGCTCCACTAGTCCATGTCTGACCAGCTGTATCTGGTGGGGCTTTCTGGACTGAGAAGGACGTGATGAAACCAAGCAGGGAAGCTGAGAAAACTCATCTGCAGCCCTTTGAGCGGGGGTCTGCTGTAGGATGATGCACTCTGCCAAGGGTGATAAATTTGAGGTAGAGGGAGGAGGACAAAACAAAAAGGTGGACAAGTGGTGTCTGATGCTGCAGGGTCAGGACAGTTTTCTAATGAGTGTATGCCATCAGAAGAAGCCTGTCCAAGCCCAGCCTATTTTTTCCTTCAGTTATGCATGGTGACTGGATGTTTCTACAGCTAAGGGAGGAAGAAAAGCAGTCATATTGTTCGTAAGGTTTTGCAGGATGTTGTGACCAGTCTGGACAGTGAAGTAATATGTGAGAATCTGTAGGCCACTGCACACCATGCAGAAGACTTAGCAGAGCATGAAAGCAAGCACAGTGCTGACTTGAAGGGCAGAAAAATCAGATGGCCATGGGCAGTCTGGGTGGAGAACGAAATCCTCCTGGGAGACTAGATTCCTGCTGAGGTCCTGCTGGCTCCTATCTGCCCTCTCAGCAGGGTCCAGAGGTCACCACTGAGCCTTCCCTGCCCTGACTAACCCCACCAGGGGCGCACCCTCCCCTGTCCCACAGCAGCCCCAGCCAGGGCCCTTGGTCTGGTCTGGGGCCGTGCTGTAGGGGTACAGTGGGGCTCAAGGAATCAATGCACCCCAGATGGTACCTGTGTTTAGCTTTTGGACTAAGCATCAGCTCATTAGCTATTCTCCACAAACACAAATTATTTTGAATTAATATGAAGATGTCGATTCTACCAGCAGGAGGCTCAGAGATTTACCCAAATTTTAAAATATTTGGAGAAAGTCTTGTGTTTTCTTTTTAGATCTATGCTACTCATGTTACCACAAGCTCTCAACAAATTCCCTCCCTTCCTCTTCTTTTGGTGTTTCTATGTGAGTTTATGAGACTTTGTGCCTTTAACCTTTGGTCTCTTCTTCCCTGAAATGCTCTTCAACCTGTAATTTTCTGACGCTTTCACCATTCCACAGGTATTTCTGCTGCTTCTGTCTTAAAGCTTTTCCTTCTGCATGGTGCTGGGCCTGTAAATATGGCTCATACTGTGGCTCTCTGGTGACCCGGAAGTCCACAGAAATCTCAGAAATGACATTTTCAAAGGATAGGGAGGTAAACAGAGTTGACTATAAGTAATAGGTGTGTGTGCATGTAAGGAAGGAGCATGAAAATATATCATTTAAGGCTCCTGATCTTCTAATGATATTCAAATAGGAGGATCTTAGGCACCTCAATTAGCATAATTTCAAACAAAATTAATGGCACCTTTTTTTTTTTTTTTGCTGTGTGTATGGTTGGACTCGATGATCTCAAAGGTCCTTTCCAACCATGAAGATTCTATGATTCTATGAAAGATTTCATATGTTAAAAAGAAATCTGCATTCAAACAGTTACCCTTCAAAATTAGCCCCAGAAATTCTCGTGTGGGCTATGAAAAGCAGATGAGCCTAATCAAACCCTTACATCTCATCTCAGTATTCTTTAGAAATTCTTCATCCTCTCATCTTGATTCGGTTTTAGCTTATGTACAAAACCAGATGGAGGCCTATTTTTTATATTTGGTTTAAATGTGGCCCAGGGGCATATCAATCTCTCCAGACAAATTGATTTCAAAAGAACCTAAGTGTTTAGTCAATATCTAATGGCGATTATTCATGGGGTTTCTGGTACTATCAATTCTAAATGTAAAATTTCCCGTCATACGGGCTTGAATGTAAATTCCAGCCAAGGCTTATTGCTATTTAGATGTTCAGGATTGATAATACTCAATGCAGGACTGATGATTTTAATCTCTGTAGTTCTTTTCATGCAGGCTTTTAGAAAACACCCCCTTTGGCTATGGAGTATTCCATTGTACTCTTCCAGAATATTTCACACAAAATAAGCATAAGTTCACTTTTTCGAAAATAAGCTGGTATCTGATTTTCTTACATTAGAGAGACTGTACAGAGGTAAACTTGTACATAAAAGAACATAACTGACAAAATCCTTTTATTGCATGAGTTGAAAAAACACTCTCAAACTTTGTGTATTGTACAGAAGAAAACAAATAAATTTGAATGGCTGGCAGACAACCTCCAGTACTTGCCTTTTTAATATCATTGGTATTCACGTTGTTTTGCTGGTATGACTTTCAGCTTGTAACTACAAGGCAAGAATGTGAGTTCTGTGAGAAATATCAAGATAGGGTACATATCTGGTGAGGGAAGTTTGACTAATTCAGGAGTTCATTATTTGTTCTTGGACTGAGGTCCCAGCCATTGCACAGGTCACCCACTTGAGCCCAAGTTTAGATAACATACACAATATATAAACAGAATACAATATTCACATCCAACCTTTAGAGTGGCTAAGGTGATGACAGAGGACAGATTTAGGCCTACTTTACTCCCAGAGGTAAACCCAAACTCCCTAGCATTTTAAACTGGGAAGTAGGAAGTTTGGCTTCTATGGTGATAAATTTGTAAGGTATCACTTTTTTTGTCTTTGAAAACACAGATTAGTTTCATAACCAGGTAGTATGACAAGAAAATAAATAGCTACCAACAACAAAGCAAGCCCCAGTTCATGGCAAACTGCTGTCTGGTCTGTTCTTCAGTGATCAGGCACAATAGATCCCAGGAAGGACACCAGCACTGATGCTTCATATCAGAGCTCTGTTCTCCAGATCAAGGCTCTCTTAACTTTTCCTATGTTACAAATACCCTTATTTCTCTCCATAATGATGGAGCATTAGACCAGCAGTGGAAAGCTCACCTAATTTTAAGATCAGAGACCTAGGAGGCTCCCTGATCAAAGGCAAGGCTCTGCATTCCTGTGCTCCAGTTCTTTGCTCTAAAACTGGGAGAGCTGGCAGACCTTGTTTCTGAAGCACGATATAAAAGCCAACTGACAACACTTCCGAGAAGCTCATCTGTCAACAAGAAGGTTTATAACAAAAATTATCATATTTCTGAATCCCCACTGGAAAAAACAAAGACATCTATAAATATTCAAGGTTTTAGATCTTGTGTTTCTTATGCAGTTACTCATATATTCATTTAACGTCTTCATTAATTTTCTTTAAAGACTAGTGAAAATCATACCTGTCTGGAAAATAACAGTTAAATTTCACTTGAATATGGAAAAAACCCCACCAGCTTCCTATATATTGTCTCCAAACTGCCTTCTTTCTTTGCAGGCTGCATTCAACTTATAATTACTGTAGCAGTAGTATGTGCAATATATAATTTATTACACTGTGTGCCAGAATGTAATTCTTTCAATAAGTTCTGTTTCTCATCTAGATTTTTTGATGACTGTTAGCTCCCAAACTGCTTTAGGAATCAAGAGGTTTTACAAACACCATAAAAGTCAGATTCTCACAGCAATTGATAAAAAGAATTTGAAGTATAATTGAAAGCACATAGTAGAACAAATCAAAGTTATACAGTAGTGTAATAAAATAATGCTTTAAAAAGAGGAAATGTAAGATAAATATGAGGAAAGACTTCTGCCATTGAGGTGTTTTATGATGAGAAGAAATCTCCTAGGGAAAGCATGGAATCATCACTTGCATGTTTTCAAACCATGAATGCACAAATTCTTCATTAGATTATTGCATGGTATAATTAGATATGTCATTAAAAGGTGCTTTCTATTTTCTGCCTGCTATGTTTGCTAGTCAGAGAAGGTATGTTTCTCAGTGATTGCAGTAAGAGTTATGTAAAATTCTTAAAGTCAAGGTTTTCACCCCTGTGTAATCTAGCTTTTGAAGTTTACATTAAAATATAGGCAAATCCCAATGTAACCATATATATATATAGTCTGTGGTATTTATAATTACTGTGAGAAAATTTTTTATATTGATTGCTTCAGGCAAAACAAATGAAAATCATAGAATCACAGAATGGTTTGGGTTGGAAGGGACCTTAAAGATCATCCAGTTCCAGCCCCCCTGCCATGGGCAGGGACACCTCCCATTACATCAGGTTTCTCAAAGCCCCATCCAGCCTGGCCTTGAACACTTCCAGGGATGGGGCATCCACAGCTTCTCTGGGCAACCCATTCCAGCACCTCACCACCCTCACAGTAAACAATTTCTTCCTAATATCTAATCTAAATCTACCCTCTTTCAGTTTGAAGCCATTACCCCTTGTCCTATCACTACGTGCCCTTGTAATAGCGTGTGTGTGTGTGTCCCCATCTTTCCTGTAGGCCCCCTTTAGATACTGGAAGGCTGCTGTAACGTCTCCCTGGAGCCTTCTCTTCTCCAGGCTGATCTCAGCCTGTCTTCATAGCAGAGATGCCCCAGCCCTCTGATCATCTTTGCGTCCCTCCTCTGGACTCGCTCCAACAGGTCCATGTCCTTCTTATGTTGGGGGCCCCAGAGCTGGACTATGAGTAATTGTATCAGAGCAAACACCATATTAATAAGAAGAGAAAGGCTCCCCATCTTTAAAAACATTGTCATTAACAGGCTGTCCTCAACGTTATGTTGTACAGTCTAATTAAAACAGAAGTCGTACTTAAGTTTTTACAACCTTTACTTTGATTACATTAATATTTCTTAATATTGCTACCTTTCTATCCCGGTAACAGACAAAGCAGCTTCATGGAATAACTGAATGAATTTGCCGCACAGTATCTGCTAGTTTACTGGTGAAGTGATTAAAAATGTTTACTATTTCTTTCCCACTACAATAAATTTGAATGAAGTAGTTTGTTATTATCTAGAAGGAAAATCCATGTGCAAAAGCTGTGCAGAGGAAGATGTGCAACCAGAAAAAAAATTCATCATAAGTCTGACCATTTTTGCCAGTCTTCCTCAAAGAGAGGAAAAGTTCAAGGAAAATTAATGAAACACTGAAAGCAAAATTATTTTAATAATTATATCTTATATATGTAAGGAAAATATATCAATAAGTATATCTCATTTGAAAATTGTTGCTCTGTTTTTTAGGTGCTTTCATATTGAGTAGCATTTTTCCGCACTATGAGAGTGAAACTGAGTAAACTGTGTTGCTCCTGATAACAAGGACTATAATATTTTCTGCATGGAAAAAATAAGAATTGCACTCTAAAAATAAATTATATTCTATCATAAATGGTACATTATGACCCAAGAGAGGTGTGTTACTTGGATGTGACACTTCCCGGGTAGTCACAGAAGCCTCACCTCTGTGTAAAGCTGTCACAGAGGTTTCTGTGTCACTCCCAGGAGAAGCAGGGCACTGCTGAAGTGTCACTGGAATCTGGCACAGTCCTCAGCTGTCCCCTGGGGACATTCTCCTCCTTAAACTTGTGCTGGAGGACTCAGTGGCATACAGACAGCTCAAGACCACAAGGTCGCAAACAAGGCTTCAAATCAGCTTTGGAGGTACATACACAGTACAGAAGTTATACACACCAAAATATATGTGCTCAGCAGTGTAACTGTAGCAATCTGTGGGCAAAGAATGAGAAGTAGAGTTTTATCAGTTCCAGCCGAAATTGTCACCAATGTGATATAAATTTATGTGAGTAAACATCAGCCAGTGGCAGCCTCAGTGTTTGTCTGAACACATAAATGTGCAGCTAACATGTGGTTAGTATTCAAAGTAAGGGTACATTCACAAAGGGTTAAGGCTTTGAGAAGGTCAAGAGTATGGAAGTGGAGGCATTTTGCAATTATGTCCTTGGAACATACCTGAAGCACTTGTAGATGTGGCAGTTCAGGTTTAGCTCTCATTTGACACCCCTTCCAGATGCTGTGAGAAGACGAGCCTCCATCGGGACAACAAGCAGGTTGCTCTCTCAGACTAACTGGCACTGCAAGCAAGGCTAGGCAGGAAGAGTAATATTGAGCTTCCCTGAAACTAACGTGAAGGCCGTAGCTGAGGGTAGATGTCATGCATGCAGAAAAGATCCTGGAGTCCCATGTTCATAAAGAAGAAAAACAGCCCGCTGGGTCAGACCAGTAAACCTTCTTCTACCGCAATATTCGGTCTGGTGGTAACAATACAAGATGCTACTTTGGGAAAGCACGAAAACCTCACCACTGCTGAGGGCCATGTCTCTCATAATTCCCCAGTATTAGGCAATAATTCCCCTACATTTGGCAATACAGCCCTGCTTAGCCCTTTTGTTGTCCTTTTAAGGATCTGCCTAATTTGTCTAAACTTTTTCTGAACCTGCTAGTAATGCCCATCTCCACAATCCCTGTGGCAGCAAGTTCCTGAAATTCACAGACTGCTATATAAAGAGGTATTTTATGTGCTTTAAATTGATCTCCTATGAGCTTCATAAATTGCCCCCTAATTCTATCGTCATGGGATCTGATGAATGAAATCATTCTACTTTCACCTTATCCACTCTCTTCATGACTTCCTAAATCTCAATACTTGTATATGAGCTCAGCAGCTACAAGAGATTCAGAATCTTTGACTCTAGGATCTTATCTAAAGGCTACTAATGAAGTGTCTTGGGGTACATTTATAAATTAGATACCATCTTAAATTACAGTACACATTTGTGAAAGAAATGTGATAAGATAGTTGTAAATAGGTGCACATCAGCTGATAAATAATACTTTACAACCAGAATACTGTAAAGATGGCAGAAGGAATTCTTTAATGTTACATACCAACAGTAAGATATTTTTATCGAAATAAGATTACTAAAAAAGATTAAGATTTTAAAACATAAGAAATGTCTGTTTCTGTTGTTTCTCTTCCCTCTTTTTTAAAGAAATCACTTTGAGCAATTTTAAATGAGTTTCATAATTTTGTGGTTTTAAGCAATGAGTCATTTTCATCATTTTTTAAAATGAAAATTTAAAGAATATATTACAACAAATATAAGGAAATAAAATGGTATGTAAGGATAATAAATCTTGAAATATGTTTTTCTGTTCGTATGTTGGATAACATATGTGGAAGCGTTGGACTCTGGCATGGGGTAAAAGCATCAAAATTCCAAAGGATCACGATTTGCAGGGATGAGTTCAAATCATGGTAAATACTGAGACTCCCACATCATTTTTTTAAGGAAGTTCATTTAGGCCAGATCTCATGTACACAGATATGTTTATTAGTCTGGCAGAGGTTTTTGATACCCTTTTCCCTGTCAGTTGAATCAAAAGTAGAGATGAAGGGACAGAGATTGAGGAAGTCTGACACAGTGTGAAAATCTTGCGTTTATGACGAAGCTGAAGGTTTGATTAGAGGCCTGGTGTTTGTGTGCAGGGTCAGGCCCTACGCTGTAAATACTTACTTCATCATGGGGACCCAGTCTTCGTCTGTGTTTGGAAACTTAAATTCAGAAGCAGTAAGGAAGATTGAGAGGGTCAAATTTATACTTGATGTAACTCCTTGGCAGTAAACCAAGGATAAATTTGGCCCATGTGTACAAACAGAAGTAACTAAAAATGTACAAGTGCTACATAGCCAGATAAAGCAGCAAGTCAAGGGAGAACAGAGGGCATCAGCTTGAGAGGTAATCAATATGTGTGGGAGGCTGGAAAAGATAAGCAACACCAATGTCAACAGAAAGTCAGAAGGTGGGGGGGGGAAGCTATCACAAAGTGGTAAAATAAAAACTTTCTCCTTCCCTCTGCATCCATCAGTGAACTTTGCCTTTCATTAATTATTTAATTGTTTAGGATTATATCATACAATTGTATACACTAGTATACAAAAGCGGAAGCTATCAGGAATATTTCAGACTTTTCTTTAGGCTGGAATGAAGCCTCAATAGCCTATTTTCATGGATGAAACTTGGTTTAAAGTTCTGCTTATGGCCCACAATCCATGGCCTAAAAAGGAGGCATTGTTATTAAACAGTGTGTACAGTAAGGGCAATGCAGCTGGAAGAATCACGTGTTGCTCACAAAAGGAATAGGCAAATAGAAAATCAAGACTGTAATTTCTTCCGTTCCAATGTCAGTAATTGCTAGTACATGAAAAAAGGTTTTTCATGAATGAATAGATATCTAGGCAGATCCCAACCATGGCACACATAAGACCTTGTGAGTCCAGATGTGCAAACATTAAATGTTTGCTGGACAGGGGAAGATTTCAACTGTATATGCCATGCTTATTTCAAGTCAACAGAGTTCTATTTATTTCCCCAAGTTGAGAGTGTGGTATGGAGTGTCATTTTGGCAGTGGAAAGGCCAATTTACAGAGAAAGAGTCACTACGTAAAATGAATATTTGGACTCCCTTGTGCCCAATGTTCTGTGCAGCCACTTATTCATGTGAAATGAGGAAAACATAGATATAAACAAGATATTGACTATGAGAGTTTGCACTCCCCAAATTCAAAGGTTGCTATGCTTCTGTACAGCATAATTTAGAACAAATACAAAACTGATCTTTGTTTCTTTACCTGACAGAAAGGTCTAAATACATCCAGATCTTGCTTCCTGCCCCAGGCCATTTCAATACACATGCACCCACTAAACCAATGTTAGGGAATCTCCCGTTATTAACTGAATTTTATTTTGATAATTTAAATGTGTAATCTAAACTGCTGCACCTTTTAAATATATCCTCTCTTTTTTTTATAGTATCTGACCAGTGTGTTTTCTCACTTATGAACTAAAATGATTTAGAGCTTCTTTGTACTGGTTTTAAAAGTGTGTTAGCAAAAAAGCCATAGTGCGTAAACTGGAACAGATAAGTCTGCATTATAGCTGACTTTTGAGAAGCTTCAATAGTAATAGCTGTTAGTGCTATGACAGCATTACCACATCCTCCTCTTTAAGAGCTTTGTCTAAACTACAGGATAGATTTATGTTCCCAGGTGCAGTCCAAACTCTTGGTCCTTTGAGTTCCCCAGCCAGAGGGACAATTCAAATGCATTAAAGTCTCTGTTTCTTTGCTTGCTCAGGTCTTCTAGTTAAAGCAGGTTGTGGTGCACCTGTAGCATCCATGAAAACACCTCCAGAAGAACAGTGCAGTCAGCATGGGCTGCCAATGTGAGAAAATCACGCATAATATTGAATAACATGCTTTTCCTATCTATCACTAAACAAACTGCACTGACATTTTGGCTTTCATACACAGGACACACTGGCGTTTTGGCATTCATTGTAGAAATGAACTGAAATGCAGGAAGGTTTAAAAGATGCATTTTCTACAAGTGTCTTCACGTGCCCAGCGATATCGATGTTAGAATAACTAAGAAGAGCTTGGGCGTATGGTTTACTGCTGCTCCTGTCTAGATAGGTGCACACCTTTCATGGGGACATAGAAGAAAATGGTCCTACATGAAAAAATCTTAAAACTGAGTTCAACACCATCAAGAGAAAATGCCTTCCTTGGAGCAAACCTCTGAGATTTTGGAAGTGACATGAAAGCTTTTCTCTCAGAGTATAAGCGCATGTTAAATTCTACTGATCTGCAGTCCTACTTATGCATGAAAAAAAGAGTGGGGAATATGGTACATCGTGATTAATTACTGCATATCCACTTCTAAACACTGCTTAGCACTTCTTTTGTCTTGTATACTGTTTATTTGATCCCGAACCTGATTAATTACAGGGTGTTATACCAAAGGCAGAAAGGATAAAGGGATCCTGAATTAGGCAGTCCTTTGGGTAGTCATCAGACTGATCCTGACTGGCTTCAGGATTAGACACTGAGGTTCATTTCATGCTGTAGAGGCAAGAGTTTGTGGTGGCTCACAGCGTGTTTTAATCATTCATCTTTATCTTAAATTTTGACATTAAAAGGGTTCTTGTGTCCAACATACTATTCTAAGCAGTCAACATTTGAGCTCTTTGTAAAATAAAATGCTTTACAATATGCCAAATTGTGCTTTTTTTTTTTTTTTGGTCAACAACATTAATGCTTAAAGCTTCTTATGTGTATATTCAGAGCACTCAAGGCACTTCTGAACATGCTTATTCATACCTCTTTTTCTACACTTGGAGTCCACATCAGTGCTCATTCTTTTTGAATAACTACTAATTCAAAATAACACAAACTATTTCCATGACTTTGTCCACCACAACTCATTGATCCTGCTTTGAACAAAGCTAGTCTGAGATATTGTCAATAAAATAAAACTGTTATCATTAAGATAACAAAAAGTATAGAGGTTGTCTGCTTGTTTTCAGTGGACCTATGGATTCCACTCAGTGGAATCCAATCCAGTAGACTCTTTAAACTGTAGGAGATCCAAGATTACGTCTAGAAGAAAAACGAATTCACATCTAAATGCATAGCATTTCTCAAGGATTCTGCCTTGCTACTACAAATTTTTGAGGGGGTCCGCAAATCTCCAAATAGTAGGAAATCTCTAGCATTTACAGGTAGGATTTTCAAAATATTCACTGCTAACTTAATTGACCTCCTGTGGGAGACAATCCCACTGTGACATGTGTCATTGACTATAGCAGGAGCAGAGCCAGGCCTGAGTGTTTTAAGAATTATATTCTAATATATATACATGGTAGCCATCTTTCTATCAATGTTTTAACTTTTTTACCGCAACACCTAAGAACTTGCTAATCTAACTGAAAAGTTCTTATAGAATATTGCAGATGTGCTCTGGAGAAACAAGGGTGTTAAAAGGATTACGCAACAAGTCATTTTTGTTACATCAGCGATGAGTAGTTTACCATGTGACTGGTGCAGCAGGCAAGCAAGAGATGAAAAATCTTTGTACTGGCAGAAGAGATGTTTTATTTACTATGGGATATGGTAATCTAGACTATATTATTTTGCACTTTGCGAGCACTTAACATTCACTTGAAATTCAAACTGTACAATAAAGCATCATTATTTATAAATCAGAAAAACAACGGAAAGAAAACAAGACTTTTGATCTGTTTATTAACATGTTTCATTAGCATCGGTCTTAGAAAAATTAGCAGCTAAAATTCAAATAATTGGTTTTATAGAGCTATTGGTATCAACTCACTTACAAAAAAAAAATAAAAAAAAGGAATTATTACATCCAAAAAACTTCCTGTGTAACTATTGCATTTATGGTGTTACGTGAGCTCAGGAATAGGGTTGTCTTTTTCTTTTTCTTCTTTTTTCTTTCCCCCTGCCCCTTTATTTCATTTACCAGAACAGGCATATTTATCAAAGACAATTATAATTTGTTACACCTTAAAGTAAAAATAAGATACTTGGCATCCAATTTATAGCTTTTCCTTTGTTTCTTTTTTCATAATTATACTTTTGATTCATTTAAAATCCCTTTTGCAATGTTGAATATTAGAAAGGCAGCACAGATGCTGATTCTGTTTGCAGTGGCCTAAAAAAAGAAAAGTGCAAGCTTTAATCTGATGTCTAGGCTGCATTAAAAAAATTGGATTGAAAAGGATTAGATTAGATTAGACCTTCTGGATTTAAAAATGTTAAAACTCCATTTATGCTTTAACATAATCTCCTTCCACTCTCTGGAGCCATCAAGCTGAGCTCTGTCCCTTGCAAGTATTTTTTATTATTATTATTAAATTTGCTTCTTTTTCATTTTAACATCCTAGTTTCATATTTGTAATAGCAAGAAATCCTCTGAGACAGATCTAAAAGTTCTTTCTGACCTGGTGAATGGAAGGGCAGGCACTTAAACCTCTGGCTTTTACCATGATTTTATGTATTTGTGCACAGTCACAAATGTAAATATTAATAGGTAGTTTTTAAAAGCCAAATAAGAGTGAGTGCTTTTAAGGACTTTAGAGGCTTGTGAGAGAGTGGTGATGTTTTATAGTACAACAATTTATTTACAATGCATTATTATGAAAAAATGCTCAGTTTAAAAAGCAATCATGCACTTTACTAGACCTGAAGTACCTATTACCTACAGCATCTGTAAATAAAAAAGGTATTATAATATTTGCAGGCTGCTGCCTGATACTTCAGAATGCAGATTGGATTTTACTTCTCATAAAAATAAAACCAAAATATTATTTGGGGGTTATAGGACTGCATCTCTCAGGAGCAAAATGGAGGAATAATAATATTCTTCCTGGGATCAGTGCAACTTTTTCACTGATGATGATGACTCTACTGCTGAATTTCTGAGCATTCCATGCCATTCGTGGGACTTTCAGTTTTTCCAACATCACTCTGTTTCTACTGAAAATATTCCAGGCAAACCAAAGATGTCTAAAAATTTAAGATAATACTATCTGATATGTGACAGAGATTATAGAATCATGGAATACTAACTAATACATGATTATATCAAACCATTTACTCCATTTCTGTTCAGCCGTGGTGGATGAGCCCTTTCTGTTTGTCCATAGAGTTCTGATAAGTCGTGTGATGGTACATACCACCACATGAACCTTACTTTCTGCCACTAGGCACAGGCTCTGGATAACGTCCAGAAGATCCATTATCATTATTTGATCTAACCTAGTGATACAAATAACTAGGTGCTGCTATCAGAAGTGTGGTGTTTGCTGGGCTCGGCAGGAGATTCCTTAATTAATTCAGGGTATCTGGTAGGACCCAGCAAGGAAATATGTTCGCTCTAATTGGTGAACCCCACTGGGAACCTGGTTCAGGTTCCTGGGAACCTTATGAAATTCAATAAGGGCAAGTGTAGGGTGCTGCACCTGGGGAGGAATAACCCCATGCACCAGTACACGTTGAGGGCTGACCTGCTGGGGCGCAGCTCAGTGGAAAGAGACCTGGGAGTCCTGGTGGACAACAGGATGACCATGAGCCAGCAATGTGCCCTCGTGGCCAAAAAGGCCAATGGCATCCTGGGGTGCATCAAGAAGAGTGTGGCCAGCAGGTCGAGGGAGGTCATCCTCCCCCTCTACTCTGCCTTGGTGAGGCCGCACCTGGAGTACTGTGTCCAGTTCTGGGCTCCCCGGTTCAAGAGGGACAGGGAACTGCTGGAAAGGGGACAGCAAAGGGCTACGAAGATGATTAGGGGACTTGAACACCTCTCTTATGAAGAAAGGCTGAGGGATTTGGGTCTCTTCAGTCTGGAAAAAAGACGGCTGAGGGGGAGGTTATCAACACTTACAAATACTTAAAGGGCGGGTGTCAGGAGGATGGGGCCAGGCTCTTTTCAGTGGTGCCGAGGGACAGGACAAGAGGTAATGGGCACAAACATGAGCATAGGAAGTTCCACCTAAACATGAGGAGGAACTTCTTTACTTTGAGGGTAGCAGAACACTGGAACAGGCTGCCCAGAGAGGTGGTGGAGTCTCCGTCTCTGGAGACATTCCAAACCCACCTGGACACGTTCCTGTGCAACCTGCTCTAGGTGACCCTGCTCTGGCAGAGGGGTTGGACTAGATGATCTCCAGAGGTCCCTTCCAACCCTATGGTTCTATGATTCTATCATTCAGGATATTAAAAGTGAACTGTCCAAACCAGTATGAGTCATTGTGACACCATCATAAAATGAGCAAATAATCTGATCAATAATCCCCATTCTCAATGTAGTCATCATTATCGCTTCATCCAATAATTGAAAAGACATTTATCACATCCATAATAAAGAGTAAGGGTCACTGGCTAAAAAGTTTTGTTACCCAATTTGCTATGGTATTCCTGAGGCTCAAGGCTGCCAAGAAGGTGTAACTAGCAGAAGGTGTAACCATTTTCCCTTAGCACCACCAGAGAATCTGAAATATTTTATTACTTTGGTGTTTTTTCAAATCTTAATCTGCTTGTTTTCATATACTTTCTTGACAGGTACATTTGAGAACACAGATGGTTTCTGTTCATAACACACATTCAGGTACAGTACCTGAGACAGGTTGCCTCTAATAAAGACCAATTAGTTTTCAAGAGTTAATTTTCATTATCCCTCAGATATGAGTCATTATATACTGCCTACAACTTCTCAGCTTCTTCAGCTAAGAAAGAACATATCTTTTTATGTTGTTTAGTGCATAGTTATTCAGGATTCCTGCTGGATAGACCACCAAAATATGAACAAAACTACAGTGGGCCCATGAGGAGGCGTAATCTCATATAAAATCCAGCTAGCAACTAAGAATAGTTCCTGTTAAGAAAGTCATAATTACTTCCCTGGTAAAATGTATAAAGATTTGTGAATAACCACAGGAAAACTGCATCACTGTTCATCCAAACATGAGAAAGAAAAAGTGTATGAATTAAAGAAGACTATGGAGTATCATTAATTTACTTATCCATTTCATTTAATTTAGTACTGGTAATCGGAAAATTGTGACAATCCCAGGTGCACTGGTCCTAGGAAATTTATTTCTTGCCAGCTATTATTAAATCAGAGAAACAGTGAACAGCTGCTACCAAAACAAACAAAAAAAAAAAAACAAAACAAAAAACAAACAGCCAAACCAAAACCAAAAGCAGCCTAGAACCCCCTTATTTAGAGGCTAAAGTGATTTAAGTCTGGGATTTGTCACCTTCTCTTTGACTCTGCAGTCAAGGTTATTACAGAAATGAACTATCGTTAAAGCAGGAACCAAAGTACTGGCCTAAAATTAATGATTAGTTTTAACAGCAGAACCTCTGGAGAGATCTGGACTTCAGGCAAATGGATTACGCTGTTTGCAGTGAGAAGGGAAATGTGGGTCTTGGATGAAATGCAAACAGAGAGTGTGTGGTAAAGAAGGTCGAGAAGATTGTGCTACTTTAGGGAGAAGTATCGAGCCTACAGTGCCTTGCTTACAGCAGCGATAGACATCCACAAATTTAGCCAGATTAATTGTCGCTAGTTTTGAGCTTATAGGACTAGTATTACGTCTTTTTTCATTGCTCTTGAATGGAGCAATGTCAGGATTGATATTCATCAGTTTAAATTTACTTAAAGAAACATTTTCATAAGCCACAATGAAATTACAGTAAATTATTCCAATTGTTTTTGTATTTCAATTCAATTCTGAATTGGTACAAAATTCAAAATACTGAAACTTCAGTTGGAATAGAAAGGTTAGAAAAACAAATGAATAAACAACACAAGTTAATAGCAAGGCATTGCCTATTGATGATTCTGATACAACAATATTTTTTTACTACTACAATTGAAATTTCAAGCGTTCCTATTTTGTCTTTATTCTGATCAAATTTCACCTTCTATAATGGAGCAGAGTTTCTTTCACTGGCAGAAATACCACAGTGGTATACCACTTTCTCCCAAGATTCTGGGTAAGAAGGGTTGTAGCGTTAGACATCGCTGAAAATATCTGTCAAATGATATAGTAAGAAATACTGATCTAGGGTACAATTGACTAGCTCAGATATGTCTTAAGAAATTTCAGCAATTATTAAATTGCCTTTAGAAAAGATTTTCAAGGTTTTAAACTGGGCAAATGTAATGTGGAATATGCGATTAATATTATAATTGCGTCTATACTATTAACTGGTTTTGAAAATCATTTGGATAATTGTACCTCATGGTATTTTACAAGTGAAAACTATTTTTCTAGGTTATCTTACTTTTTTTTCTTCTCATATTCTGTGGGTTTTGATTAATTCTACAATCATCGCTATCATATATTTAAAGTATACTAAACTATATTATTATCTATATTCTAAGTAAACAATAGTATAAAAGTAGAATAAATAACTTAATGAAATACCATGAAAAAACTATAATTCTGCTTTCCAGAAAATATTATAGTTATTGCTAACTCATTATTAAATCCTAAGCTGACATGATTATTTGCTCTGATAGTCTTAAATGTATCAAATAGATAGAAAGGTAATATACAAATATACACTAATATCAGTAGAAAGCACTGCTATTCTAATTTGCAGCTTAAAAATATTAAAAAAAATTATTGGAAAAATTCTGTCTTGTTTAGATGATTTCTACAGCCCAAGTCAAATAATGTACACCATAGTTTTACATTTAGTACTAGCGTACAGAGTTTATAGAACCAGAGCCTTTACTTGTATATAATCTTGGGGCTGTGCCCTACAACAAACTGTGAGAGACTGTAAATAGCTGTCCTTTTGACTCATCCTTACAGAAGAGCAGCTGGTTGAGGACTGCAAAGTTCAGCAGTTTAAAAGGCTGAGTAGGTGTTTTCAGGTAAGGAAAACTACAAAAAGAGGGAAAGGAAGACTTATGGAAGACTTACAGAAATCTTAGGAAATGCCTGTATCTGAGGACGTTTTGCGCAAAGTCTGAAAAAAGCCGTATGTACAACTTTCCCTCAGGGCTCTTTGTCGCCTTTTTCATGAAATCTCAACCTTGGTCACTGAAGTGGGGAAAGCCTCTTTCACTCCTCTTTGTGAGTGGGTCAGTCAAGCGCAGAAGGTGGCACCTAACCTAAGGAGATGTTTTCATTTTCCAGCTCAGCGGACTGTTTAGGCTGACAAGGCACATAAGCAAACCTACCACCATCTCACTGCTATAATAAACCCGACTCCTTCCTTGTACTCCCACCAGTTACCCCGAGCTAAGAAGCTGAGTTCAACCAGTTCTCAGAAGGACCCAGCCTGAGGGGCAGACTGGGACCACAGCTAGGAGCAGTGGCTGGAGGTTGCAGGGGAGCAAGACTTCCACCTTTCATCCATGGAAAGCCATAGGATCAGCTGAGACACCAATGAAAACAAAGCCTTCATCTTGCCACCCTGCTCAGTTAAAATATCTGAGTAACAGAGAAACGAAAAAATTTCAGTGAGAATATTGGTATCTGAAAAGACTCCAGAAGTGTTCAAAAGCTATATGCTCTACCAGAGAAGCAATCTCCCCAGGATGAGTAACCCTAGATGCACAATGTGCCCAAATATCAAAGGCTGAAGGTAACTTGCAGGTCCAATTGAAATGGATAAGAGAAGGAAAGAATTTTTTTTTGCCAATTTTATCTCACAAAAGGAGATAAAACAAAAGACTTTTATATATTTCCAACGGTTTTAATGTTCTTAATAATATTTTTTTTTGGCTTTTTAATTTTTAATCTTAAGTGAGACTTCAAGGTAACTGAGTTGCAATAAGTATTTCCTAAATATTTGTGTGGAGAATTTAGAAACTGGAGCACTGGGATCCTTCAGCAAGCATCCAGCCCCTCCGAAGTATGACAAAAATAGTAGAGGGCCTTCTCATTTCAGCTGTCTGAGCCATATGGAGAGCTAGTATCACAGAAATCAAAGGAGGAAAAAGTATCTTCAGTCAATACTGATCATCAGGAAGGATCTCTGGAATGCTGTAAGACTGTGAGGAGAACAGTTTGAATACCTTGACCACTTGCGTTATTTCTATTAAATGCATTTCAGCATGGGATTTTTTTTCCATAAGAAACTGGCAATGGTATAATGTGTGAATCTTAGCACTTTTAATTAAATCTTTGCCAAGGGCAGTCCACAGTAAGTTCACACAATCAGTCTTATTTTAAGTTAATTTAGTAAGGAAGAAGAACAACTAAACTGAAAGGCATAAGCTCAGACGACATACATAGCCTTTCTCTGTGTTTTTCTGTTTGTGTCAATTTACAAGCCAATGCACATGCGACTTGTTCTTCCAGACAAGTCTTTCTTCATCTACTTTCCAAATAAACCTTCTTTGCCTGTAGTATCTAAACACCTCATTATAATTAGAGGAGTTTTAATTGCATTTCTGTCTTTTATGTGTATGTATTTATAGATATATCTATATGTGTATATAAATTTTTTGCTGAATTTTCTGTACCAAATACCACCGTGATCAGTTGGTATGTAATACTCTCTGAGAAAGATCTCATGCTTTGGACTTAAGTGTGTTAAATTAAAATATAATAAAAAAATACATTAATCACATTTAAAACTATTGTAAATGAGAACAGTGAAAAATACGTCTTATATTTTGTCCTGTGACTCATTCTTTGGCAATAATTCTTCAGTGTAAAGGATTAATGTACTGGAGAATCGATATGCTTTCAGACAGATACTACATCAGTGTGTTTCCTTTGTTGGTCCATATTTTCATTATTAACAGTTTATGTCAGCAGTGGCCTCTGTGTATCTGGGTTTTTTTTAATTTATTTGATCACTGTGACGTTCTTGACTGTGTGAGGGATCTCAGGTAGCATGACAAAGTAAGAAACCAAAATTAAGCCTAATATACTGCAATTAAGATTGCCAAACTAAATCACATAGACTGGTTGATGTATCTAATTGGGTTGCTTTTAGTTTGCAAAGATTTTTCTGTTTGTTTTCGGCTGTGCTAACAAGCTTGACTGAGTCACTGATTCCAATTAGAATGAAATTGTACAATCCACTATTTTTAGGCGGTTTATGTTTTATCAAGTGCATATTATCAATTTGTAAAAAGTCATCAAGCCAGGGGTAGTTTTGTTTGCTAGAGGCACTCCTTGGAATTATTGTTCTTTAAAAATTACATTGGAATGGAATCTCAATTACGATGAAATGACATTGTTTGTAATTTAACAACGGCTGTGCCTACAGAGCAAAGAAGCATGCACTTTAGCAGAACTAATATAACAGACTTCAGGAGGGTGTTACATATAAGCCAAACCTGACTTAGATGTGCGGATCAACCTTCTAATTTCAGTATACCCTGGGAATATATTCCGTGCCGTACCTCCTGCGAACAGTGCTCACATCACTTTGCATTTTGGCAGAAACAAACTGTGGCACAAGACCCTTTGTTGTTCCTCATGCTTTGGCGGAGAGGCTACACCTTCAGCCCCCAGTCTGACTGCAGCATGCAGGTCTTGCAGCTGATGGGCATGTTCACGTGCCACACACAACTACCAAGTCAGGGGCTGCCTTTTAGCCACAGTGCAAAACTGCAGCCACCTCTTGCTGCTGGTGGCGTCCAGACTCCCACTGCAGTGGGGCTAGAAGGCACGCTGCTGGGCTGGGCCATGCCTCTGTTTATAGCCATTTGAAGTGTAGGGTTTGATAGGATAAAAAATAGTTGCCGATATCTCATTCAAGGGAACTGCTAAGTTCATTCAGAGACAAGGGTGTGCAGTGTGGGTGACAACACACTGATGCAAAATGAGGTGTTTCCAACTCAGTAGTATAAAAATAACCTTTATTGGTGAGTGTTAGGCTCAGATCTAGTACAAGAAATTGTCCATCATCCTGTATGACAACTTTTACTCCGTAAAGACAATAAGGACTACACCCTTTAGTTTACTGTTTCACCAAGTCTGTGGTGATTGTTTGCCAAATCTTGCCCACAGTGACCAAGTGGATAGAAAGCTCAGTTTCTCTCTCTCACTGGCCAAGTAGAGATGGTCTGAGCTGTTCTCCCAAAAGGGCGCAAGGGTAACTGCCTGTCACAGCAGTGGAAGAGGGGCTGAATCTTTGTATCAGTAACAATTCAGTCCCTGATGAGTTGTTGGGGCAGTTCACATATGTACTGCTCCCTATCAAAACCATTTCCAAGATTATAGTCTCTTGCCATTCAAGAGATGAATCCTAAAATGCCCCTGGTTCCAAGTTCTGAGCTTAAATACCTATGCCCTGTACAAAAGTTCTGACAGATATTTTTGTTGTCTATGTTTGCTGTGATTTTTAGATTGATTTTTCTGCTACATCAGTACTTTGACATTTGCTTTACTTCATTGCTTGTTTGGTGGGGGTTTTATTGTTTTTTTGTCCTTGAGTTTACCCTTCCGAATCTCCCAGAAGTCAGAAATCAGTGAAACTTTCCACTGCATACAGCTATTCATGAAATAATAAAGTGTTTCACTTTGTGCCCTTCTGCGCTTCCATTAGTTTTGATTTCACAACCTTTAACAAGAGATCAATGGATTCAAGCACCAGTGCCAGTAAGCCTGCCTATCATTTTGCATTTTGCAAAGATTTTGACAGGAGTAAATAAAATTGTTTCTTAACTTAAGGTGAGCTAAATAGCTTCTGCTTATTCCAATCAGATCTGTGGGTTGTAACTAGTGCACTTATAGTCTGTCTATACATAAGGCAAGGATTGCCATGGTTCTATCTGCAAGAGCAATGATGGTTATTTCAGCACACCACACTCTCATCAGAAAGATCCCTTGCCTTCATTTTCCAGTCACTGAGCTTTTAAAGGAACACAAACAATCCAGTAGGCAGAAAAAGAAAGGATAAAGACAGATGTGAAGGTAGAAAGAAGTAACAGACAAAAGGGGAACAAAAGAGTGAGAAGAAAACACAGAGGCTCACACTCCAGTGGCATTTGTGAGAGAAGGGAAATGCATTCTAGAGTATACACAGTCCTTTGATGTACACACTTTACATAAGCACTTTTCCCTTAGGGATAGGGGTATTGTGAAGTGCAGAAATATATTTATACTTTTATTTTGCAAAGCTTGTAACCTATCTTACATTCCTAGAAAAATTTCTTCGCCCTGCTTCCTTTCTCCTTTCATTTGCCCCTAGTGACTAAATCAGTCTTAAATAACTAAATAGCACTCTAATGAGATGACATAAATTTAAAATCTCCAAGTTGCCATCTAATCCTAAAAGCAAATAAAGTCTGAAGATGTCAGAATTTTCAGCATAGAACTACAACTGCAGCACCTACTTTGGGAGGTTCCAGCCCTGGCAGAGTCAAACAGCTCTGTGATTAGCAGAATTAAATACCTCAAGCCCTATTAGGTTCTACAGATGAACAAGCCTTTGTGCTCCCACAGACCTTCGTCTGAGAGATATGCTCAGAATACAGAATATACTCTAAAAAATATAGTTTAGCCATGGCCATAGCAGTGTCTAGCATGAGTCAGGGGCTTAATTGTTCAACTTGGGCAGCGGCAGGTTAAATTTCTTTTCCAGCATGTCTACTAGAAGTAGATACTGACCACCAGGAAATTGACTTTTGACTCAAATGTTGAAAACTGTCTTCTTTGCATGGCATTATACAGAAATTAGACGAGGAGAAGAACTGACCAAGTTGTTTGGATGGCCCAGTGAAAAGGACTCTGGTCCTTAAAATAACTGCTACAATTTTACATGCATTGTTATGCAAGTATTTGAAGACTGTCTTGAGTAGAAACATGACTAAGATTATGCAGGAAATAAGATCAAAATAAGAAACATTGGTTTACAAAAAAATGCCAGAAAAGAAGTCATTAAATTTGTATCTATTATCAGTTTTCTGATCAACTATCTAACATGTGGTTTCATCCTTTTTTTCAAAGCATTTGTTACTATTTTGACAACACCTATATTCTTGTGTAAATGCAATATACAATTTCCACATATTAGATTAGCAAGACTTTTTTTTATCACTCCCACGGGATTTAAATTTTTATACACAGAGGGATATAGTGCAATAGGATTTGTGTAAATTTATGGAATTTTCCTTAGTTTCCAGTCATTCTTCAGTGAGTTTTAAAGAAAAGCACAGACTTCAGAGTCATCACTACCTGTCCTAATGAGTTTAGTTGAAATACACTGACATAATGGAACAGATCATTTCCTACCAAAACTAACATTTTTCTATTGACTGCAAAATGGGGGAAGACTAGGTTGTGTGATACTTGTTTTTCTTATCTGTGTACAAAAATTGTTCCCATGCAAAATATTTTCTAGGTCACTCAGCTTCCTCTTAGGTCCTTTTTATCTGCTACTCTGATAATATTTAATTTGAAGTTGTCCTAAAGTGGTAAAACGCTATACTGATGGTTGCGAGGTAAACTGATTCAGCAAGCACATGAGGATATAGATCAGAAAACATAGTTTTCTAAATATACCTATATTCATTGAAAATCAGATGCTTTAAAAATATCTCTAAGCAATGATTTTTCCTAATGAGTTGCACTGGATGACCTAATAGGTAGTTCTTTTTTGTTCAGTCCTAAACTGTTTGTACAAATAAAACATCCATCGATTTCAGAAATAGACTTTACCAAGCAAAGAATTTCATATATAGTCTTTATATTTCTTTACATCATCTTCATAGTATTTGCAGATAACATGAAAGAATTAAAATTTCTTTAAATCACATAAAGTTTATCAAAACAATGTATTTTCTCCTCACTTTAAAACAGGAAAAAACACAGTTCCTAGACTTAGGCATAAAAATATTGGACACTGATTTTCAAATTATGACATTTCTTCTCAGATTTTTTTTTAATATACTAAAAGCAGGGGAGGATGCATAGCTATTTCTGAATAGGAAATAGGCATGTGAACTGCATGTATTATCTTGGATTTACTACTTTATATGCCTGCATATGTGGAGTGACTAAATTTTTGAGATTTGTACATGCCAAACATTTGGAAATCTCAGGCAAAGGCACTGAAGTGGGCAGCGTCAATGCCAGCAGTTGAAGTCATTTTAGCCTCTAGTTCACCACGGAGTTGTTCACTTGGGGCAGTGTTTCTGGCTAATGAGTAGCCAAATTAGAAGTGTTCATTTAGATAAGATGCATAGATGAAGTTAAAATCATAGACTCATAGAATGGTTTGGGTTGGAAGAGACCTTAAAGATCATCTAGTTCCACACCCCTGCCATGGGCAGGGATAAAGTTGATTATTGTAAAAGTATCATGTGACACTGAGTGGCTGCCATCAGTTATGAGTAACGGAAGATGGACACTTCCTACAGAGCCATCTGCCATCATCCTGTCATCGATCACTTTGAAAGAAAAGCACTTACAAGATCAAGGAATGGTTTGTTAATATATATCACAATCGGAATAATAATTTCTTCATATTTATTAAGGTCATGTTAATGTACTCTGCTGTACTAAAACTACTGATCTGGGAAAAAAAAAATCATAATTGTTGAAAATCCTTAGGAATCCCCAGCAGACTACACTCAGTGACCTAAATGATGTTCTCACTTACATATTTATGTAGACGAAACTGCTTCACTGAAAAACACTTGATTCTTCACACCACAGAGTAAGGAAGAGGCTTACTTTGGCCATCCAGTTTAAAGTATTAAATAGTAACATTTGCAGTTCAATATTTATATTAAAAAAACAAGGGCACGGATTATCTGAGAAAAGAACAAATTCCTCTTACTTTTATGAACTAATATCAATAAGTGCAGCACTGAAAGAATTGATTCCTTCCACAATTGAATGCCATTTCAGTCTGTGCCATGGCCTGTTTCACCTTTGTTGCACAATATAAACCGACCCCAGCTGCATTTCTTCATTGCTATTGGATTTCCTGTCTTGAAGAAAGTTTCTTTTACTCTCCCTGTGTTGTTTGGTGACAGAAGTTATGCCTAATAATTTTTCTGTCTTGCCTACGTGTGCTTTTTTTTACAGTTTTCCTTGTCCCTTTGTACCCATTCCTCTGCAAGGATCGACCTGACATTTACTGATCTTCTATGTGTTATGCTGAGCGTCCTGGTAAACTGAGAGTGTCGATAGAGTCAGTTTTCAGAGACTCAAGAATCTGCTCTCAATATATGCGCTGCTGCCACTTGTCCATTCAAAAGGGCTGGAGTATGCTTCTGCGCTATTCACTGTATTAGCCATGACCCAGGTTTTTATCCACGTCACAACTGACAGTTTAACATCAAACTCCCTTGCGAAAGTTATGCAGATAACAAATACTGTGAAAAGCAAAAGGAAGCTTTGCAAAGGAATATATCACAACTCAAATTCTTAAAAGCTATATCCATTCATACTTGAGCAAATATCAAGGATTTTTTGTGTAACGCAAGAATAATTACAAACTCTACATCTTGAAACTAGTCCTAAAATCATGAATACAACTTGAGAGCTGAATGAGCTCATATTTTGCAAAGTTTGATTACTTCCATAAGAATTGCTAAGACTGCATATGAAATAACATTTAAAACTAAGTTTAGTTGGAGATGATCATAATAGTGAATCTACAATGCAGACAACAGCAAAGGGATTAAATTTCCCATACTGCCTGCACAGCAAAGACATGTATGTGACTTCCTCCAGGTCCTGTTGGGGGCAGTGATCCTTTTTCATCTGCTTGTTACTGCTTCTCTTCTGCTGTGCACTTTGCCCTGTAATATGACAAAATTATTGGGTTTGCTTCCTGCAAACCCTCTGAAGATCTGAACGTGTAATAGGTCATCCCACTATATAACAACTGTCATTTCAGTTTACATACTAACTATATGCTTATGATCCTGACCACAGGATTTCTGAACTAGCTGTTTCATCTTCAGCTCTCCCACGTCTTGGGTCACAGCAAGAATATCACCTTTGCAAGAAGCCTAAACTCTACTTGGGTTTGGTCTTTCCTCAAACACCATCTGCCATAGCAATAGTCAGTGGAGATTTAAATTTACTTTTTTAATGCCAACTTGATAGATACTGTTTTTACTATTCAATTTCCTTTATTTCTATATAAACATAAATGATGATATGTAACTCTTTGTTTATCAGTTACACGGACATAATAATAAGAAACCATGTGTTCCCTGAGTCTCCCTCAAGCAAGAGGAGCACAGTCACTTCTTAAAAATATATAATCTAAGAAAATATAATCCATAAACTTTTTTGGTGGGAGCTGTGAAAGGACTATTTAAGATGAGTAACGCTGCAATATATCACACTGGGAGAGACTAGAGTCCAAAAATATTTTGATTTTTTTGAATGTCAAACACATCTTGATTAACTGCTTGGAAACATAATTTTTAAAATACTAGTATGATTTTCACAACAAACAATTTTTTACACCCTTGCTTTTCATACTTAACTTTGCAAATTGATCCACATTGCAAGCCCTCACCCAAGCAAATAAAACCACATTGTAAAAGCAGCTGCTTTAGTGAAAAACAAAAAAACAAAACAGTCAAAATTTGTTTCTGTCTTCCTGGAATGGACTTCCAATGAATCACTACTCCTGGATCATTTATGGAACCAACTGTTTACTGATGACCTCAGATATTGTTCGTGTTGCAGATTTTAAGCTTACCTACTAGTCTTTTACACATTGCTAATACATGTTTGAATGTCACATACAGTTCAGTTACACTTGAGCATTCGTGTTTTAGTATATGCTTGTCAAAAGGAAGTAAAAGCGTCATATAACTATCACAGCATCTTCACAGCAGTGTTTCACTGAACCTGTTTCCTAATTGTTTGGTGCAGCTATCCATAGCATAGCCTAATAGGATGGTCAAAATGTGAAAAATAAAAGTGGGTAGTTAGGTATAAATCCTTCTGCTTCTGACTGTGCCGTGGACTTGTGTGATTCATAGCTTAAAGCCCCTGCTGCAGAACTGGCTACAGGTAGTGGATGCATCTACTTTTTTTTTGTGACTGGAGAGTAACACCATAGGCTCAAAAAATGTCACAGGAGATCCTGCAGACTTCAGGTGGAATAGAGAGTACTTAGTCACCTAAAAATCAGGCCTATTATGAGTCAGATGTTGGGTACCTAAAAGGTACGGTATCCAAAAATTATGATTGTTTTTGAAAAGTTACCCTCTATTGCCATGAAGTAATAAAAGATTACTGTGTAGTACTGTGGGTGCTCTGACACCTTGGTCAAATTTATGAAGAATATTTTGATCATATGAATAGGATAGTAGAAGGTATGAAAATAATTATAAGCAACATTGTAGCTCTTATGACTAGCTATTTTTTTCATTCTAATAGTCTGTATTTTGTTTTCTCTGATGTCTTCCAGAATTAGTTTATTTAAAAGGTATTTTTCTTCCAGTCCTTTATCTTTATTCTAAGGAGGTTGGAGTTTACAACATTAATTTAGTCTCTCTCTCTCATGTTTTTCTCATCTTATTTTAGTAGTAACAAATTTTCCTCAGAAATGAAGCTTTAATGTCTTTTAACGATGTATCATTTACAGGAGAGTGCTCTGGTTGTAGCATATCCACTTCTGGTTTAATTAGACTGCTGCTCTTCTAGGTTCCTTTCATCTTTCAAAATATATCCTGCCATTCTCTATTTTTTCCTTGCACTACTTCTATCTGGTTTCTAATATTCATGGAAGTTGAAGAGCTTGCCCACTTTTAGTGTTCTTTGGCTTCAGAGAGCTTGTATACTAGCTCACAGATAACAAATGCTTGTAACAAACACACATGCTCAGCAAGCTCAGCTATTTGTTTTCCACAGAACAAAAGAAAAAAGAAACATGTATCAGGAATAAAGGAGAGGCTCTTTACAATAAAAGAGAGAGAGTTTGAATCAATTGAATTATTTATTTGGTAGTCCACTCTTATCTATACTAACATAAACTTTATCAAGTTTCTTTAACCCTGGAGACTCGTCATATGCTATAACATTAATGAGTTTCTCCACATTTTTGAATGTGCTTTGAACACAGTGTTTATGCTAATCTCCCAAGTGTCTGTTGATCACTATCTTCATTTTCTTAAGAACATCCAGAGTCACACTTCTCCCTCTCTTTCATGGTCAAGATGAAGCATCTGCTGCCTGCCATCTTCATTATCATCATAAAGAATGAGAGTTTAAAAGCTAGAAGGCTATCGAAAGTGTGCAGGATGCACTTGAGAGATAAGTGTCCTGGAAAACTGGCAACCCGTGTGTACGCAGTTTTTTCTGGGCTATCTTTTCTTCTCTTCACTTGCCTTTTTTTTTTTTTTCTTTCAAAGAATTAGCTTTGGTAGCACTATTGTACAACTGATTAGTCGACACCAAATAGATGTTTATTTGTTTGTTTGTTTGTTTCTTGAAACTGGGACCTTTTATTCCATCTTCGTTTTTTAAAAAAAAACAAAGTCTCATCAAGGAAGGGGGAAGAACAGCTGATTTTTATGTTCTGAATCTTCCATGTTTCAGTTCTCTGTGATCTTGGTGAAAAACTACATCACACACGTTTCAAAGATTGTTACCATTTCTTAAAGTATTGATGGTTTCACTTCACAAATTAGAGGGGGCTGACTAAAGATGGTTTAATACCCTTAGAGTAGTGGAAAACATAAATCTACTCATTCCTACAACACTTCGTTAAGCAATGGCTCATATTCAGTTGAAGGCAATTTACTCTAAACTTTTATGTTTTTATGGTAGAATAAGCAAGATCTAACACCCAGAGAATCAGATTACTTTACTTATTTTAAAATTATTGGCAAATAATCTGAGATTAATCTCTACCTCTTTTTTTTTTATCTTTATTATAGACAGACACTAAATTACTGAATTCAAAGTGGCAAATCTGGACAGCTGTGTTAGATCTTTGGTCAGTGAATCCAGATTGTCCAGTTAAAGTCAGGGCTTCACTGCATTTTGTACAAAGATGCAGTAGAGATTATTCAGGAATAAACACAGTCTAGGCGGGGAAAAAGGCAGAAGGGTGGAAGCAGTCCCTGCTTCACAGAAAGGGAACTGAGGCAGAGGTGTGGTGATTTACCTAGAGTTACTCAGAGATTAGCAAGAGAAAGCAGCAACGTCCTGCACCTTCGTGTGCTCCTCCCTATAGGGACATCTTTATAGAATTTTTCATGGCACATGGAAAGAAAACAAAGGCCTAGAAAATGTGGAAGGCAGTTTTGCACAGGTTATGTAGGAAGGAAGGTGCCTCCCAAGTCTCTCACGTTTTGTTCTCTGTAATTCTGGAATGAATTCTACGCGGAATTTCTATGTTTCATAGCAACACTTAAAATTACATTTAACCAATCTCTGGCCAGATTTTTTCCTCCCTCCTTTTATGCACAGTTATTGAAAAAAAATTGTTAAAATTTTTTATGAAATATTTCCATGACTTTGGATAATTCTTTCAGAAATGCCAAATAACAGCAATTTGTTTCTGATAAAAGACACACCGTAGGATTGCTGCTTTCCAAATGCAGTCTGTTTCCAACTATAAACTGCTACCAGAATTAAGGGGGTTGCTGTCCCTAGATTTCAATTTTAATGTATAAAAGATCATACTATTTTTTACATATAAACTAGGTATAAACAAATCCCTTCTTTAAGTTCATCTTTGAATTATTGATAGTAGTGCTTTTCACAGCTTTTAAAAATCACTCTATAAGCGTCATTGGTGCTTTAAGTTTCCAAAAGAATTGAGAATAATTTATTTTTTTAAAAACACTCTACTTTCCACTTGTGTAAAATGAATGCTTATTGAAGATTAAAAAATATTATTAAAGGTCAACAAAGGCCTCCAACATTTAGGTTTCAGAAATGCTTTCAGAAAACCCATATTGAATTAAAAAGAGAAGGTGAGATTATTTTTTATTATTATTATTTTTCTACAAAAGAAAAAATACTATCCTGCAGGATTTGTAACCTAGTGGAATGTATGAAAAAGTAAAAAAAAAGAAGACAGGTAGTTAAGTCAAATTTGTGCTGCCTTGGATGTCCTAAGAATGTGTATCTTCTGTAAATGGAATTGAAGCTCTTTCTTATAAAAGTGGCATTTTTGTTACATGGAAGCTCAACCAGTATTCAAAAAGTATAATTCTCCAAGATGTTATGTTTCAAATTCTACCCCTTTTTCTCATTTTTGGGTGGGGCAGAGGGTGGTAGGAAAAGGGAGCAGGAATTCATTTCACAGAAGTATGTTATAATCTAAAGAACATTACCAGCCTCTCTAGAGGAAATCTAAAGGATGCGCACCTTAAAATGACACGTCATAAGCCCTTCAATCTAAAGGTCTTCATGAAGCTTACTCTTCTAGTATTAGAATCTACAGTGTTAGTTTATCCTGATGCCCTGTTTTGCTCTTTGTCTGTAACTGATAGAAAATAATACAGCTTTGGAGTGGCAAGGGTAGTTAACGTTGTTAATGACTCCCTTGCACTGTAGTGACAGGGCAATCACTACACAGCATAACTTATCTCTAAGCACTTTATGAAACTGCACTTTAGAATTGATTTTTATAATGAAGTAAGGAAAAAAACAACCATCAGCAAAATCTGTTGTTATATTTAAGTGGTCATACCAAGTGGAATGCAATGCTACAGATCTGCATACAATGGTTCTCATTCCTTGTTTCATCATATATTTGCTCTTGGCCAATGCTGGCCTCAATTCGGGTCATGCTGACAGGATTCGCTTTCAGCTGATGGCTGCTTTTTCAGTCATCACAATTAATTCCTCATTTAATCTAGTTTCTAGAGCCATATATTCTCTTTATCAGTGGCCCTAATAATGGTATCTCTTATTAACATTATGAAGACTATGCTTTTATGCCTGGTCAAGAGTCAACCCCTTTTGCGGGCAATGATGGAGAATGTGGCACTTGTCTTACTCTTCTTGACAAGTTCTGTAGAGGAAAAAACACCAATGGCCCCTCAGAATAAACACCAATGGCCCCTCACGTGCGCTTGCATTCTTATTTTGGAGGATGCAAAGAAAGCAAAGAAACTATCACACTCAGCTTTTGAGACTTTCCACATTGCTGTCTACCTGGATGAAAGCAGCAGACTTGTCAGTGACAAAGCAAAAAAGGAACTGAGTTCATGAAATGGGGATAGCTAAGAACTGTCATTAACTATCTTCCTAAAAAAGACCCAGAGCATGTGTCAGATTTAATGTTGGCCCAATGGATAGGTGAAATCTCGCAATCAGCATTAAGAGGGGAGAAATGAAAAGGAGAGAAGAGCTACTTACAATGTCTTGTTACCTGCATTGTTTCAATAAATTACACTGTTTCTTTGTACAGATGGTAAATGTTATCACATCTACACCTCTTAACTATGCACCCAGTGCTGATGTTCATAACATGTCTCCTACAAGCTTAAGGCTGAACGATTTGTCATCTCGTTAAGCCCTTTGGAGACAGTTATGCCTCAGGGGGCTCAGTCAATCAACAGCAGTAGAGAAGAGCTGCATTTCAAATTTTCTTATTTATAGGACTTGAATAAGCAATGAAAGTGGGTGCAAAACACTTTTAAACTAAATATGCAATCATCATCATAACTTAGAATCTGAACACATGACATTCAAAGTTGAGCAAATTGCTTATGTTTCAGAAGACGCACCAGAGTTAATCGGCAATCAGAGACGGCTCAGCTGGTATGCAAAACAGGAATGGGGGTGAAGGGCAGCAAAATGACTAGGAAAATGGTGGAGATGAACAACTGAAAGAGGTTGTTCAATCAGTAACATCACCAGCAAAAGGTGCAATAATACAGTTGCCATCAATTGTCTTGTGTACATCAGCAGGGGAATACCCAGAGAAACCATGACTACAGCGTGGTTATACGCTATCCCAACAGGTACCGAAAGGATACTGCATATAATGTGCTGTGTCGGAAAATGCAGAACTGGCAGGTCAAGGCACACAGTGTTTTAAATTACTACCATACACATGTGATACTGGGGTGACCAACAGAAAGCTGAAGAACACCGCTTTGTAGGATAATTGACTTGATATTTCTGGGATTGAGATTTCAGCTTCTTCTAGTGACAGACTTAATTATGTCTGTCTGAGCTTTCAGGCCACAGCACCACAACGTTTTTCAGGCCCTGGATGTCTGGCTCCTGCAAGACCATTTTCATCTGTAAAAGATGAACGTGCTAAATAATACGAGATATAGAATGAGTCCTTTTGTACTTATGGTCCTCCCTGCACTTGGTAAACATGTATCCAGACCAAATATATTACACAGAGCATAACCCTCTTTGGGAAAGGCAGTGTTCAAACGGAAAGACTTTGCTGCTGCTGACCTTTCAGTGCTGCCAAGCGCTTGCAACCCTTTTTCATAGTTCAGTTTTTATTCCGCGTTAATATGGCCATGCAAAAAATGGGCTGGTCAATGCATTTTATTCCTGCACAGTTCTATTGCATGTGGTTTGCAGTGTTGAGGTGTTGAAGTCTGGAAGCAGTGGGTCATATCGTCAGACAATACACATCACTGTAGCTCTAGAGAAGTCATTAAGAAAAACCTTTTTTACCAGACAGAGAGCAGTACTCCTTACCCAAAATCTGTATCACGTGGATTGTGATTTCTAAATTGACAGTAATAAGTTTTCTACTCAGCTTTTCTTCCTTTAAGACCTAGCCCATCTTAAATCACACATGTGCGTATCCTTACAATTTTAAATACTGACAGCTGCCATTTCTGTTATTGATTTCATCCTGCCTTTATTCTGCCTCAGTAACCTATTCTTGTGGAAATTATGTTTTATGACATGTCTTAAGAACACACAGGACAGCCTGTGCATATTAGTATAGTTTCTCCTAATTTGCAAAAATCAGGCCCACATCTAAGTGATTAAGTGTGCAAAGACCAAAACAATTTTTTTTTTTTTTCTATAACTATTCAGGGTTTTAGGCTTCGGTGTCATAAATTACATCTGAATTATGTTTGTAAATATTACTTCTTATTTAGTAAAATGCTTGCAGATCCGCTCAGTATGAAAGCCTTAAGATCACGATTAGTCAGAGTTTTCTTAAAATCAAAATCTCAAGAGTTAAAATGAAAAATGTGGGAAGAAACTCTATTATTGCTATTGGAATACATATTTTCTCATAAAAGAATTTAAGATCAATTGTTCTAATCTGCAGGAAAAAAAAGTATTTCCTCGCATTGCTAGATGTTATCTTCCAGTAAAGAAAACATGAATGCAAGACAGTCTGCTTTGGCACAGGGACAGTTCCACAAAGAGACATTCTAAAACAGGAACTGAGTACCTTATGCTAGAAATATTACTCAGCTGCCATAGAGGTGCCTGGAAAACTCCCAGTAATTTCAAGAGGAGTTGAATTTGGATGTATGTTTACAAATCATTGCCAAGAAATTTGATTAAGGAAAAATATTGGTAGAAAAATGTGTTTA
This sequence comes from Larus michahellis, assembly GCF_964199755.1. Lineage (NCBI taxonomy): Eukaryota > Metazoa > Chordata > Aves > Charadriiformes > Laridae > Larus > Larus michahellis. Next base: position 18,644,731 of record NC_133930.1, read on the forward strand.
ATAGAAATGTCACCAGATGAGGAACACAATTGTATTTTTCAGTGAAGGGAAAACTTAATTATTACATCATTTCAACTGAAAAGGATTAACTAAAATACATTAAATATATAGGAAACATATTGAACAAGTACAGTACATATAATCAGAATGTGCCCCATTTACAGGTCATTTACAGTTTGCTGGAGATATTTTTAAAGTGTCTATAGAGCATATTTAGAAACAAGTTCAATAGAGTAACAAATATATAAAGTCTTACACTTTAATGTCTTATAGGAATGCATAACAGGCATAAGGTTATTGCTTTAGAGGAGTTATTTAAGTATTAAACAGTTGTGAAAGAAAAATCAACTAGAAGTTAAGAATAAATACACGGAAATTGAAATACATGAAATCGCCCTGCTTTAAGACTGGAATTTAGCCAGCTGTGAAACAGCCTAGCGCAACATATTAAAAAGTCAGCATTTATTCGCTGTTTAAATGTACATAAATTAGATTCATTTTCACAGTCATTTACAGATCTAGTACTGCCAGGATGTATGTTGCTGTATGTTAGTATAGCTTCAGATATCATTACAGTAAAATTATTACCTTTGGAAAGATGGCCTCTGTACTGCTGCAGGACAATTCCTAGTTTAGAACATAAGAAAATGGCATTGAATAAATTCTTAAATATTCTGGAACATGTACATTTAAGGAAAGGTGAACATGTGTTATATATTCTTTCCAAAGAAACTACAGAGGACATCTATCTGCTACTGATCTTAGCTATAAAGCATAAACACTCAGCTTAAGTTTTTTCCACAGATGTGTCATATGGTCTTCTATTCAATACCTGTGTCAGCCACTATTGAAGTTGTTCAGCCTGGAGAAGAGAAGGCTCCACGGAGACCTTTCAGTACCTAAAGGGAGCCTACAGGAAAGATGGGGAAGGACTCTACCAGGGAGTGTAGTCATAGGATGAGGGGTAACAGTTTAAACTGAAAGAGGGTAGATTTAGATCAGATGTTAGGAAGAAATTCTTTACTCTGAAGTGGTGAGGCACAGGAACAGGTTGCCCAGGGAAGGTGGGGGTGCTCCATCCCTGGAAGTGTTCAAGGCCAGGCTGGATGGGGCTTTGAGCAGCCTGGTCTAGTAGAAGGTGTCCCTGCCTATGTCAGGGAGATTGGAACTAGATGATCTTTAAGGTCCCTTCCAACTCTAACCATTCTATAATTCTATGATTCTATACCCATAGACCATACTAAACGAAGCACACAAGAAAATTTCCTGATGCCTATACTTCCCTACATGTTGCCTTCCCTCTATCCCTGTGTTCCAGCTTACATACAGTACTTAAAGCAGATCTGATAGCAATTGACAGGAGTTTGCTAGCTATGTCATTTTTTTTCTCCTTTTATTATTTCAACTTGCATAGGTAACACTACCATATGGAAATCAGTTACTACCACTTATTTTTTAAAGTTTACACAGTAAGTTTCATAGCTCCCACATGCAGACCACATGCAGAAAGTAATCATCACCTAATATCGGGCATACTCTTTTGTCCCAACTCTCTCTCTCTCTCTCTCTCTTTCTCACACACAAGCACAGAGACCAGTATTGTGTCTGAGATGGAAGAATTAAAATCATTACCAACGATATTGTATGCCCATAAGTAAAGCTCAAGGGTTTTTTATTAAAAAACCCAATATGTTCAATGTTGCACGAAAAATGTTAGGCAAAACCACATTGCAATGTCCTCTGAATAATGTAATATACTAGAAAACCCCCTTCAAATATTATTTCAATCACTGGTATTGGATGATGAGCTCCATTTATTCTTCTTGTTGTCTAATGGTCCAACTATCAGAAAAAGAATCCAAGTTCCTTGCCATGACTGAGATAACACCATAGTGTGAAAATATGGCCTTCCGTTTACTTTTCTCCACTGTAAGCACTGAACATTTTTCATTCATATTCAGTAAGGAAGTACTCCCCAGGCATCCAAACCTCATACTCTGATTCCAGTTTGAGATTTGATTATCCACCTTAATCCCATTAGACACTGATCTTTTAAACAGCAGGAAAATTGCTGACAAAACGCCACAAAGAACATTAAAATTCCATTCACAGGGGGAATTTAATATTACAATTAGTTGCAGTAGCAACATAAGCATTGTAATTGTTTACATTTATTTAGCTACTGAGTGAGAATTAAAAAACATTGAAGGAAATATCAAAAGCAATTGTTCTATAAATGAAAAAATGTAGGAGGAAAGCACTACAATTTCAATTTCTAACCAACAGGCCTAAATTCTATTTGTTTCTAACTTAGGTGGTGTTGATAACTTTAATCTAGTTATTAGAAAATGGGATTTTTTTGCTTCTCTGCTTAAATGAAATACATGCATTTCTTCTAGAGTTATGTTTATCAGAAATAATCCCTTAAACAATTGTGTGGTTTAAGGAAATCTGAAGTTTTTCATCATTTGGGGAATCAACCTGGCGGCAAATGCCTAAGGCCCATTTACAAAACCGACTGTACTGGAGGGGCTCCCATCTCTTCTTCTCTTTACTGAATCCCATTATTCCAAGACAGGTGCATCTAGCTCTACCTCTTTCCTGCCAGGTGTTTGCCTATCCATTTGAAACAACCTCTAATGATAGGGATTCCACAGTCTTCCAAAGCAATCAGTTTTGGTGCTTCACCCTCATTACTGCTTTGACTTGTATCCCCAATGTCTAACCTAGATTTCTTTTGCTACGGTTTAGGCCATGACCTCTTTTTCTGTCCATCATGGTTATGAACAGTACATTTCTCCTTCCTATGTGCATATTTGAAGGTCACAATGCTCAAATGATGGAATGGGCAGACAATAACCTCATGAAGCTCAACAAAGGCAAACACAATGTCCTGCCCCTGAGGGAGAGTACCTTCATACATCAGCGCAGTATGAGGCCCATCTGGCTAGGTAGCCAGGACTTGGCAATCCTGGTGGATAATGCCTTAAAATTTAGTTCGTCCTTTGTTTGTCTAATCAGCTCTTTCTGGCGATGTGTTTGTGTATGAAAAGGAGTTACTGAGTAGACATAGATGACTATTCTGGGAGGTGCGCAGTGGAAGAAGAAGGGGCAACAGTTATGAAGTTGAACAAGGGAAATTCCAGCTGGACATACAGACCATTCTTCCCTATGAGAGTGTTTAAACACAAATGGTTACACAGAGAGGTTGTGAAATCTCTGTTCTTGCAGGTTGTGAAAACTCAGCTGGACAAGGCCGCAGGTGACCTGCTTTAAGTCTGAATTTATCCCTGCTCTGAACATTTCAGTTAGGAATATGAAGTTCTAATAATAACCTTCAGCCAACTAGTAACAAGTGAATTAACATCCAGAAAATTCAAATGCTTTTGAAGGAAACATATAATATTAATACACTGGAAAGCAGACAAAAGCCAATAGTCTGAGAGCCTTTAACATGCTGAACAAATGCGCAGAATTCCATTTACCAATATATACATATTCCAAGGTATTTTATCCATAGTGCACAAAGTGCCTTTTGACATTATCTTATAGCTGTACCGTCTATCCTTGCAAGCCGTTCCTGCACACTTTTCTATGAAATGTCTTCCAGTTCTGCAAAAGCAAGCCCTCAACATGTTGTGTCATTGTTTTCAAGATTCTGTTTAAAAAAAAGTCACATTTAACAAAACAAAAGAGGTTTTTAATTAATTATTTGCTTTTCTGTGACAGTTGAATTTTTTTGTTTCCTTATTTTTTTGTGTTTTAAGACTGGCTACTTTGACAATAAGCATCCATGCAAACAAGTGGAAAATGTAGTAGTTGAAAGGAAACTCACAAAAACATGCATAAGTGTGTGCAAGTGTGAATGTAAGAATACACATTCACAGTGATGAGAGTTAGTAAGCCATCTTTAGAAGGATTATTAATGTGAACAGTAAAATATTCAGTAAACTATTATATTTTTCAGATTTTTCTGTGATAAGAAGCAGCATTTTGGATCTAGTGTATTAACCTTTCAGAAGAAAGGCTTAACATCATTCCCGTTTTTCCTACTCAGCCTTTCTGAAGAAGTATATTGTTTCTACAAACCCCCTACTGTATCATAAGAAATCCATGCCATATTGCAAAAGACTTTTTTGTTTGTTTCCTGCATGCATCTTTGGGTTGGAGAGGGATCACTATTTATTTTCATACAATGTTTTCACTATTATATGAGAGGAAAAAAAGAGGAGAAAATCGAACACGAGTGTAAAAGAACCTATGAGAGATTTTATTCTGAATTGCACAGATTATTTTGCTGTGTCTATTCTAAATTGTATTTTACCAGACCTGGAATAAGATAAAGGAAAAGTCCAACATGCAGTCTCTTCCTCCTGTTAATATTTTAGAAGATACATATTGCACAGATGAGGCTTACATCCCTTCCCTGAAAAATCCTTTCTGATCATAAAAAGTATTTTAAGATGCGAATATAGGAAAGACCTGCGTCAGTGTGCCATCAGTGACCACTGCTGACCAGAAATGAAAAGCACTAGATAGGCAGACATTTGCTGCCCTCTTTCGGAACACGTAAGTGAAGATTCAGCAGATGATTCAATGTGGGGAGGTTTTTTTTTTTTCAGATGTTTCCATTTACTGCATTGCTCATAATCAATCTATTTTCAGTCAAATACTTGGCTCACTGAATTAAAAATTCATTTTTGGGTTAGGCACTTCAACTCCTACCAAAACAAAAAAAAATTGGAGAGATGGATTTTTCTAGTACACGGGACATATGGATTCACTGAACACATTCTTTAGTACCTGAGTAATTACGCATTTCTTTTAGTGGATAAATCTCACATTTTTTCTGTTTATTTTAATAAAAGGGGTTTTTTGCAAACGTGCAAAGTGAGTGAAGTGTCCTTGAAAAATAATAGAATTGGTCTTTCTGTTGTAATAGTAAAAAGAACTCATAAAGAGTGGTAACGTGTCTTTATTAGTAATAACTCTTTATTCATTATTTATTCTTTATTTATTCTGCCTTCACTTTGACCTGACAGACATGTAACTGAATATTAGAACTAAGAATCAAATGAGATGCAGCATAAGGTTTTAATCTGAAATAATACAGAAGTCTAAGTAGCTTATCAAAATTGTCATCACCTACAAACACAGCAGGGAAATTATCAGCAAGCTATCAGGGACCCTAACTGGGGCATTAGGACAATAGAAACAGGATATAATACCCATCAAGGTCATCGGAACTGTACTAGAAAAAACAGCTGTTTGAAAAGAAAGCAAGAAGTGTTTTGAAGCAGTTATGTTGCTAAAGTAAGGAGCTTCTGCTAAGTAGGACAGGTTGCTAAAGATAACATTACTGTATGCACAAAGAAAAGTCCATTTACACTACAAACAATCACTGTACACATAGGTTAATCTGTACCAATGTTTTTTCCTGGATTTTTTTTAATCATGATTGTAAAAGACAGACACCATTTTCACTACCTTTTAAATTTTTGGACAGGAAAACATCAAGCAAATTAAATTACTCATTTTTATTATTAATAAATACTATCCTGTAACATTTTTATACATGGTAATTGTTTAAATGCTATGCTTTCATTAACACGCTATGTGGTAAAAACAGAATACGGCAATTCCTATTGTGATCAAACTCTCTATAAAGGCAATTCTGAATAGACTTCTTTAAAATCAATTCCCTATGCTATGTGACAGCACTCGACCCTGAAACCAGGTCTTGAGTCAGGTATTCTCCACGTTTAGGTAGTAACTACTGGACTTTCATGCAATGCTGTTTTATGTCTAGAACAGGCTCTTTCAAGCTCCAAATTAAAATTCTGATAGGAGTTTAAAATTTGTGTCTCATTTGTCATCTTTCTGGTTCTGAGTTACAGAATACAGCTACTGGGCTGTGAGACTCCAGAAAGAATTATATTGCTTGGTGTGATTTCTGTCCTTGAGATTACTAACGTAATTTAAATGTTTTATCAACATCATCAAATATGAAGAAGAGGATTTTAAGTGACTGTATATCTTTTAGAAGGTAACTATAAGCTGACAAATTCGATACGTTCAATGCAATGGCTCTACAGTCCCTATCCAGTGAAGTATCATTAAACAAAGCACTTATATAGAACCTTTCCAAAACTGGGCTTACTTCATAGAGAGGAAGTTACATAGATACATAGCTTGCTTAGATTATATACACTGTGGAAGTATTTCTTTTCCCTTACTTACCTGTTTATTAAGCTTTCAACCTTAGAAAGCTTTTGGCTGTAAAATACAAAATTACAGTGATACATTACATGTTTTTGCAGTATAAATATATCTCTCATTGCTCAGAAGGACCCAGGAGCCAGATCTACCCTTACAATTACTCTGTCATTTTCATTGTTGATTCTGGACCTAGTGGGATTAACAGTGTATTTTTCTGTCCACCTTAAAAATTTTGAACCATTTCGTCTGTTCCACATTTTGCTTTTTACCACAGACTTTTTTGTAGTTACCAGCTATCAGGCTTAATTAAACTTGAACACCCATCTCCAAACTGAGAATATCTCTAAAACGTTGTTTTGGGAAACCTGAAGCATATTTTTATTGCCCACCCTGTTACTGTTAACCATGTTTAATTACCGTTCCTCATAATGTGTACATAAACACAGGAGCAGAAGCAATCCTGACCAAAATACATAAGGCCATCAACAGCACAGGGCTTTAACAAATCAGTGGATTCTTGTACTTCTTGAACAGTGCTTCCACCTCTGCACTGGAAACCCCCAAAGAAACATTCCAAAGAAACTCTTCTATAGATTCAAGTAGAAAAATCCAATCTACCTAGTACATGTGACACTACACATGATGTCTTATGTTTCTCTTCATGCACTAAGATTTTTTTTTTTCTGTTTTGACAAAAAAGAAGCATGTATTTCAGACTGAATTATTTTTTTAAAGGGAGATTGTTTCAGTTTGTTTTAATCTGGTAACCCAATTTCATGCTTATTATTCACAGAAGGATTCAGAGAATGCTGGATAAGTCTCTGTTATCGTCTTTAGAAACTCAGTGAATAATGTTAGTCTAAGGCTACAGCATAAAAAAGTACATTTCACCTACCATAAACATGGTTCTGTCTGATACTGATCTAATCCTTAAAGTCAACAGAATATTTCCCAACATTAAGAAAAAATTAATTTGTTTTAAGTGGAGCCTGCAATGATTTATCGGTCTGTCAGCAGCCAATATTAGAATTCTACCAAAGCAGTTTTATCAGATGCTATAATAGAAGACAATTTTTATTTATCTTTTACTTCCACTTCACCTGCAGTACAGGAATTTGAAAACTTTCTCAGCCATAACTAGAGTGTAATTTCTGCCAATGACACTTCCAAATATGCAATCAGTCATTGTCATCCATAAACTATGATGACTTTAAAAAACGGTATATGGGGAAGAGAGTTTAGGAGCCACAGTACTGATGATCTTGGACAATAGATCATTACAATGTCCTTCAAGGCTATGAGTGGAATGGCTCATCTACTGTCTCTACAATTCCCTATATAGCTATTTAGTTGAACTGATTGTGATAAAGAATTTGTACAGGTGGCATTAGAGTTTCCATAAAAGTTCTTAATAGCTTATGTTACGGTGGCTGTTACTAACCCTATTTTGAACAGATCTTTCCAGCTATACCTGCAAAATTCATAGTTACACAGATGCATTTGTAAAAAGCCTACTTTTGTGTTTGCACATAAAATCTGAGTGTATGTATTTCTACACTTATGGATTTGCACTTTTTCCTGGAGAGATGATGAATGTCATAATTACAGCAACAGCATCTACAGCTAGAATAGGCTTAATGTTAACCTGACAGGTTCAGATTTTACTTGCTTTCCTCCATTAGCCAAATATAACATGAAACTTTTAAAACATGTAACAACTATTATACCATAACATATTTTGATTTATGTAGTCTGTATCAAAGCTTTCCCTGTTCCTATCAAAAGCTTGCTTTTTTTTCCCTCAAAGAGATTAATTGACTTCACAGTTTAATTTACTTAAACCATAAACGGCTTGCTCCCTGATTGCTGCTTAATAGCAACCAGATTTCAGAATTCACGCAGACATAAGGATACCATATATACGAGAAACTTGCACACCTTAGCTCTTTGATTAGCATGTGTTCATATCGTGAGGGTCATGCCTTTTAGTAGTTTCAATAACCTGACAGAAGTAAAAAGGACATATAGAATGCACTTGCAGGGGATACATGGTGAGTGCTGTTTCATCATATGTGCAGTATGAACTGTATCTCTCTCTAGAGATCTTCAAGGGTTTAGGATAATAGGAAGGCAAAGAGAGACAGAGAGAGGTGAACCACAGCTGTCAGCTTTTCTATTCTCAGTTCTAATTTTCTTAAGGGGTTTAAAATTGTCACTATGATCGAAAGCCTAGCACTTAAGACAGCCCCCAGGCAGCCAGAGGACAGTAACATTTTTGTGTTTAGTGCCTCCTATCAGAATTCATAATATAGACATGTCCTATCACTTCCACCATTGCAACAGTTCCTAAAAGGGTATAACGGATATTAGCAAATACATGTGCCCATTAAAAACATGTGAAAATATATGCCAGTATACTGAGGAATACCATTTACGTGTACAAAACCTCTGAATGTCTAATTCTGTCCAGCTGCACTGTGCAAAGGCAACTTCACAGGATTTTATGTTCCTCTTTCCCAGGAAAGAAATGTACCCACAACATTGGTTGCTATTCCAGTCCCTCTACATTGGCAACCTGTCTGGCTTAGAAAACTTATCTGCTGACCATCCTGCTTTGAAAGACAGCTATCCATCTCCATATCAAGCTGTATCTGGACATAAATCATAGCTCAGGCTAAAGAAGCCATCCAAGCATGTTACAGGATAAAATTTCTGAGACATTTGCTAAAGCTGTTTGTAAGAACCCTTCCTAGCAGCTGTTGACTTTGCAGTTTTACATTGAATACTACTCACTCCGACAGGGTTCAAGACAAAACTCACATTTGTTTTGCAACCAAACATAAAACAAGAAAGACGGATAATAAGGAAAAGATTGATCAACTCTCAGGTTTTTTGGCTTGTATTTCTAGCCTACTGTCAGAAAAAACCCAAATGTTAGGACAATATTCCCAGAAAGCAAAAGTTTTAATCTGCCTCTGAGCTAAATGCTTTCAGACAGAGGGGAAAAGCAAGCTGAGAAAAAGACTAATGTCAAGAATTTGACCTGCACAAAATTCTTCAGAAAAAGATGACTTGCAATAGTTAAAACTCTTAAAAGGATATAACCTTTTATCAATACCATAATTGTTTTGAAGAACCTTCCTTGAGAAAATTCTGAAAAGGAGAAAATTACAGGCAGCCAGTTTTAACATGCTTGTACTTCAGGGGACTTTTGATTACATGTTGACTATGCTGTTATTCCTTGGAAAGCTTCTTCATCAGAAGCCATAGAACATGCATCCCATGGAGCGAAATAGCATTTATTGACCTTTCTGATGGCATTACTCATGGCCTAGCCTTGGCCACTCATCTCCTGGATCATTCTGATCAAATCCATTCAGTGTTCTCCTCAGAGACGCAGTGACAATATTACCTCCCTTGGGAAGCTCTCCAGCATCTCCTGATGGTAAAGAGACTGCTATGTTGTAATTTACACCCTCATCAGAACCTGGGTTCATTTTTTATTGATTCCCCGTGAAAGTAGGTGTTGGGACTTCCAGCTTTCTTTCCAACATTCTTTCAAATTTCAAGTTACTTACACTGAATCAGATAATACATCTTTCCATATGTCTGTACAGCAACTGACACTGAGATATTTGCAACCTGATGGAGTACAACAGAGAGTCAAATGACAGTAACACATAAGGTTAGTGATGACTTTTGCAGTCCTGTATTAGGAAAGAAAACTGTTCCTAAGACTTCTGATTTTCAGAGTAATCGTTGCTCAAACAAAGCAGGCCTTCCCATTTCACAGACATGTTTAACTCCTGTCTTGGAACAACAGTTGGCCATTTGTCAGAGTAAAAATCCTAGAATTACTGTGTGAAACTGTTGGTGAAAAGGAAATTATGGTAATTGAGGTACAATGTCTATTTCAGCGCCATTTGATTTTCTGGTTTGTATGCATTTGCTAGAGCTAAGTGTTGTGGTACCTGGTGTCCTTATTGACTTATTTCTTTCACAACATGTTAGTTGTGATGTGATATAACAAGTTATGGCACAATAACGCGCTACAATTCAGTACATAGGAAACTTCACTGAAGTGCTCCTTTTCCCTTCTACAAAGCTCAGACCATCTGCCACCTTGAGTCATCTCAACTTGAACGAGTAGATGACATTGCAAGGCAAACAGATCTCTAATGTTATTACAGGATTTGAAAAGGCGAGCACGTTTCTCTAATTCTACATAGACATACAGAAAAATTAAACTATGAAGTAATATGTTGAACAGCCAAACTGTAAAACTTTCACCTTGTTGGAGAAGTTATGTCAGAGAATTTTCTTGTCTTAGACTGACATTATACAACCTTGAAACTAAAAAATATCATGAGAGAAAAGCTCTGAACCTGTCTTTTCTGGGTTCCATCATGGTAAATCACAAAAAAATATTTCTGTAATAAAATATATATTTGAAAAAAATCAATCAAATTATATAGTTACCAATTAAAAAGGCCTCACAAATCCATATCTTTGAGGTAACTGTGTGAGAAAATGAGTGACATAACTGTCATATTCTTTGAATCAAACTTCTTATAAGAGTATATCAAACTTCTAATGATTTTAATAAAGTACCAAGAGGCTTATGTATTTTCACTTGATTCAAAATAAACCTATGGCTTGGTAAATCTGGGCAGAGTTTCCTGCCCTGCTCTAAATTCAAGATATGTAGACTCTTGGTGCTTCAGTTCTCCATTGTTAAAATGGAAGCAAAAGTCTCTTCTGTCCTTTTCAGGATAAGTAGTGTCTAAAGAACGACAGTTTCTCCCCCATCCTACTTGATGCAGCCCCAATTGCTCCAAACAATGAGCCCTCAGTGTTATATGGCAAGGAACGAGCGTAGCAGTGCTCAGCCTCTCCCTTGCAGAATCTTGCAGAAACACTGCATGGATGAGGGAGTTACATAAAACCAGCGCATGGCCTACTTAAAAATCAAAGCCAGGGAGATGCCCTTACTTAGGTCTAGCATTTGCAAGCCAGCTGGCATGGAGCTCTTAGGAACTGGCAAAATACAGCTGTGGCTCTCACCATTGAAAATATCATGAAGTTGTTCCTTCTCTAGTTTTTCCAAGCCCTAAGTGATTGATCCTAGCAAAGCTAGGATCCATATTGCAATTACCTTCTTTCACACTTCTATCAATTAATTTTTATATTGATTAATTGGAGTTTCATATTTACATTTGGTAAGGAAAAAAACACAAGGAAAAAATATTATTACTTCTTTCCTTATGGAGCGGGTCAGCTATTCATTCTTTGAATATTCAGCACGGCATTTCTTTAATTTTCAAGAATACATTTGGATCTCATTATTGAATTCAACCATCAATTATATGCAATTATTTTAAAAGCACTCTTTTATCATGATATATTTTTATAGTGACATACACAGAACAAGATCCCACTGTGCTAGGTACTGCAGAAATTTACCACAAAAAATACGACATGTATGCATGCACAACTACAAGATATATAAAGAAGGAATTTGTTTTTAAACTTATTCAGAATCCCCCATTACAAACATCTCCTTTTGTAATCCTTTGAGAAAGAGGTCTTCCTTTCAATTCTCACAGCCTGAAAGCATCCTGGACACGTGAAGTGAGTGGAGAAGTGCTCATCTTAGCATTCTAGACAAGAAGAGGTCTATACACACTTTTTGCATGTAAGTTGAAAGCAATGTGAGGTGCATTAGAGTGTAAATTCTAATGGAATTGTGAAGTTTAAAGCTATTATATCTGGAAAATACCCAGGGTACCTATGGAAGTCCTTTATCCCTGTTCATTAATATTACTGCAGTAGCATACAGTCTAAAAGTCTCAGCTGATGGTTCAGAGCCTCGTTATGCAAGGCACTGTACATGCAGTGCTGTAAAAGCTTCCAGTCGAGACATGTGAGAGGCTACTGGCAAAGCTATAGACTACAATAAAAGACAAAATGGGAGAACTGGAGTAGGAGCTCTAAAGAAAGAACATTGTGTCATGTGGCCCAACTGTAAAATAGAAAAATTGCATGTAATTATTTCCCAAGCTGAGTGTGATGATGTGAAAGGGAAGAACTAATGATGATGCACTCTGCTTGTTAGAGGTTTTTCCTTACAGAAGCTCAAGGTTACAAGTGCTCTTCGCTCAGATTATTCTTTTTTCTTCCTTCCCCTAGAGATGTGTTGGTTACAAATAAATTCTGTACACAGGGAGTTAATAACACTCCAAAGATGTTGTGAAATAATTTTAGTTACTAATGCCAGACATACAGTCTTGGCAATATTTTTTTTCCTGACTTCAAGCATCCTGTATTGATTGATTAATTATTCTACCAATGAACTAACAAATATTGACCTTATAGAGTTGAGCAGCATTTAGCCAAAAGTCAGTAATCTACATCGATCACTTAATGGAACATCAAAGCTCAGCATCTCTGACAGTTTTATGTCATTCAGCAAAAATCTGTCTATGCTTTGATGATACCTTGACCTTTCTTATTAGGCATCCTTGGCAGAAAACTAAAAGCAATAATAAAATTAAACCTGTGGATAATGCTTTGCTATCTGGAGTGAAACAGTCACTGCTACAGGATGCTCCCTGCAGATTTACCTACCAGCAGGGGTAGCATTTCTTTTCTGAACTAAAAATATCATTTTCTCATTATATGATCGGGCAGCATGATAGACAAATGTAATTTTACCACATCTGAGTATTAGGAAAACAATATGAAGAAAACACTGGTAGATGTATTTTAAAAAAAAACAAACACCACCACATACACACAACTTTAGAATAGAACTGTGAAGCCTGTAGCCCTCTAAACAGCTAGGTATCTGTCTATGCAGCTGTCACAGCAGCAATTTAGTTCAGCTTTGTCTGTGCACAAGACCTGTTACTAACGTCCCTGATCAGGTACAGAGAACAGAGTTATTACTAACAGTCCTGATCAGGTACACATAATGCCCTTGCTAAGCTTATTTACCCTGCTTCTGGGGTATGTTTTCCACCTCTAATCTGCGTTTTCACACACAGCAAACATTACAATCACTTACGACTGCAAGCATAGACATACCCCGAGGGGATTGGTGGGGTGCAGTAGCAGCTGAATGGGGAAGCTTTCTCACACAGCTTCTCACTCCAGAGCAGCAAAGACTCCTAAGCCTTCACTCTGCACTAGTGTCTAGCACCTCAAGCCAGATTACCTCACTGCTTCAAGGTAACTCATTGCCAGTCATTAGAGTGGTGAAATATCAGTAGCCGCCCCAATACTATTATAGTCAGGAGTAAGCTTCATACCCACGCAAAGCAATTTTTTTCTGCAACCAGCCCTGGATGACAGGAGGAGTCGTACATTGACAAAGAAAGCATCAAAGTTAAGCTGGGATAGATGGCGAAGATAAATGATTGTCATCTTAATTTTTTAACCCCAGCAACTGAAGTTGTTCCTCCCCTTGCAAGAAGCAAGTCTAGAAAATCCCCTTCTTCCAGTTTTCACAGAGAACTCTCTCTAATTTCCTTCTTTTTATTACTCATGTACCGCTTGCGTAGAATAAGGTGCTGTAGAAAGCACCTTGGCAACTGGCATTTACTTAGCTAAGTGACTCATGAGAGTCAGGTGACAGGTGACAGGTTTCCACACCTTGAAACCATTGCTTCACTAGGCTGCCTTACAGGCAAAACTAGTCCAGCCATCCCTTCCCCTAACTTTCAAAGCAGTTATTTAGATCCCAATCTAAAAAGGGTCAATATACAGCACAGTCATGTCTCCTACTTAATACTGTTGCAGAAACAAATATGTGAGTAGGGCCCATCTGTATTATAAGAACTACTGTGAGTTCTATAGAAAGCCAAAAGAGACAAAGCAAAGACTTTCAGTCCCAAAGCTTGGGAAGGTTGTATGATCACAACAGTCTGGTTGTAGAAAGTCCTGATTTTCAAGAGTGACAAATAACCAGCAATCGTTATGCACAAATCCTATGGGCTAAACACACATTCAAGGATAAAACATATAAAGAAGACTTAGTTTCTGCCCAAGCCTTCTAACTGTTAAAGAAAAACAATGATAAAAGGGAAAAAACACTGCTGTTTTTACAAAAATTCGGAGATATTCTGTGTTCTAGTTGCTCAAAACCAAAAGTGTACTGCTTTTGATATTCAAATTCATTGTGTATGGAGATATACAACTCCCCATTTGTTTGTTTCTATTACGTTTAAGTAAGACACCTTATTTAGGAGTTTCAACTGAAATGATGGCATGGAGCAGAACTCTGGAAAACAGACAGCCTGACTTCATGAATCGTCTATAATCTAGAATAATACCTGAACACTTTACCACACACCATGTAGATGAAATTGTATGTTATTATCAGTATCTGGAATAAAGGACATTATTTGTCTACTGCCCTACAACAGATATTCATGTCCACACGTTCACAAACACACACTCGCACATACACACACTCTTCCAGCTACAGAACTGAAGAGATATATTATTTAAAACCACTTCCAAGTGATGGAGGTATTTTTTTATCACCCTGCAATCTATAAAATATGCTTTGTGCACAGAACTATATTGAGTAGGGAACTCAGTCTAAAATAATTTCTGTTGTTTTCTTTTCTTGAGTGTTAATTTACTTTTAAATATTCTAGACATACCCTCTTTAAAATGGTACATTCTGTTTCTATTTTACTGTATTCAGCAATCAGTGTCGATTACTCTTGGTAACCATGGCAACAAGGCAGCTAACTGTTCTTAAATCTTCATTTGTCCACTACTTTTACAAAATACTGTACAGCTAAGAATGCTTTCTTACTAAAGACATAGGGAAAAGCTGGAAGAGAAAAATGCATAACCTCCTTTAACTAATAATATGGTGGGAATATGTTCTGTAAAATAAACATTTATTCTCTTTGGGATTTAAACATTCTTTAGGGTCCTATAATAATAGCAATTTCAGAGTTTTCAGGATCTTCAGGGTTTCGGTGTTGTTCCTTTCTTGTCTGTACTTTAAATCTTCACAGAGGATCTCAGGGATCTTTTCTGATATTAAGAGTTTGCCTTCTGTAATAGTTCTGCTTCTGGATTACAAGTAGTAGCCTAAAATAATAGTTTGAGAGTCTGGCACAAGCGTAGTTCTCTGATTTCTTTTGACAGCCTCAGAGGTTAATAATCTACACAATGATACAGAATAATTTCAGCTGCTTTTGTGGTTCTCATGAGCTCCGGTCCAGACATAAAAAAAAGAGTCTTGTTTGTGTAAAGAATCATGAACTTGGGATGGATATGATAGATCAACATGCAGAGAAACTAAAAAATGCCATCCCATGAACTGCGAAGGCTGGAGAAAAGGTTGTGTTTTCCTATAACCATGTAAATCTGTAATGAGTTATCAATAAAGCAACCTTCAGGGAAGGAAAAAAACTGAACAATTCTGTGGGTCTGTTCTCTTTGGAGACAATAGAAATCCCATTTCTTTTTCAAATAAAAAGCACTGAAAAAGGTTAGGCGTTTCGGGTTTTTTTTGTGAACTCCTTAGGAATACATTATTATTCTGTCATTGATGATACAATAAATTAAGCAAGCTTTGTTGTGATGTGTGTGAAAAATTTCCTTATCACAATGTTTTATAAAAATACATATATGCTCAAGGTAGTATGTGTGCACATACAGCAAAGATAAAGCAGTCCAGTAAGCCAACCACCTTTTACCTTCCTCGTCTTCAGATACCTGCTTCCAGACTCTCTCCTTCTCCCAGTCCTGCACTTTCTACCACTGTGCATTTCTCTAACAAATGTTTGGTTTCTTTTCATATAGAGAGAAATATTTACACACACACACACACCGGCTGCCTTTTTTGGAGCAAAAGTGTTACCTTCTGCACATGAACCTACAAAATGTCAGCTTGCAAGACAAAGGACTGACAAAAACTACAGTGAATTGAAATTGGCCTTTCAGAATGGAGGATTTTTTTAACCCTAACCAGGCATTGCTGTACGCTGTCCCTAATAAACCTCGTAGAGTGCTTCAGATTTGGTTAGTAGAAAAAGCACTTGTAGTCGTAGTGTCTCATGATACTTTTGTCTCCGCAGGCAGAGCCATAGCTGCCTGGCAGCCCTATGTATAGTTGTGTTTTACCTATACAATATAGTCAAATGGGGAACTCTGCACAGAAATGGGGCGCACTTTGGGCATAGGGTACTAATAGGCTTGAAGATTTGTTCCCAATTATTCTCTCTGCTTTTTTTGATTTTTTTTTTAAACCTTCTGCCGCGGTTATTGAAAGTAGCTGTTAAGTCAAGCAATAATTGCTTTCTTAGTATAACAAATCCACATCCTATATCTTTAACACAAATATGGGCATGCAATAGGATGTCATAAATTGCACAGCTGCTGTGATTCTGCTTTTGGTAAATATTCAATCTAAGTGCAGTCCAACTCTGAATGAGCACCCAATTCTTGTGAAAAGAGAGACTGCCTGCCTACTACTCCAGTCTTCCAAATCACATTACACTAACTCCTTTCCAAATGTAAGTGTAACCATGTCTCTCATAAGACTTTGATTTCATTTACCTTCATCAGAAATGCTTTCTCTGTGACGTAAGGGTTAAAGAAAAACATATTCTGATAATATATATAATTTCTATTTACTAAATTGTTTTTTTTTTTTTCCAAAGGGAAGTAACTATCTATGATGTTGTCAGGCCTGTTACTATTACTGTCCTACATTTGGTAAACTGAAAGGAATATCAGTGTTTCCCATCTACCAAGTGCTCCCTTATGTAATCTTTCAGGGAAAATTTTAAAACTCCAGCTGGGCTATAGCTGAACCTTTTTCTATCACTGCAGCTGAGATGAAGGCATGAAACATAATGGTAAAATGTACATTGGAATGAAGTAAAAGGCCACTATAACACTGCCATTGTCATACCATTACAAGGGTTTTATAATGTACAGCTACTGCTTTTCTCAATTGACATCATATAGGGCTCAACTAATGGAAAGAGACATGGAACATAATGCACCAACTAGATGCTGGACAGGAAACAGTAAATGGATCATGAATCCAGCCCCCCCAGCTAAAGCAGTGAAAACTCTGAATAGCAGAGAGACTAATGTTTTTAGCCATTTTCCCTTCCAGACATAAGCCAAAAAAACACAGCACTGAAGTGTTTTCGTTATCTGGCTGCCCACCCTATCGTGAAAGCCAGCCAGCCATGCTCAAAAGCATTTCCTTTTAAATGAATCATGGCAATACAATAAAGATGCAACATGCAGATTAAGTTCAAATCAATGACAGAAGCCGGGGCTCACATCACTATGTTCCAAAGTGCAAAAATTGCTCACAGTCAGAGAAAGTTCATCCAATAATGTGCCACAGGGGGTGAACAGAGAGCAACACGCTGAGTTCAGTGTGATGGCCTTGGTGCTACTGCTGTTCTCTTAAGCAACTTTTGGAATTTAGTAAACCTGTCAGCATTGATAAAATTTTCACCCATACAGGATGATGGCTGTTTAAAGCAGTAAATCTCCTGCTACATCTTTTTAGCTCTTCGGCTAAGTTACATACTGTAATCATCAGGCTTCAGTTCTCCAGTACATGAATAAACCGTGCTTTACAGCACTGCTGGCTTTGGATGCTATGAAAAAAAGTCTTTATTTAGAAAGAGATAATAATTGCATAATTCTCTACAGGCTGGAAGCTTGTGAATTTTAAAAGAACTGTGGGGTTTACCTATAGTTTTCCTCAAGAGCCTGCAGGTTTCCTCCAGTACCAGAAACATTTTTTTTTTTGTTCTACAAGCACATCAAATTGAGCACATGAAATATCAATTTCTCTTTAAGCCTCTCCCTAATGCAATTGCTGAAGTCTGCAAAAGACAGTGCTGGGAATGAACCAAAGACAGAACTCCATAGTCAAAACCAAAGTTCTCAGTTAATTTATTTCATAATTGTTTTTGACTGACACTATCTATATCCAAACTCTCTTCCAGGGTCTCACAACCAGAGTAAATACAAACCCCATTTCTTCAAATTTAAAATCAGGCACTTCAATGCTAAAGACCTTAGTAAATTGCTTGATTTTTCAAAGGTGGTCAGAACATAAAAGCTGTGTCACACCTGATTCTAACCAGAAAGTTTTCAAAATTTGGACCTTAACTAGAAGGAAGTAATGATCTAAATAAAAATAATAATGGCACCGCTGGACCATAATGACTCTCATATATGCTGCAATTTCCCAGAAGCTATAAACTGAATTTTTTGTTTGTCCCTAGAGCTAATTAGAGGGGAGAAAATGCAATTCTTTTTGTTAATAAATCTCTCTCTGAATGTTTTCATAATAAAATAAATTAAAGATAAATAGCACCACCATATTTCTTTTAAATGTATGTTTTATTTTCCAAGAAGGAAAATGGGGTCTTCCAAAAAGAAAGGAAGGCTTTTTCTTTCAGAAAACCACCGTGTTTTCTTATGCTTCTGAGCAATTTGCTCTGAGTTTAAGCTTCTGTATTAGCCCTTAGCCTTCCAAAACAAATTATACACAGTTTACTATATATTTGCCGTAGCACATTTTTTTTTTAATGCCTGTGTTAGTAAATTTTACCCTTGCCGAAAACTAAAGTAATTGACCTTTGCAGCTTGCATTTACCTTTTTCTTAAGTTATATTTATAGTACATTTTGCAGTCTGTGTTTCTCTGCAATCTGAAAAGAACAAGTATTCCTAGTATGTGTAAGGATTTTACATTTACTTGTATGAAAAAAATTTCCATGATGCCCCATTTTGTGCTGCTTTGGAGAACTCAATGGAATAGAATTTCCCTAAAATATATCTTTCTATGTTCTGTCTACTGCTTTATAGATTGTTACAAGATTGAAATGTATAGACATTTTGTAGTAGTCAATATAAAGAGAAAAACCAAATTGTATTTCAAAGAACAGAGTTCTAACTGTTCTTTTAAAATTAAACTGTAACGTGTATACAAATGTTGTATAAAACACTCTGGCTGAATGCTGGCTGTGGTAAGGGAAAGCCATTTGAGAATGGTGATTCTCTGATTCATAGACAGGCCACTAAGGGGCGGCAGCATCTGATTGCAAATCTATGTGTCGTTAAAGCCTGGTAGAAAATTTGACTACAGCCTTGTGGTTTATAAATTCATAAATATGGAATTATATGATATAATAAGAATATTTCATTCTTCAGATTTAGATTATAAGTAATAATGGATGGCTTACAGTCTCTGGGCTGCTTATGTCATATTGCTTATAAATAAGGTCTCTAAGGCTTGGAAGGCTTTAATCCACAAATAAAAATAATAAAGAAAGAAAAGAAAGAAGAGAAAAGAACAGAAGAAAAGAAGAGAAAAGAAGAGAAAAGAAAAGAAAGAAAAAAGGGAAAAGAAGAGAAGAGAAAAGAAAGAAAAAAGGGAAAAGAAGAGAAGAGAAAAGAAAGAAAAAAGAAAAAGGGAAGGGAAGGGAAGGGAAGGGAAGGGAAGGGAAGGGAAGGGAAGGGAAGGGAAGGGAAGGGAAGGGAAGGGAAGGGAAGGGAAGGGAAGGGAAGGGAAGGGAAGGGAAGGGAAGGGAAGGGAAGGGAAGGGAAGGGAAGGGAAGGGAAGGGAAGGGAAGGGAAGGGAAGGGAAGGGAAGGGAAGGGAAGGGAAGGAAAAAGAAAAAAGAAAATATTTATAAAATGTTTATAAACAGAGGGATATGATTCAATGGCATGGAAGTATAATTTCCTTTTTTTTCCAAATTATATTTGAGAATATATCGACTCAGATCATATTTTGTTATGCTCATGCATAAAAATAAACAATCAAGATTGGAAAAAGGGATCAGTTTGCAGACTTCTCTGCTTACAGACATGATCTTTCTTTTCTTATATTAACCAGGGTACCTAATATCTTGATCCTAATTGCTGTTTGCTAGAAAACTGTAACTGCTTCATGAAGACTTTCTTTGTTTTCTCAGAATTGAATGCACTGTGTACATATCCTCCTGGGATTTAATGATCACTATGAAAAGTCAGGACATATGGCACTTTATTCTTTCTGTGAGTACTGGCCTAATTTCCCCTTATTAGGAATGCCTTATCAGATTGAGATGGAGTCTAACCTCACCACTGAAAAACACCTGTAAGATAATTTGGAGTCATATTACTAATAAAACTGCAGACAAAGATTTCCTCCCTAGAAAATTAGCATTTCCATCCGTCTCTGAATGAAATGACAGGAGGTAACCCCTCTGCATATCAGATATGCCAGAAAGAGAAACCCTACTGCCGTAAATCTGAAGAAAACCCAGGAGTCACCACTGAGATAATTGAATGAGGGATGATACGATCAGAAGAGATAAAACACATTAAACAAATGAGGATATTTTACAATACACTACATGATTTAAAATTCACCTTTTCCCAACAGAAGGTGAATCACATAGCCTGAGTACGGATGTTATAGTACTAGCAAAGTTTTAGATTTTAAAGTGTAATTAAACTAAAAGGTAACTGCTTTTGAGTAAATGCTGAAAAAAAAAATAATTTTAAAACCTTGTGCATCTCTTGTGTTCCTTCTTTTCCCACTTTTTAAAAAATGTATTAATAAATTGACATAAAGGATTAAAAAAAAACCCCACCACCTAAAATTAATCTACACTTTTTGATAACTTATGGGTTTTTTTGATCTTTGAAGTCTGAACTCCCCACCCCATTTGCCCTTTTTCTTGCCCTAACGAGTTTCAATGAATCCATACACTTTTTGTTACATTTCCAACAGAATGTACTTATATTTTACAGACTAAATCCTGCTTCTTTGCTTTCCAGCACTGTCATGCTTTATAATGTCATTACGTTTATCTTTTGGTGTTCTGGCCCAGACTGGACTTTCATAAAACTCCAATCATGCAGTTGAAGTTCCTCAGCCATCCACTACCCTGAGTTTTCAGAGTAAACCCCTGATATGTGGACAATGCAGGCACAGAGAAGGGTGGCTTTTTCCCATGCTAGAGAGGGACATCTGAAAAAAAATAAACCAACCAAAAACCTTTCTCATCATTCAAGAAACCCAGTGCTCCTTTGGATCATCAAAGTTTTGACTGTTTCATTTCAAAGTGAGAAGAGTCACTAGAAGATGGACAATGTGTCAGCAGGGGCATAATTGTAGCGAATTGTAGGAAATATCTTGAAGCGTCTATAATATTCACACAGGCTGTCCTCAGTTTCATTGTCTCAGCAGACTGGTATTTCCTTTTGGTAGCTAACCCTGCAGAGTTTATAAAAGTGAGGACAAAAATGGGGAATTATTTGGCTTATAATTGTGTTTCTCTGAAAGCATCAGCCTAGAGATATCTAAATCTTAATTCTTCTTCTTTCTTTAGAGGTTAAGTTTTAGGTGCTCCTTCTTTTCTGCTTGGTGAGGGCTTGGCTGTGTGGGGTATGGTGGTTTTTTTCCTTTTAACCAAATACATTTCAAGTTACATACACACTAATTGCTGAGGAATTAGGATGTAAGAACTGCTGGGAATTAGGCTTATTATTTATAGTTCTAAATAGTTTTTACATCCTGTTTTTATGTGGCCCTGAGTTAAATCCAGAAGGAGGCTACAGTTTCACAAAAATCTCATCATCTCATTTCATTCTCTTCTTAAGAAGCAACAAAGGCTGAGGCAGAATTCTGACTTCTTTACTTATTATATTGCATGTTGTTTGTATATGTTTGCAGGCCCAGCTAGCTACAGAACAAATTAATTTATATTCCTAAAAAGCAAATGCAAGGACAAAAAATTATGACGAAAATTCAATAAAATGTGGTGTTTTCTTAGGCACAAACATAGCACATTAGTGTTCATTTGCAGAGATAAGAAACTGGATTGGCAAGGAAATAAAGAAATCCAGCCACAAAATTAAGCCTGTGATTGCCTTCCTTTGTAGTTACTTATGTCAGAAATAGCGATTCAGAAATAATAGCTATATTGTCATGAAGCTAAGGTACCATAATATAAAAATATCTGTACATTCATTGTTAGGTGGAAAGAGTAATTACCATTAGCATTTCTTTTATCCTTATGGTTATGTGAATTAATGATAATGAAAATGTAAAAAAATAGTGATAGAACCATTCTGAAATGGTGTAATTACATGGTTATGGACATCAGTGGAACATACTTGTCCTTCTGGAACCTATTCCCAAGTCCTTTTTTCATGATGTCACTCAGGTCTCCAATTCTGTGCCTGTCTGTGCAAATTTAGACTTGTTAATAAAAGAATTTAGTCTGTTAAATGACAGATGGCACAGTTCATATGCATTTTATTTGCTCTGTGCTTGTATTACAATGCAAAGGGTGGAGTGATGATCCAGGAAAGGCAGTGATCAAGAGAAGGCTTGTGTCACTGCTATCTGCTGCGCAGCCTACCTCAGAGCTCAGAATTTCCCAGGAAACAAACTTCTGGAAGCAGATGATAGATCACATGAATTATCCTGGCAAGTTGCCTGTAAGCTGAGAATCCCTGCTTCAAAGAGCAGTCCCTTTTCTAAAACAACGTACATTCAGGGTTCCTGAAACTTTTTAATCATCTACAAACACACTACTTGTCTGCTACCCTGCCTGCAAACCTGCCTGCAGCCTGGTCACACGCAGGGCATAAGCAGGGCAGCGCATGCACAGCTACAAATCTTCATGCTAGGGAAGTATAGGTGTCAGGACTATGTGTCAATCTGCCAAGTCTCTCTTTAATTTTGCTCATGTTTGGATAAAGTTCAGATACAGATTGCCCTGGCACATTTGACAGATAGTTACGCATCAGCAGAACAAAAGGAAGATGTTGGGAACTAACGATGCAGTAGATTAAATCCTACCTTTTTCCTCAGGTTAGTTTGTGTAGTTTCTGTAGTGGCCACCTGAGAAGCGGAAAATAAATCAAAATAAAACCCATATAAACTCACTTTTTCCACTTGCATTTTATTCTGGCATTAGCAACTCAGGTCATATAGTCAAGATATTTCTGAGACCTCTTATCTAAATAGATTAATAAAAAGATACTTTAATGCAACTAAGTACATATTTTGAAGGAAATGGCACATTGTGAATACACTGTTATGTTTTCCATACAGATAAAATAAAAAGCAGTAAGTGCAGAAAAAGGAATATGTGCATTTCCTTTTCACTTCAAACATCTGAATGCATGCACACACACACACAGAGAACACGAGCACTTGAGAAATAGGAATGAAACTGACTGTCAAGTGAAAGGGAAAATAATCATTTGGGGTTTGCATTCCAGGCAAAACAATATAGAGAAAAGGAAAAGAAAAGAAAAGAAAAGAAAAGAAAAGAAAAGAAAAGAAAAGAAAAGAAAAGAAAAGAAAAGAAAAGAAAAGAAAAGAAAAGAAAAGAAAAGAAAAGAAAAGAAAAGAAAAGAAAAGAAAAGAAAAGAAAAGAAAAGAAAAGAAAAGAAAAGAAAAGAAAAGAAAAGAAAAGAAAAGAAAAGAAAAGAAAAGAAAAGAAAAGAAAAGAAAAGAAAAGAAAAGAAAAGAAAAGAAAAGGGAGAAAAGAAAGCAAACAAAAAAACCCAAACCAAACCAAACAAAACAAAAAAAACCACAAAGAACTAAGATAGATTAAAAGAAAAACAAATCCCCAGTTTTTTCTAAATACCCTGTGTATAGAAATAATACCAGAAGTGATTATGTGCAAAGTTGCTGAGTATTGCTGGTCTGATCCACCTTAAACTAACAATTGGTCTTTTTACACATTACTCACATTTTACCATTGCAATGAAGACTAAACTGCAGTATAACTAAAGATTGGACTGACATAGCTTTAGAAGGATAGTCACCAAAAGGAAACAATTTTGGAGCACACTGCTTCCACCATCCCCATATTGAATATATATATATATATAACTCTCTCTATATATAATCTCTCTTTAAATATGAAGTCTGTTTTCAGGTTTGGTGCTACTCATCTAACTAACAATACTGTACCATACAGCTATTGTCTAAACTAACCAGTATATGCAAAATATTTTTTGCATAAATTTTGGAGCCCAAACTTTCAGAGTTCATTGTTAAAAATGAAAGTATACACTGTTCCTTGCTAATTTACTTCCTTTATTTAATATGCTATTTTAAAGTAGCAGGCTAGACCTTAACTTAGTATACAGATATGGGTATAATCATGATCAGCCTGTTGCTTTATCTGTAATACTGGGAACACATGACAGTAATTCCATGTAAGCCATGGGATTCAACTCATAAATATTTTAGAAAAAAAACAAGCTTGAACACTACTGAAGTAAGTAATCAACCTTCCCTTTATATAATGGTTTTCTAACGCTATTTTTAATACATCCTGTGAACTTAAGATCCAGACCAAATTTTCCCTGATTCAATTTGAAGATCCAAGGACTGAGGTTTATACTGCTTCTTCATCACAAGCCTCTGTCAGAATCACACCAGTTGATTCTGCCGAGTACAGAATTCTATGAAAATTTACAACCCATTTTCCTTCTGTCAGAATAATCTTCCATGTGTTCAGTCTTGACACCTTCTAAAAAGATTTAAAAGCAAAATAGCATAATAACGTACTTGATAGTGCCTTTGAGGAACTTATCTCTACTGAAGGGAAGATACGACTGTGTTACATGCACAGAAAGTGGAAGAGGAGGAATACAAACAACACTTCCTCTGAAACTGTCTAAATTATCTTTCCCATTACTTAGGCTGTCACAGGAGTACCCAGCGCTCACCAGCAAAAAAAGTACCAGAGTATAAAGCTGTTCGTCTGCCTGCATTGCAATGCGATTGCAAGTCTCCTCTTCCCCCATCTCCCTGCCCCAGCATAAAGAAGAAAGAACTGAGAAGGTGGAAACACAGGGAAAAGACAGGAAAAATGCACTTGTATGGAAGTCTGGGCTCAGGTGCATGAACACAAGTCAGTTAACTGAGCTGAGAAATAAATGAGTGACAGAAGTCAAGAAATAACACAGACAACTTCATGCTCACGAAGAGTGACATTACCCTGCAGATAGGCTGAAGCAGCTTTTAGCATTACAGGTTGGTGACACTACATGCATTAAAAGACATCCTCTGGCACAGAAAAACAATGTCAAAATAGACACACACGCTACGAGCAGAAGGAGCACACCAACAGTAAATCAGGTGTGCTCTGACTAAAGGCTAGAGCTAAAGGTGATACTGAAATAAAATTCAGAAATTTTAATGAACCATTTTGCAGTTAGTCTAAGCTATAGTATTCTATAATGCTCTTCATCAATTTAAAATAAATTACAATATTTAAACTCGGAATATACCTTCTACATTATTCACATTTCAGGACATTAATATGGGCCTGTACTCTGAAATCCTTTACTGACTGTCCTTTATTAGGTACTCAGGTGAAGCTATCATTGATTTCAGTAGGACAGAGAAAGGACTGAGATATTCTTCCCTCTTATTGACTTCCACTTTCTGTTCTGTTCTAAAGTAAGACTTCAGGATTTGGTTTATTAAAACTGTTCTACTAATGCACAGGAATGTGTTAGGAGCTCAGCACAAGAATTACTGTGTGAAATTATAAGGCTTATGTTATACAGGAGGTCAGACTAAATTATCATAATGGTCCCTCTTGGGTCTTAAAATCTATGAACTATCTCTGCCTCCATCCTAGTGTAGACTGCTACTTCATCTAGTCATCATCATATTTCCAGTAGGGTCTAGCACCTGAGATTTCAGTGGAAATCAAATCCCCTTTCACCTTTCTAATGTAACTAGATAATTACACAAGGGAAGAAAAATTTCTTCCCAAGTCTTGTAGGCTATCATACTATAAAAGAGAGTAAGCTACTTGTTTTCTTTCTTCTGTAATAATGTTTTAACACACTAAAAATGTATCATTACAGTACTGTAATTCGTAAGTTATTAACACATGCAGCTGCATCCAGTAACCATTTAGTTGACACTAGTGGGGCATTTATGAACCAAACCTTAATTGGGAGTTTTGGGATGGAGGAACGTCTTTAGTAGTGAGGTAGCCAAGAAAAGTTCATCCACAGATCATATAACCCTTCCAGAAATGTATGTTAGAGCACAGCTGCACAGAAATGGCAGCCTGAATCTGAAGAAGGGTATCTTGCCTGGTGTATCAGTGTCAGGAAACTTTGTACCAATTAAGAATGCACAGCTTTGCTCTAAATATTTGTGTGTACAAGTATTTTTTTAATTTTCACTCTATTTTCTTATCCAATGTTGGAGTGCTGCCGTACCACACCCTCAAGATGAAGTATAAAAGATGCTGAAGTGAATTTTATCACTTATAAAAATGCAAAGATGGCAGTGAAACAGTGAGATCCATATCCGTAAAAGAGGCTAGGAAAAGGTATGAGATGAACTGCCAGACTAGTCAGTGAAACAGGGACAGAAGCGATCATCTGAACTACACACAACAACTTCAATACAGAATCTACTATTCTTTCAAGACAAATTCAGGATGGGCAATTAGCTGTGCAAAGCCCTTAGTTAATTCTCTCAGCATTTCTTAACCCCAGGGTATAAAAAAAGTTATGAACCCAGAAAGCTTGTTCGAATTGTGCAACCCCAAGCATCAGAGCTGCAGTGCAGCAGTTCCTATTTTTTTCCTGCATGGAGTCTTCTTGAAGAACCCTGATCTGCTCAAACCACTGCTGCCGTGTGAGGGAGAGTCCATTCTCTATGTTGCAGAAGGAACCTGCGCCATACATTTTCTGTTAGAAACTCTGTCTTTATCATTCTTTGTTTTCCTGTTTCTCATAGCGCAGTACTATTCAGAGCAGAAGCGTTCTTGTATCTGGAATGCAAACTTTGGTTAAAATTGAAATTGCTGTTTCCGCTTCCCTACCATTTTCGCTGAATTCACTGAAAAATCTGTGATCTAGAAACCACAACTAAACACAGCTATCAGGTGTCAGGAAATGTAATTGGTCTGACACCTGCACACAAAAGAGACAGGAAGGTAAGGGTGAGAGATGAGAGCAGCCATCTGGACCGAGAGAGGCGTTTGCATTCTTTGTATAAAAGCTTGTGATGCTAGGTCACAATTCCTAACAATTCCTAAATTCATAAAGTCTGTTGAGATCTGACTTCTAATTTCTAAAGCACGTTTATAACTGCCAGAAAGAAAACGTTTTACTGCAACAGAATCTGCATAGCTGTACCAGGAGCCAGCCCTGACAATGCGCAGGGCTACAGGCTCCTTTAGCACTTTCCTGTTGCTCTCTATACACCTCCAAATGCAGGGCAAGGAGTTCCAGCCATGCCTTTCCTTTGTGCAAACAGGGTGATTATGACAAAAGAAAGGGAATATCACAGGAAAATATATTTATAAACCTAAAACTACATTTCATTAACCTTCAATAATATATACACTTCTCCTATGCCAAATGTGTGCTTATATCATCCAATTACATTTATTTTTTTCCAAAAAGACTTCTGAAGTTAAACATTTATTTTCAGATGTTAATGGTAGTAAAATGTCCCATTTTCTCCCAAAAGCTATTAAGTGTGAAATTACTACGATTTAAATGGACAGATTTGACAGCCTCTCTTTTTTTCCCCTTGGACTGTACAATACAATTAAAACTTGGATTACCCGTCTAAAAAAAATGTATTTTGTCTGTGTGTGTGTATATCATTTCTCAACCTGATACATATTCTAATAGTGATTTAAGGTCTTTTGGGAATTTGTATTCCAAAGATTGGTTGTGAGTCATCAAAATTACTTTTATATTTTGAAAAAAATGATATATGAAAGTATCAGTATTTTCTCTGTATATACATAAGTGTAAATACATACGTATATATGGGGACACACACACAGAGTCACACAGATGAAATCCATATTTCCATAATCTCCTTGACAGACCCCAGAAGAAAGTACAGGTTTACTAAAAGTGAACATATTTAAAGTTGATTTAATAGTGATGTATACAGTTTGGTTATTAAGAAATTAGTGTGTTTTAGCATGAAAAGCTGCCTACCAATATTCAAGCAGACATAAAATAGGGTCACCTATTCTTTCCAATGTCAAGAGAAGTAATTCTGCATTCCAGTACACCCAAACTGAACTAGACCACTTCACTGCAAAGCGCCTCTGAAATGATCTCCTCTAACAAGTGTGTACAATGAGTCATTGACCTGATCATCTTAGAAATCCATATGTGCTAATGGAGAAAAAAGACTGGGATTTAAGTGGGGAAGTGAGAGAGATGGCCAAGAAAGCACAGCTGCATGAAATATGTAATAAGGAGCCTCGGTCTCTTCTGGAAACCACAGAATCAGTGTGGTTTCTTTCTGCTTTTAGCCCAGCATTCTGGGAGAGCTGCCAAAAGCAAAAAGAACTGCAGGATGACAGTGAGGCTGACTGGAAAGGAGGAAGACAGTTAAAATAAAATGGGTTTTCTCTCTGAGATGGAAATCTGCAGAGCACATAACCTGCTGGTAGGGTCATCAAATGATGAAGGAAATTTCTTAGGCCAATAGCATGTCTCCTCCCAGATGGAAACTGGCGAAAGGACCCCATTTCCTCCCCAGTAAACAATGGCCAGAAGTGTTGATTTTCTAGTCTCTGTCCTGGAACCAGGATTTGGCAAAAAATAATTTTGGAGAGGAAAAGCTTGGGATAAGGATCTGGAATAAAGATAGCCAGGTGCTGGAAGGAGTACTTCAGGAAAATGAACTGGAACAAGCTGAATTTGGGGCAAACAGCTGCATCACAACTGATCATGAAGAATCAGGCAGGATGTGTGATGGACAAGCCTCTTGACTGCCATGTGCTCTGAATACACACTCCAACTTACAGGCGGTAAATCTCTGCTTGGAAAAGAGTTGTGAGGAATGGATGTTGATGATTAAATGCTCAGGGAGGCTGTAACTTCAGCAACAGGCAGAACAAAATCTGCATAACTGAATTAAGCACCGTAAGACAGGTGATTATTTCAAGTAGAGGAATGCAGGCAATGGCTTCATTCAGCAGGAGGAAGGGCAAAGTGCCTGAAACAAATTGATCATGATGCAGGCCATCAGACTACTGCAACTTCTACAGCCCTTCTTTTCCCAAATGGCCAGCTGGGAAGGTACTACCCTTCCATGCTAAGTGGTGGAATTTGGGCTCCCCTGGAATCAGGATTTGGTCAAAAATAAGGCACTAAACCAACAATAGAAAATAAATGCTATTAAGCAGTCATGCTGTTTTGTCTATTAAAGAGATTATTAGATTCTAGAAGGTGATCTGGAAAACATGATAAATTTTAATTTATTTTATACCTTTTGTATATATGGGTGGAGAAGGGTCTCCTTTTTTCATATTTTTTATTTCATTCCTTACTCCCAAGCCAAAGGCTGAATCACAGCTCTGTAACAAATTGTGCAGCACTGCAAGATTGAATCTGCAAACTATTCCAGAAGCACTTAGTATGTGCATAAATCAATTTCTTCTCTTAAACAAAAACAACCTTTTATGCTTCACTTGCAGAAGTTACATTTAAATAAATTCTGCAGAGCAGGATTTGGAGGAGAATTCAGCTGCTAATGAACAAATAAATATTTTTAAATAATGAAAAGTACATTTTATGGACTAATAGATAATAGACCATAGGTACTCTTTGAAGAAAAAAAACAGATAACTTTTAAATAATAATTTTTAAATAACCATACCTAAAATAACTGCCAGAATTCTGATTTTTGAAACGTAGATACTGGAAGTATGTGAGTAGGTAAAAAATCTATTAACTATAAAGAAACCACTCTGATTTAAAATAATATTAAATGAAATTAATAACTGTATCATTATACCCAATGTTAAAAATGCTCATAAGAAGTTTTCCTTGTTCATAATTTCTAGTAATTGTACCACAGTGGCAGCACCACTCAGAGCAGAACTCCTGGCAGGGAGGGACAAGAGGAAAGTATGATGGACCTGCAGGTGACCTTGAAGATGGGGGCTTTTTTCATCCAAGTACTTCTGACAATCCTTCTTTGACATGAAACTTCTCTAAAAGCACAAGCCTCTTTTTTCCTACAGTGTTTGTCAGAGAAAATTCTGAACACATGTTTTTAGCAGTTACATTGTCTAAATTAATAATTTTAAAGTGTTCCTTTAAAAATTAACAACTTTCTTAGTCCAAACAATCCAATACTCCACTAATTTTGGTCACCAATTTCAGTTTTTTATTTCCAATTGTATAACAACCAGCAGTGCTCTTATCTTTACTTAATTAGCTTCGATTTCTAATGTTAAATTCCTGCATTAGATTAAAAAGGCCATGGTAAGCCACATGCTGTCTGTAAATAAGATGAGTCTGTTGTGAAAGGTTCATATTCAAATGCACACTGTTGATGACTAGGAAAGCTACGGGTAATCAAGGCTGTAAATCTGTCATTGTGACATACAAGTAGTGCTTAGCACCGCACTTAGTACAAGGGCAAATATGAAAGTGGAAAACTTGAAGATGAGTATTGTGAAGAAAACAAGCAAATAATTCCAAACACTAATTGGAGAGTTCTGGTTAGTTTAGGGGAGTTAAACCCTGCATCTGAAAATTACCAACTCGGATTCACTACAGATACTGAAAAATTCTGTGATAAACCATTTGTCTGTTGAGAATCGCTGTCAAAATTGATACTGATAGACAATTGTCTCATCAGAATGAGTAAGCATTTCAGTTGGACAGATTGGACAGATACTGAAAGGTATTTTGTATCTGAAAATCTTTGCAAATGGAAGGAGCGGATTTGATATGATGATATTAATGAGTCATTTTTATTTATGACATATGCACACCTGGACTGGGAGAATTTCGCTGTTTGTTCTATTTTTGTGCTTGAGATAACTGCTATCTTCTTCTACTAGTTTTTGAAGATATGAATACTTATTCCCAGATTGCCCAGCAGACTGATTTGACTTTTATTAGAGTTCCTGCAATATAGGTAGAGCTGAGAAGGTGTAACTGGAAAAGCCAGTTCGGGCTCTGTACGTGCCACGTAACTGCATTTATACATTTACATGAAGTCATGTTCCGTGGCTGAATGAACCACACGGTGCATCCTCTGTTAAAGAAAGTAGAGAAAACTGAGATCTGTGCAGAAAATCTGTTGTTCTCCAACATTGTGCTATATTTTATTACAGGAGTTCCGCAAAAGATGTTACGATTTTGTGTATCATGACAGCAGTAACACCCACTGAATCAAGCTGTTAAGGCTGAAATTTTATGACACTACAAGAATTACCTGTAGTAAGGTAAATCACCAACAGAGGCAGAGTTACTGGGACCTAATAAAAGGCTTTAATGTCAACCTACCGCTGGCAAATGTGTCCTTTTGAGAGTATTCTCCAGTCTCGTTTTACTTTCCAGCACCTTTGAGTTGCTTCACGAGTTCACGTGGCTTTCTGCTGCCCGTCCACAGGCTGTACAAAGTATCAAACAGAGGTAATACAAAGTACCTACAAAACAATAAATGAACAAAAACATTAATTAAAACATCCATTCTCCTATTTATCACACATTGTCTATAAACTTACAAGAAGAAATTACTTTGTAGTAACTGCTGAAATCCCCATGATAAAGACTATCTCACACCTCAACTAATTTTACTGATGTCAGTGACTCTGAAGGTCACATTCTCAAACTACCTTTTTTGCTACTGCTATCTCACATAGTCAGTTTTACCAAAAACTAGGATGATAGTGTGCTCATATTATTGTTTGTTCCAAATTAGTGGTCCCTTCATAATTCTGCAAGCAAAAGAGTAGGAAGCAGCTGTGAGTCATTTTGAATGTGCAGTTTTGTAGACAGAAAGAAGAAATGCAGATCAATTATTCTCTATCCAACTTTTGATTTACTTGAGAAGAGGAATGAACATATCTGGGCTTTTAATAAAAACACCAATGTGATTTGAATACCACATGCCACTTATACAATTCTCTAAAATTGCAGGTTTGGTATTCACATTGAAGAGAGTGCATGGAAAGTCTTGCCATTGAAATATTATGAATAAATACTGCTGCAGTGACTCAGTTTTGACTGTCTCTGGTGATTCAGTACATTGATGCATATGTAGAGAACAAGAAATAGGTCAAAGTCAAAGCAGGTCTGTTCCCAGGAAAGACTCCTGCATGGACAAGGGAGCATGAATTTCTTCAGACCAAATAAGCATATGAGATTTCGATCATAATGACCATCTGAACTCATCAAATTATAATTTTTGTGCCCATTTCTCGAAGCAGCGTTATTGTAGGCTGAGCTCTTAGGACAATTGTACTGAGATTAATTCTTTAACCAAATTATCTCAGATCTGACAATTCAATGATCAGGTCTTCCTATCTCTGCACATCTGTCTGAGGAAGGTACTTTATTATCACCAAATGTTATCTTAGCCTGTCCTGAGACTCTGAGTGTACTTAAGTGATACTAGTGTTTACAGTGTAGTTTCTTCCCTAAGAGAGCTGCAAAAGAGTGACAAGACAGAGCAAAGCTCTGTGGAAGTTCTTCAGGTAATGTTCCTAATCACAGCCTATTAAAAGAAACAAAATCCTGTCTGATTCATGGAGCAAGTGACCTGTAAATGATGCTGCTTCGTGAACTCTATGGACAGTTCTCTGCCACACACCTTTTGCTTCAGAAAATTTAGGTCAAATAGCTTTTCAATTTTTTTCTAGCAGATTAAATTGGGTCACGTTCCTAGAGAAGTGGGTCATTTTTCCCTGTAAATAAACAGTTTCATGCCTGCACATCTTTAGTTCAAAGGCTCTATTGTTTGTACTCAAAAGTGCACAATCCTTTTGCTTAGCCAAGAGGCAGTGATTTTTTTTTTTTATTTTTTTTTTTGTTTACAAAGGGCAGTTTTAGCCTGACCCAGTAAGAATAACACATGATGTTTTCCAGTACATGACAGTGAAAAGTGTCCCTTTTCTGTCTTCCCATAAAAACACTGACTGGGGACAAAACCCTTAGCCAGTATTGATTGATTTGGTCCACTGACTTCAACAGAGCCATTCTGATTTGTATCATGTGGGAATCCATGCTAAAAAAAACCACAGTGTCCGGTGCATAAACATAGAAAAGTTTTTTTCCAATTTTCTAACACACCACAAAAGATTTTTCTCACATCTGTTCAGGTGAAAATAAGGAACCTTAGGAGGAGAACATTGTGCAAATCTCTGACAGGGTATTCTGCTTGTAAAAATTCAAGCCAAACCAATGATTCAGCAGACAAGGCTTAGTTGATTTATACAGGATGGTTCAGTTAATTGTTATAAGAAAAAAAAATTATCTAACATTGATATAATCCTCTCTCCTCATTTTCTTTTCAATATTTAGGCTTATCAGTGTTGTTATCATTTATGTCATCATGAATGAAAACATGAGAACTCCCATATTGCTAAGTTATGATAAGAGTTAGATAAGAGTTGCATACTTGTCTAATGTCCATAAATATAGCAGCCATTTAAAGTTCACATATGTGAATATTATGTAAGGTCATTCTTAAGACAACCTTTCCCCAATTCTTTTTGTTCTTTTCCACAATTTTTTTCTAATGCCTACATTTTCTAATGTCTACAACAATTTTTTCTCTGTGTTGCTAAGTTTTCACTGTATGTCTCAACGAATATCTAAGGATAGAAACTTTTTTTTTTCAATTCACAACTCTTTTGCTCTCAAACTGACATTACATGCATGTGCCTAACAAACCCCAGAACATCTACTGTCTTTATAAGTTATGTTCCTCTTCACTATTATTTCTTCATTATCAAAAGAGGAATTAGTTGACATTAAATAGAAACAAATCCAACTTTATTACTATCTCAAATTTCAGCAAAGATAGGTAAACTAAGCATTTTAAAACAGCAACAATTATTGCGCAAGTAACTTATTTTTTATCATAGAAATAATGTTTATTAATTTTTATTTTGTGGGAAATCTCATCCCATATTGTTGCTATAATTTACTTTTTTATCTTCTGTGCTACTTTACATGCTTCAGGAAAGACCATATAATATATTTAAAGTGCAACAGCAACAGACATAAATGTTATTCTTACTCTTTCGTCACAAATTTAGTCTAGTTTTAATATCCAATATTATTTCTCTATATATAACAGGCTCATAGAGTCCTTCCAATCTGGTTTTCTGTGGGTTTTGGAACCAAACCTTTGAATAGAGACTTACTAACACCTGTTGGTTTGGAAAGTCCTTCCAATATGTCCTAGAATTTCCCAGCTTCAGAAATACCTCCAGAGGTAACTCACCGTATTTTCAAAAGAAATGAAAACTATATCCAGATTTGACAGCATTTCTTGGTTTGTTAGGGTTTGGTCATAGGTATCACAGAATCACAGAATCACAGAATGGTAGGGTTGGAAGGGACCTCTGGAGATCATCTAGTCCAACCCCGCTGCCAGAGCAGGGTCACCTAGAGCAGGCTAGACAGGAACGCGTCCAGGCGGGTTTTGAATGTCTCCAGAGATGGAGACTCCACCAGCTCTCCGGGCAGCCTGTTCCAGTGCTCTGCCACCCTCAAAGTAAAGAAGTTCCTTCTCATGTTTATCTTTGGCTGTATGAAGAATGAAAAAACCTATACTGTTGGCAATGTTTTCTAAATTAATTTGAAAAAAACTTCCAGCAACTTCACCATGTCACTGCAGTGATTTTATTCTTAAAACATTTGTTTAGCTACTGTAATGAACAGGAAGACAATAACTAACATCAGTGAATCTCTGCTGCTGAAATGCTTCTCAAGAGAAACCAAACTAAAATTAAGCTCTATTCTTTGCCAAAAAGAAGGTTGTAGAAGAATAAAAAAATATCCAGTCTACCTTTAAATAAATAAATGAGTCCTTTTCAGATTGATTTTATGATACTGATATTCTTATATTGATGATTTTTACTCCATTTAATTATATGTGAAAGAGGAAAGGTGGCAACATCTATGAACATAAGTAGCTTGTGTGGATTAGATTGAAGTGGAGTGAGTAACACAGCACTTCCTGCAGAGATCTGTACTGTGCAGCCTCAGATGATCACCCACAAATGCAGGCCAGGACAGCTGTGTTCTCGGATGAGGTCCTTGATGAGTGTTTTTCAAGACGTACCTTTGTTTTCTTTGAAAACATGGTTCTATATTAGTATAAAATGGATTTTTCAGTTTTCTCACAATAGCATTGGACATTCTTATGTCATGGCTAGATTACACATCAGATATATGACAAACTAAATGAGCCAAAGAGACCAAATCTCATTCCAAAAGTATATGAATCAGTATTTTTATCTCAAAAATGACAATTGGCAACAACATGAGAAAACCAAAGAAACAAATATCTGCACACAAAATAGAAAGGGAGGGAAACTGCACAGTATTGAAGGCTAGAACCAGATTCTCTTCCAAACTTAAGGGTTGTAGACTTCTATTCACCTAACTATCAACTAGCAGATTGAAAAGGCATTGTTATGAAGATACCAGCTCTTCAACTGGATGCAGTGAAACAGAACATAAACAAAGTAGGGGAAGGAGATATAAAGATAAAATATATCAAAATGAGAACCCAAAATTTGGGCAAAATTTTCTTCCAGTTTTTGGTGGTGACGTATCAGAAAGAGAAATATAAACTCTGAGACTCTGTTCACAATGACAGTAACTGAAAATGAAAAAAACATAGCAGTGGGAGAGAAAAGAGCTAAGAAGTAGGACTGAATTAGAGATACTTATGAAACTTTAAAATGAAGTTCTCAGAATTCTTTGTAAATGGTGGATAATGTGTGGTAGAAACTAATGGGTATGGGACCATATTTGCAAAAAGACAAATCATGACTTTTTTTTCCCTTGTGCTTTCAAAACTGGAACAAGAAAGGCAATAATTGAAGTAGTCTCAGGATATGAGAAAAGGAAAAGGAAGAAAAAGTAGAATTGTATAAAAATTATCAACAAAGCAAGAGGAGACTGAGATATCAAAGGAGCAGACTGGGATGGACCCATGACCATAGAACAAAATTTTCCAAAGGTTAGTGTAAGAGACAAGAATACTGCTGGTAACCTAAGAAACTGAAGAGCTGGTTTAAGATAGATTTGGAAACTATGTAACGACATTCCCAACTCCGAAAACACGCCGGGACTATCCACCAGTTTTGGTAATTTTTGTTAGGTTTATGCCCCTATCAACACTATACAGCCCAGTGTTAACCAAGACCACTATTAACCAAAATCAAGTTATGAAAATAATACTAAATCTCTATTTAACAGCATGCCATAAAATTTATTTTAATAGTACTTTTAGTCAACAGTCTTATCATGCTTTTACCAACA
This sequence comes from Larus michahellis, assembly GCF_964199755.1. Classification (NCBI taxonomy): domain Eukaryota; kingdom Metazoa; phylum Chordata; class Aves; order Charadriiformes; family Laridae; genus Larus; species Larus michahellis. The sequence continues at coordinate 18,681,287 of NC_133930.1, forward strand.
GTGTGATCAATATGAGCATTATATCTAGCCTACAATTTCACCCACCACTTCAAAAGCTTCATAAATCATCAACTTTTGTAACTTCTTGATTACCTCCTAATGTTCATACAAAACAAGGATAAAAACAAAAATCACCCTCTGATGAAAGCATGCTGAGCACTTGAAAAACTTTTATTAAATGATATCCAGTTAGCAACACCCTGTTGGGCCATCACTGTGTAGTGATGATTATGGAGTGCTCTTTCGCATAAACTGAATAAATCTCATAAATTGTTGATGGAGGTGCTTTAAAATATCAGCTATTGACCAACTTTACCCCAGCAACAGAAGAGAATTGATTTAGTTTGCCTCTCTTCTAAGAAATTTTATCCCTAGCCTGGGGCTTGGGGATTGTACAGCAAACAGATCAATCCCGTGTACTTTCAAGGGCTGAAGAAAACTGTTCGCTCCATGCCTGGGTTTCCTGAGAGGTCTGCATCTTGCTACCTGATTTAGTGATGCTTGGCCACAATATGACAAGAAAGGGGGATGAGAGTAACCCATCTTTAACATCAAAGAGAGTTCAGACAGGGATGATTAAAGCTAAAATTGTCAGGCCAGGTTTTATGATGAGGATGGGTATACAGCTGACGTGTAATTGAATTCCAGTTCCACTCCAGCCCCAATTCTCCCTGTCCCTTCCCTGTGCTGCCTTGATTGTACCAAGGAGTGTGCAGAGACAACAGGCAGTGCTGCACATGACACTTATGATCTTTGTGCATACAGACAGGTTTCTTGGGCAGTACAGCTACACCCAGATTGCTATCTGAGGGCAGAACAAAAACAAAACAGCATTTTAAAGGAGATACTAAGACCAGAAATGCCTTATGTTGCTGTTCCACCTCTACAAGGTTTGCATTATAGATTTGTTCCCCAATGCTTTCTGAACTTGCACAAGGTGTGGGAAATATTTTTATTTGCCCACAGCTTTCAGTGAATTAAAAATGCTACCGGCATTTTACTCCAGTTCCTGTTAGACCTTTAAAGAAAATTCTCTTCCACTACTTTTTAATCACTATTGCAGATGAAAAACTGAAATGTCTCTAGAGCTCTTAATGCTGTTATGCCTCTCTCTTTCACACCTCTGATGCTCTGCAACCATACAGAAAAAAAAATCCATAGACAAATACTACTCAAAAAAAGTTTGCTGTGTTAAGATAACTAAATAAAAACAGGTGAATTAACAGCAGTAAGGAGTCTTATAACTCATCAGTTGTCTTTCAATAATATGGTTTCTTTCATTTAGGTAACATCTCAGGAATACAGAAAGAAATCCCTTTTTGACACTCAGTCTATAAGCACATGTGAAAAGGACCGCTGGTTTCCTTGGGGATGCCAGTGCCTTTGAAATTACAAACCCTACCATTCTGTGATCTCAGTTCCTAATATCGCATGAGAATTTAGTACAACTCCAGTTAATTCTTGTCCTTATCCACAAACTAAGAATGTGTTCTCAAATTGAAAGAAAAGGTTTACCAGCATATTTGGACGAGGAAACATTCGATACAACTACAGTTTACACATGGAAAAAGTACAATGTGAATGAGACAATGAGACAGGGCAAAAAGATGGAAGTCATTTAATACCTGACTGAATTGTCTCATGAGCTCTGAGGCAGGTGCTGAGGTACCTCTATAAAATGCTTGTGTAGAATTGTTTTCCTTATAATAAAATCCACAAAAGTCAGCTTATCCAGTGGAAAGTCTCCTACACGAGGCAATGAGAAACACCTTAATAAATTCCCAAATGAATGAGATGCACATTGAATTCTTTCATGGCTGTTTATTGACTCAGATATGGCATTGCCTAGAGACTTGCTGCTCCTGTCTCACCCAGCTTGTAATTTTCCTTTTGCTCCCGTCTTACCACAGAGGGTGGAATCAGACTTGAATTCAGTTTTTCAGGCCTGTGGGCACATAGGACCATGATTTTTATGATTACCTTCAATTTTACTGCATGTGGAAACCATTGATCCTACTTGAAACTGCTACAGAGTAACACAGTCTGGTACTATAAGGTGGTTCTTTCACCCAGACAACATTTTTAAATAAAGTGGCATCTCCAGTGTTATATAATCTGCTTCATTCTTTCTACATGTACATCAAAGAAGTTCTCATTTAATCAAAACTATTCATAGCTTGCAAAGGTCTCTGTCTGCCTTCCTACCAGGCAGTTTAACATCCAGTAACTCAAAATCCTCATTAATATATCGTGGGAAGGGAAAGAACAACAGCTCTATTTTTCTTCAGGAGCTCCCAGATAAGGGAGTAACCCAGCAAACAATTAGTTTTAAATTTTCTGTACTCCTTGAGCTCCATCTGCCTGGGAATTAATCCTTCTTCTCCTCCGTAAATATGCACCAGGTGGCTCAGGAGGGCCTTAGGAAGACCTGAAAAGGCATACTACAGAAGAGATGCAGTGTCATATTCAGGAGGCACCCAGTATTCCTTTATGAAACCTGCTGTTTCTGGGCTCTTCTTCCAGAAACTACCTTAATGCTGTGTGGGAGACTTGAAAGGATTAAATTGATTGCAAGTCAGAAAACTATGTTGTAAAAGGACATCAAGGGAAAGATTCTCACATAGCTATACAGTTACACCGTTAACAGAAATGGAAAACAAAACTAAATGTTTTACTGACCTGTAGGCAAACAGGTCTGATTCTGAACTATATAGAAGGAGTAAAGATATGGTACAAAAAGTCATCTGCCATTTTTCATGGTACAACTGCTCTCAGGGAGAAAACAGACAACTCAACTCATGTACAGAGGCAGAAAGCCTATTCTTCCAAGCTCACTTCTGCCACAGGAAGACCATGCTATTTGCTGTGGAAATGCTGCATTTCCTTTCCTCATCTCCTAATGAGACTTTTTTTTCTATTGCTTTAAATGTAGCACTATGTGTAAGGCATATTTCCTCAGCTATTTGTGTATGTCTATGACTAGTCTCTTTTATCCTTGGAGAAGCCATAATATCAAGTTCCTAGCAGGACCACAGTGAGGGAAGACAAGGTTTCAGCTTTAACAGGAGGCCCAGGGATACGGGAAGACCACTGAATGTATCTGGTGCAGTTTTGTCACTTCTTGCCACAAGTCAGCTCAACCTTTCCGTTCCTGATTGTAGGCATGGAAGGAATAGAAGCCCAAAAGTCCTCAGTGTGCCTGCAATTCAGAAGCAAGAAGATTCAGCTTGTTAAAATGCAGACAAAAGTTGGATAATAATATACAGCTGTGTACAGTTGACAAACCTGAAAAGAATGGGTTTACCAATGCAAAATGTAACAGCTAATCCATTTTTTACCAGTATCGTCTATACCAAATATAGGGTTCTTCTTTCCTACTATCAATAACTAGTTTAATTCCAGCATCAGTTTTAAGAGTTTTTAATGGTAAAGAACAAAACACAATGAAACTTTAGCATACTACTTAAAAAAAACAACAGTGCACAATATAGTCTGAATTAAAATTTCTCAATGGCAAGTACTGAGCTTCTGAAAAAATCTACTTTGTCATTTCAGTGTGTGAATAGGAGCCAAATTCTTTGGAAAATGTATTAGGATATTAACTTTTAAAGGCATTAATCAAGTCTTGTTTATAATATTCACCTAACAAGCCAAACTGGAAATTATATTTTGTCTGAATACTCTTGCTTTAATAACTGCACGTAGCATGTAGTGGTTAAGTCATTCCCTCTCTTCTTTGCACCAGCTGGTTCGAAATAAGCACATGCCTGCTTTCACTTCACAATTTTTCAAAGCATCTGTATTTCAAAGCATCACAGACATCTGTATACATATACAAACTCCATTTAGAGGTAACAGTGTATGCAAGTACCTCCTACACACCCTTTAGTAAAATTCTTCCCTCTTTAATTCTTTAACTGAAGGAGAAGGGGAGGATTGCTGTGACAAGAACAAAAAAAAAATGAACAAAAAAAGGCAATTGGGTGATACTGTACTTCAGAGCAAGAGGCGTTTGGGTCACATAGCTTACATGCAGAAAAAATTTCCCAAAAGCTATGAATGCTTTGAGCACAGGCCAAGGAGCTTCATATATGAACTTCCTCAATGCTCAGAAATTTTAGAATCAATAGTTTCAGATTGGTCCATTTTCTTTTAGTAACTTCATGGGCACTATGTGTCACACGACAAATAGGACATCACTGCTGCTCACAACTTTCAGAAATAAACCTAAAGACTGAACAAGTAGTCCTCCAATTGCCCATGTACTAAAATTTAACTGGGGGATTTTCTATTTCTTAATGTTTTTTTAACATGGATTCTCATTCCCAAAATTACTCAGAGCTTGTCATTTTATCAAGTAAGCTGTGCTCTGTCAGAGTTGCGGATGGCGACCTGTAAATGCAACACGAAGTGTTTTGATCTGTTACTCCACTTATCCTTACAGCCTAGGGAGAGTGCTAAAGGGAAACCATTATCTGAAAAGGTGTCAGGTCAGTGCAGAACTGAAAAAGAACTGCTCTGAAACTTGTATCAGAGAAATGTAATGCTTAGTCGCAAGAAATTCTTTAATGTACATATGACATTTGCCCCCTGGATTCATATTGGGAACGAGGCTGACCAACGTTTTCTAAACATTCCAGAAACTCTCTCCAGTCTAATTCATTGCACAGAACTTGTTCAGGAGGGAACAAAACATTTTTCCAAAGTCTTTGCCTGGCACAGCACAAGGGAAAAAAAACAAAAAACAAAAAACAAAACAACAAACAAAACCACCAAAAACCTAAACCACAGCCTTAAAGGTCAATACTCCCATCTTGTGGCTGATGAAGAAAACGCACATATCTAAATAAAAGTGGAAAAATTGTTTCCATGTAGATAGTTTATAAATAAGAACTTACTTGAATAGGATTTTCCTTCCATGTCATAATTAAATTTGGATCTTAGAACTGTCAATGTTCTATTCAGAAAAGGAAGGATGTGAAATTTTTTCATCCTCACTTAGCCACAAGACATGGAGTTTCTGTAGCAAATTCCTAATTGTAGGAAGTTAGGGAGGATGAAATCCGCTTTTGCCATACTTAGAATCCAACGGCTCCAGAATAAAGGCAGGGGTGTGATGGAAGTCCACAGACCAGTGGAGCAGTAGGCAGTACTAGCAGTTAAGGACACATGATGGAGCAGAAAGAAGCAGTTCATTCACAGCACCTCATTGCAATTGATACAGCTCTGATATCTGCAATCCTATAAGCCTCAGAAGCAGGGGAAAATCTCACTTTTCCTGGGTCTTCCAAAGGATTTTTATTCTTGATTTATCAGCTGTTTGCATAAGACTGAAATGAAGAATACGAGGCTGAAGTGCCTCATTAGAGGTCTTATATGGGTCCTATGGTAGGTACCCATGTATCCTATTTACTTAGACAAATTATTGCTGAATAAACTCGTTTCCTCTGTCATTTCATTGTGTCCATACAAGTCCTAAGATCTTATGAATCCTGATTCTACATTAGCATCTCAAAGTGAAAACAGTGATAATTTATAATGTGTGTGAATGCCAATACCAATACGAGAGTGCTCTTGCTGTGTTTGGAAGACATTGACACTGAGCTATTTGCTTTAATGTTTGGACATAGCCAATTCCTGGGTAATGCCAAACATACAATTTCAGAAGATAATGCTCTCAGTGGAAACATAGCTGGAAGCGTGTTGGAATGGATGAGAATTACAGAGACGACGAGTCAGGTAGTATCATCTTAATGAGAAGAATCAAATAAGGAAGGAAAAAATTTTTTAAAGAAGCTTGAACATCATTTAAATATACTGGCTAACATAAAACAGCTAAATGAGCCCTGAGGGGATGCACCCGCTAGTGCTGAGGGAGCTAGCATATGTTATTGCAAAGCCACTCTCCATCATCTTTGAAAGGTCATGGAAAACAGGAGACATGCCTGAGGACTGGAGGAAAGCTAGTGTCACGTCAGTCTTCAAAAAGAGCAAGCAGGAGGACCCAGGAAACTACAGGCCAGTCAGCCTCAGCTCCGTCCCTGGAAAGGGAATAGAACAGCTCATCCTGGATGTCATCTCTAACCATGTAGAAGAAAAGAAGGTCATTGGGAGTGGTCAGCATGGATTCACCAAGGAGAAATCATGCTTGACCAATCTGATAGCCTTCTGTGATGGAATGACTGGCTGGGTGGCTGAGGGGAGAACAGTGGACATTGTCTACCTTGACTTCAGTAAGGCTTTTGCCACCGTCTCCCATAACATCCTCACAGGTAAGCTTAGGAAATGTGGGTTAGATGAGTGGACAGTGACATGGATTGAGAACTGGTTCAATGGCAGAGCTCCGAGGGTTGTGATCAGCGGTGCAGAGTAGCGGTGTTCCCCAGGGGTCAGTACTGGGTCCAGTCTTGCTCACAATATTCATCAACATCCTGGATGTGGGGACAGAATGCACCCTCAGCAAATTTGCTGATGATACAAAACTGGGAGGAATGGCTGACACACCAGAGGGCTGTGCTGCCGTTCAGCAAGTCCTGGACAGGCTAGAGGGTTGGGTGGAGAGAAACCTAATGAAGTTCAACAGGACAAGTGTAGGGTGCTGCACCTGGGGAGGAATAACCCCATGCACCAGTACAGGTTAGGGACCGACCTGCTGGAAAGCAGCTCTGCAGAGAGGGACCTGAGAGTCCTGGTGGACAACAAGTTGACCATGAGCTAGCAATGTGCCCTTGTGGCCAAGAAGGCCAATGGTCTCCTGGGGTACATTAAAAAGAGCATGGCCAGCAGGTCAAGGGAGGTCATCCTCCTCCTTTACACTGCCCTGGTGAGGCCGCACCTGGAGTACTGTGTCCAGTTCTGGGCTCCCACAGGGAACTACTGGAGAGAGCTACAAAGACGAATGGAGAATGAAGGGAATGGAGAACCTCTCTTATGGGGAAAGCCTGAGAGATCTGTGTCTGTTTAGCCTGGAGAAAGGAAGACTGGGAGGGGATCTTATCAGTGCTAATAAATATCCAAAGGGAAGGTGTCAAGAGGATGGGACCAGGCCCTTCTCATCGTGCCCAGTGACAGGACAAGGGGCAATGGACACAAACTGGAACACAGGAAGTTCCATCTCAACATAAGGAAAAACTTTTTTACTTTGAGGGTGGCAGAGAACTGGAACAGGCTGCCCAGAGAGGTGGTGGAGTCTCCTTCTCTGGAGATACTCAAAACCCACCTGGACGCATTCCTGTCTAGCCTGCTCTAGGTGACCCTGCTCTGGCAGGGGGTTGAACTAGATGATCTCCAGTAATCCCTTCCAACCCCTACCATTCTGTGATTCTGTGAAATATACAGAATGGGAAGATTTAGGGAACTTTAAGGCTCAAACTTATAAACGCTATGTTTTGTTCTCATCTGTCTCCCCATGGGACTGAAATGAGACCACAGACCAGTCTTTTGACTTAAAAATGGGACTACTTGGAAATATGCGAACCATATATGTAGTAAGGGGGTCTGTCTGACCAAGTTGGAAAGAGTGAAACACAGTGAGTTCTCTTACAGGTTAACATGATTGACACCAGGTGAAGAGGGCCTTGACAGCAAGCTCAGTGTTCAAGAGACATAGTTGATGTAATATTTCCAAGCAAAAGATTCATGAAGTGCATTTTCAAAGACTGCAGCAACCACTCAGGAGGGCCCTAATTGTTCCCTAACAAGCCTGCTGGCAAAATGTGTCAACAGAAGTGCTCAGCTAAGGTTCCTAACCCAGGAATTACAACTCCTCAGATGAATGGAGTTCTCTGTCTGCAAACTTGCTCATAAACCAGACCCCCAAAACATTGTAAAATTATGAGGGAGCACAAGACTGAAGTCCAGGCATGTCAGCTTCAGATGAATAAAATGCCATGTTAACAGGATATAGACTGCAAAATGAGAGAAAAGACACAAGAGCAGCAACAATAACATCTTCAATTCTCTACCCTACTCTGTAAGTACACCTGCCAAAACACCTCAAAGGGATTAGCAACTTCAGTTAGTGTTTCAGTTTGTTGGTATGTTTTAGTTTGAGTTAAAAAAAAAAAGACTCTCCCTTTGAGACAGAAGCTGTTCAGTGCTCATTGAAAATTGTGTCTGATAACTACTGAACTGGGCATGAGGGATGTTCGCCATATTGAAACATGATCAAGGAGTGTACCCTTGCAGTATGAAGATGAAACGTATGCTGGGCTGTATTAACAACAGTGTGGCCAACATGGCACAGTGACCATGCTGCTTTACTAGACACTTGTGAGGCTGTATGTGGAATAGTGGGCTTAATTTTAGGCATCTCACCCTGTACAAAAGAGATACTGATAGACCTGAGAGAATCTGGAAGAGCGCCAGGCACTAAGATGATCAGAGACTGGAGAACATGCTGTTAGAGAAGTTGAGGGGACTGTGTGTGTGTGCCTGAAGAAGAGACCTAACTGGGAATTCCACTACTGGAAGGCGCATTCTAGCCTCTTCTTCTGAGAGGTGTATAAGGAGAAGAGATAATGGTCGGAAGGAAACAAGGGAAATTGTAATTGTATATGAAGAAAAAATTCTTCTTCGTGACAGTGCTGAAGCACTGGAAGACATTGCTTGAAGAGAGTGTGTAACCCTCTTGGGTGTTGCAAAACTCGACTGGACAAGGCCCTGAGCAACCTGATCTAACCTTGACATTAGTCCTGCCTTAAGCAAGAGTCTGAAGTGACCGTGGTTTTACGTTGAGGCCTGACGTGAGTTCTGCACTGAGCAAGAGACCAAAGTAGAAGACCTGTAGAGGTCCCTGTCACCTAAATTTTTCTATGACTGCGTATTTTAAGAGTTTAGGCATAATGCTGTAAGAAATACTGTAAACAGAATAGAACTTAACTCATATGAGGGAGCATTGTAAATAGAAGTCATCAATTTTTCTACGATACAGATACAGCAACCTCAAAGGCAATTTGCACAGCTTCTCTGCCAGTCCAATCTAGTATCCCAAACCTTAGTCCAATGTGATAGATGTCAAAGATAAACTGAGGTTAACCATTCACTTGCTGACTATAGGCTAAGAATGCTACTTTAACAATTAAAAACTGGTTTTGTGGTCAGCAGAACTAGTGAAGCTTTGTTTCAGGAGTTTTCTTTGCTTCCTTGTATTATTCAACACACATCTTCCATATCCTCACCAGGGAAAGAATCAGCAGTGCTGTGGCTGGTCTGTAGGACTAGTCAGCAGCCATCTGATGCCAAATAAAATGTGTTAACAGTTGAGTTCTGCCTCCATTTTGTTCTGGGGACACAATGACCTGGGTTCCACTTCCCCATCCAGCTGCTGTGCTAGTAACATTGGTAGAAACACACTTATTATTGGGACTTGTCCCTCCTCCAAATGTGATTGAAATTAGCTAGCAAATTCAAAGCCTAGGGTGTACGAGCAAACTGTCGATTACATAAGCCTTGTTTTCTAGGCTCAATACAAATATTGATATTAATATATATTTATTAATTTTAATCATAGCATTAATGCAATAGAGGTAAAATACAGCTGAGAAGAAATTCTTAGCACAAATTTTTTTCTTCCTGCTCCTGAGAGCAAAACACAATTCTTCCAGGGAACAGAATTTTTCAAAATGTTACTTTGGGTCAGACAAGCTGTATTTATAGCCTGTCATTTATTTCAAGTGACAAACTATTTAAACTGAAGAAGGCTGTGTTTCATCTTCATATAGGTAGGGAATACTGAAAGTCCAGAAAAAGTCATAATTCTTTAACTTCCTTTAAGCAACTTTTACAGTTTTTGTCATATTAATATATTCCTACAGAACACACAGATTTTCATGAATAGTTCTTCCCATAGAAAAGATTACATCAGAAAAGTACTGTGCATCTGTAATGTGCTACAGATAAATAGATTTTTCAGGATGTAACTGTTCTTAGAAGGAGTAAGCGTAATAGATATAATGTTCTTCAGCCTGAGACAGCTCCTGAGGACATATCTTCAAGATTTACGTGCATGACTTTCTACTCCAGCAATTGTTGAAATATATATGCCAAGTGGAGATACACATAATGAACAAATTAGCACACAACTGCTTCCTAGAAGTACAGAATTCCAAAAGGCTTCCTGCTTGCTGACTTATGTTACTAATATGTTACTAACTTGTTATGCTAAGAATAGAAGTTGAATTTAATTGCTAGTACCATAAGGTTTCAGATCTTCAAGTGCAACATGAATTCTACATTACTAAACAGTAGTTGATACTGATAGACAGGGTTAACTCTATTACAAGAGATTACATTGATCATATAGAGTCAGATTGTGCTTTCATGCAAAACGTGGAAGCAAACCTGATCTGATTACTAGATCACCTATCAGTTATGAAATCAGGATCTTAATAACTCAAAGAAAAAGTTTTAGGTTTGGTGAAATCTTCATCTCTGTTCTCCTCGTGTAGGTGTTTTTATTTTGGTTTTGTTTGAGGCTTTTTTCCTCCAGAGGAGGAAACAAGTGCATTTGGTAGAACTGAAACAGACAACTGGCAATGTTTGCTCCTCCTCAACATGCTACTGGGGATTTTCATGCTTGTTCACTCTTTCACCTGACATTTCAGAAAAAATGAAACGAAAAACTACATGCCCTCTTGCTTATCTGAGACAGGATATTGTGGGTGCTGAGTGTGTAGCAGTACAACATACCTGTCTCTTTCATAATCACATTAGGCCAGTGTTCACAAGGTTAAAAATTTTCAGTCCATCAGAAGTTAAGTATCCAGCAACTCATTTTTAAGTATGCCACTCACAACGGCAGAGCATCAACAATAATAGTGGAAGCAGGTTTTCACTACGCAAAGCTTATAGTCTATGAATGACCATAATTCTTGGAAAGTGGGAAGCCTTCAAACAATGGCCCTAATTGAAATGAGTACCCCAGGTGGGTGGCATCCTAAAAATCAGCTGTTGGGTATTTTAGCTTTGTTTTCTTATCAAGTCATGATTGTAGCTTCCCTTTCACCTTTTGGTTTTTTGACAGGTATATAGATTTAGTTTTCCATCTTCATGGCTTTGTGTTTGTTAATAGTAATGAAAATGTAAACAAAATCTTTCAGGTGTGATTCATCTCACCTCATTTCAGCCTTGTAGGCTTTCTATATAGTTCATGAAGAGAAACAGTCACTTTTAAGACATGATTCATCTGACCGGTTTTAGACACCTATTTTAGAATGACATTAACCACTGCATTCCTCTGTGGTTATTTCACAGAGCTTAGGGTAGCTTAGATGCCACATAAGTTTACCTACCTGTATACAGATAAACCCTGAATGCTAAGGAAACTTTGAATAATAATTTCCATTATGCATATAAACATAATGTTATTCTTGAGATTAGTAATTTTACATTATTCAATGTAAAATGGGGCTGTTATTATCATACTCAACTGAGCCTTTGAACTGAAAAAATGACAGTTTGTACTGTTCTACCCTTATGCCATGTGTGGGCTAACATACTGTGTAATTTCTGTATCGTTATTAATTGTAAGAACAAAACCAGGACCATCCATAGTGAAAACGATGGTCTATAAACACCACCTCCACACAGGCAAGAGAAGTGAAAAGCTGGAGAAAAAAAAAATAAATACAAGCAATATGCACTGTAACATTGCAGACCGCGTATACATGGTTAGGTACAGAAGGCAGAAACTAGACAAGCAAAGGTGGTCTAAACAGATGAGAAGAAAGGTATGAAGGGACTGAATCACCTAGCTGATTTTCTCAGGGAAAAAGCAACTAGTCAGAACTCTAGGTAACACTAACAGTCTTTCTAGATCTCTTTCTTCTCTGTTTAACCTATGTTAACAGTTGTTTTGCCAGCTTTGTTTTCTGATTGACTCATCTCTGCTCTTTCTTTACAATATCTTATCTGCTAGATTGAGAGCATTATCTGGGTCCTGATTTCACAATGATGTCCAAGACTGCACAGACAAGACTGTATCTGAGTCTGGGATATTCCAGAACAGTGGCATGGAATCATCCAGTCCCCATTTCAACTTTTTTGTTCCAAACTCAGCTGTTCAGCCTCACCAATTCCAGCAGCCACTTGGACAGATTTGGTCTTCAATTTTAGACTGCATTGGAAAATAAATGATCAAAACTCAAATATTTGCAGCCAGTCCTATATACAATAGAAAAAAGCTGCTCTCTGGTCAAGAATCAGCTGGCCAATTCTTGGCCATTGATGGTACCAGGCCAAAGGAGGAAAGTGGACCTTCTTGCCTACCATAAGCTTAAGAAAGAGTTAGAGACTTTTTTCATAAGCAACATAAAAGCCATCCTGAGTGGAAATTATATACATCCTTCTCTCAGAAATCAAACACTCATAGCTGTAAAAAACACATAAACACAGTTTTCATCTACAATAGTCACAAAATGCTCCAGTACTGTAGACTTCCGGAAAATCTTTCCAGACATTATATTGTTCTATTTCTTATCCTACATAGCCAAGGAACTCAACCCAGCAACAGCTCCCTCCATCTTTCGTTTCTCTTTTGTCATACGTAACTTTTATAACTAGTTTAAACTCAAGCATTGTCCTGTTGTTGTCCAGTGACATCCACACACAAAAAAATTCTGTCTCCCTTTAATGAACTCCTGGTGTAGACTGAAGAGAGAAAAGTCATAATGCTATGTCAAAAACTAGTGAGGCATATAAGCTTCTATACTAACATATCCCATCAACATAAATGGGATTAATATGCATAGCAGTTTTTAATCCAAGTCAGCCAGCAGCTATGTTTTAAGGAAGACATTTATTGTGAAAGTTTTGAAAACAACAGTTTCAGATTCACGGATTTGCTGTGTTGTCATCCCAGTCTGAGTATTTCTGGTATCCTGCCATTATCAATAAAGTTACAGCTACACATTTCCTATAAGAAAAATAAATAAGGTTTTTTAGTTGTGGAGTTTTGGCCACTTTCAACATTACTGACAATAAATAACTCTCTTTTTGTCAACATGATGTAGCTATTAAAAATAACTTGGTATGTGATTTGATCAATGGCAGTAAAGAGCATTTGTTAATTTGTACTAAATCATGTACATGCCACTCCCCTCTAAGAAGATTTGTTTTCTATATTGCAGAAGTATCTTGACACCGAAAGTAACCAGACATAAATATGATTCCATAGCAAGGTAAAGACTATACTTTGTGTTTGTCTCCTACAGTAAGATGAAACAATAGTTTGTATGCCAGCTGAACATCGTCTTAGTATAAAAATATAAGAAAATGTTTACAAATTTGTATTCTTGTACAAATATGCTGTTCAGTGTCCGCCCATACAAATCTACAAAACAACAGAAGGCTTCTGTTTTACATAATATTGTCATTCCATACCTAAATGACTTAGTTGTAACATGAATGGAAGATTTTTTTCCTTTTCTATCAGCAGCTTCCCTGGATGTAGCCACTTCCTGAAACAACTTACACTACATAATGTTTCCTTAATTTCTTACTATCTGACATTGATCTATACTTTTGAATTAGATGTGCTTCTGTCAACATAGAGTGGGACTTTGTCTTTCAGTTTCAAAAGCAAAAATCTGTTTAATATTAAAAGAACAAAATATCACTAAAGTGTTTATTTTGGACCTTTAATGGAATTTTGAACTGGTAACTCAAAAATGAAGGCCTTTTTCTTCTCTTATGTTAAACAGATTTTCTAAAGCTCTCTCTTTATCCAGCATGACCCTTGATATGTCTTAATATAATAAAAAAATGTTTGCTGTAAAACATTGTTGAGAAGTTTAGTTAATGTGTTTTTATATAAAATAGAAGGCGAAGACAGTTTATCCAGGAAATCTTTTTCAGTACAGCACTATTTGGAGATTACTAAAGGAAGGCTTCTCTGCATTTCTGGAATATAATAGACAATAACAATTCATTTCAGTAATTTATAATTATTGTCAATATTAGTACAAATAAATTATTGCTCAAGCTTAAAATATGGCTTGAAAGTTCCTGTTATTAAGGTGCTATTCTGACATTATTTTTCTCTATTTTGAAAGCTAATTGAGTGATTCAAACTGTTCCTGCTAAGAATAGCTAAAAATACCAGGACAGTCCTAAAGCTGTATTCAGTGACAATTAGTCTTTTGAGGTCATCTGAAGACGGTCTAGCAAATAGAGCTATACAAAGTATTTCTCAAAATATCTGCAACAGAATGAGACCCTGGATATTTGAACTGTCGTAGTGTTGTTATTATTATGGTAAGACTGAGGCTAGAGACTATCTCACTATTTCTATGCTATTTAAGTATTAAGCCAGTGATGTTTTAATGTGCCTGTGTCTACAACCAGACACCACAAATCAGGAATTCCGAACACTTAGGAATTTAAATAACATTTGCATAATATGTTCAAAATTATGTCATTAGAAAGGCCCAGAGATTCTAAGTCTCAGCATAGCAATTCTTATGATAAGCCATTTATACTCATTTTAATTAAGTTAGGGTAGGAAAAGTTTCAGTTAAAATGGGATGTACAGTCTCATTTTACTACTAGACAAATGTATGTCTGGGCACATGATGGATATCACACTACAAAGCCCTCAGGAAAAGAGAGAAGAGGCTAATGGAAGAGTTCAGCTTTCCAAAATCACATCTTTCTCACATCTAAAGGTCCACAGGAAGGCCTTTTGAGAAGTGTTTTGAAGATAGCTATCGGTCACTTATTCATAAAGACGATAAACGCTTTGTGCTCTGCATTGCCCACGATTGACGAAGAAGTTTGACACGCATGGTCACTGCAAGATGATTTATCTGAACTAAATGCCTTTTTTATTTCAAGAAAAGAAAAAATATTCAAAAGGAGAATATGTAAGAAGAGCTAAAAAAGGGTATCTAAGGCTGGATCTACACAATACAGGAGCACATAAAATTCTGATCCTGAAGACATGCAGTTTCTTTGTCATCTAAACATTAAAGTTGTCACATTTTTTAGTTCTCGAGGATTATGTATGATATTCTCCATCGTCTCTGGACTGCTCTCATCAAAGTTTGAAATATATTCAGGCACAAGAACAGCAGCAGTGCAGATTTTTCCTCCGTGCTCTCTTTCTGCGCTTCAAAGGTGAGAAACAAGAATGAGTTAAAAAAAAGAATTAATCATCTCTGACACTCAGCCTCTGGTACAAGAGTTATCTCTCCTACTGCAGAGGGGTTGAAAACTGAATATAGTATTCTGGATGCAGTTTAACAAATGCCAAGTGGAACGAGTATCAGTTTAATGTAGAATTTTATAAATTAAACCACTGAGGATATGGTATTTCAAGTTACTGCCACAAGGTAGCAGAAGAACTTTAATTTGAGCCACTTATATGATGTAATGGATGTCCGAACAGATAAGAAAAGCATATATCTAAAAAAAGAAACAACCACACATAGCTTTCTCCTCCCACACTTAAAAAACAGCCACCAGACATTCCTTAATGACATAAATGGTAACATTCAGCTGTGCCTGGAAGCTCAGTGATGGGAAAATCTGTGTGATGTGTAACAAAATCTCATTAAAGACAAAGACTTAACATTTGTATTTCACAACCCATGAACTACAGTTCTTTTTCTCTCTTTAAACTCTTAAGAGGGAAACAAAGATTTTGAAGCTAAATATCATTATCAATCAATCCTATTCTAGACTTCTAAGGAATACTAGCTGCTTTACTGTCTGTGCTTGTGCAATATATTGCAGAGTGAAAAATACTTCTATTTAGGTTGACTTCCTCTTTTTTCTCTGTTTTAGTTTGTACTTTACCTAATGTTAACTACTGCACTTCGAGGGCAGGTTTCCTCAAGAGTCTGAGCTCTGAGGCAATTCAGATCTTAGATGACAGGAATCACCTTCTATAAGTATTTAGAGACTTATTTTAGCGCCCATGCAGAACACTTTAAAATCCTTCACTTTCATAAACAGAGGACAGTTCTGCAACAAGTCTATTAAAATTGTAACAGTTGATACAGGATTCTGAACTTCTAACTTGTAAACTTGTTAAACATTTTTTTCCGTATTTTACTAATTTCTTGGAATCTTCCCCAGTTCCCACGATCTGTAAGTGAACAAGCAATTAGCTTCAGTCTGGCATCAAACTGCACAGGCTCACACAAACCTCTCACCTACAGGAAGTAAGAATTACTGAGAATTTTTACTGATTTTTTCTTACCTGCAGCTTCTGGGCATAGCCATATGGTCCTATCCAGTCTGATCCTGGTGGTGATGATATTTTATAAGAATAATATATAGCATAAAAAACTTTGCATAGCTTTTGGGCACAATGGCAAGCAAAAACTTGGGAAGCAGAAGGGCAACAGAATGTAATTAGAAATCTAATGCAAGATTAGCTGAAAGAAAAGCAATAGGGAATTAATTTTTAATTTATTACTTGCCTAATACTAATATTAAACCTGCTGGCAGATTTTCATGCAAGACATCATTTTAAAGATATTTTATCCATCTTTGTTTTCAACATAACCAAACTCATGTTTGGTGTCTGATTACAAAAGCAAAACAAAACCAAAAAACAACAACCAAAAAAGAAAATCACAATTGTACCTTATAAAGAATTACGTACAGTAGAATTTTAATGTCAATGGTTTTTTTGTCTACAAATCTTAGAGAGGAAAAGGGAGGCTTCTTTTCTTAAAAAAAAAAAAAAAAGGCAAAAATTTATTTCAGCTTTATATAATTTCTTCATGTGATTTCCCATGGATATATGAATTGCTTTTGATCCACTGCTTACATGGAAGATCAGATTAAGCACTTTTGTAGCACCACGGAGGGGAGATTCAGGGATGAGGATTCCTTACTTCAAACTCATAAGTCTTGGTACATGGTAAACATCACCACTGTGCCAGAAAACAAGAAAACCCTGCTTCTTTGCACCTCTAATTACAGTAAGCTCAAATTAATACTTGAACTTAAAATGAAATGTAGGCAATTATTTAAACCTGTTAATCCTGTGTTGTTGATTCACTCCTGCACCATGCTGTACAAAAACTTCAGAAAAAATTGAAAAGTTTTGTCTAGTCATTTACTTTACTTGTGTTATCACTTCTTTACAGAAAAACAACTGTTTAAGTTTTATCAAGGTTGGCCAAAAAAAAAGAGGCGAGTGTTAGAAACCCTTCTTTTATTGCCTGGTTGGTAGGCAAGAGAGATGAAGTGGTGAAGTGTTACACTAAGCAGTCTAGGAAATGGGGAAATAACTTCTGATTAAATGCAGATGCTGAACTAAAAGTTGCTGCTAATCACAACCACTGAATCCCGCTTTAAAGAAGGAAAGAGTAAAGACATGACCTCTTTCCACTCACCATTTACTTTACTGCCACATAATTCCTCATGCATAAATACTACAGTGAAATAACTTTAGTCTTCTACAAATGTTTCTACACATAAGCAGGGTATTACACGGACAAAATAGAATGACTATTTGTAAAAAGAGAATAAATCACAAATAGAGGAATTAGTGTCATGAAGCAGCAGAAACTTAGTAGACATTAGAGATGAATAATTGAAAAGTGAATAAAAGGAATCAATTTAAACATACAGAATGCATAATAAGCATTAAAATACAATATATTTCAAAAGACACCAACATAATGCTGAAGTACAGAGTTAAATATAAAGGTTTGTGCTAATAAGTCCTGATTGTAAAAGAATCTATCTTTATTTTGTGATGACTAAGAGGCTGATCCAAGACCAATGAAAATCAAATCAATGCTCCCATTGATTCCAAGGAGTTTGGGACCAGCCTTCTGAAAAGAATAAAATTCTGCATTTTTTTCTTGCACGTTTTAAATATTAAAACTGAATTTTGTAATGTTTCAGCCAAACAAACTAAAGCAAAAGACACACAGGCTTTTCTAGAATTTGTTCCTGCATATACGAAATGAACAAGTACACATCGCTCCTTTGAAATGCTCATAAATCAAAGAGTTCTCACCCCATAATGCATGGCATTGTTTATAATATCAAGGCAGAAAAATTGCTAAAGGGGTCATAGGATGCTATCAGAAAGGCATCCAAAATGATATATGACTGAGCACATGTTTTGTGTTTGGAAAACCTTCAGTGTGATATACATGGAAATGAGGGGGTTACATATTTGGAATCCAATCCCACAATTCAATCTATATGAGTGGAGCCTTCTGCCTGCACTGATTTTCACTGTAAGACAATTGGGGTTTGTCCATACGTATTTCATTTTAGGCTGGACAAATGTTTTCTTTTAGAAAAAGCATATGTCATGTCACCAAAATTCTCTAATGTTTCTATTTTCAATGACACGGTGAAGACACCTGGTGTTCAGAGAACTCTTATTACCCACTCTGGGCAAATGAAGCCACTGCAAAGCAGAGGATTTAAATTCCCATGTGAAAATCTTACTTCTAAGCACTGTCAGTTCAAGCTTTCCTTCTAATTAAATTATGGTTCATGGGGAGACAGACAGTGAAAAAATGAGATCACTATTCTTTCATGGAATATTACATCACAAGAAAATGAGGGACTACATGTATTTGTGGTATATATTTCTTTTCCAGGTAAGGAATATTTTATACATTTATATTTTATACATTTATATTTTATATATTGATATTTTATACATAATTTATGGTAAATTAAAATTATTTACTGTATTTAATAAATAATAAACTTTGATTCCTAAAACATGAGAACATTAGAAAGCCATCCTGGATGACAACAAAAGTCTGTCAAGCCCAGAACCTGGTCTCCGTCAGGGATCGCAGGCAGATATGTAAGTACGGGTAAGAACAGGACAAGAATATACATTGTCTCTCCCTAAAACCTTCCAGCCTTCAAGTATTTTCAGCTCTTCATGAGCTAGAAATGGTTTCTATACATTTAGTAATCTTTGATGAATTTCTATTCCATTAAATTTTCCATTTTCCTCCTGAATCTATGTAGATTTTTACTATCCACAGCATCATTTGGCAGGGAGTGGCTCTAGTAAACTACCTATTGCATAAAGAACTACCTCTTTTATTTGTTTTGAAACTGCTTCCAATCGGTTTTCACTTGATCTTCTCTGCCTCCTTCCATCATTCCCCCTGTATCCTACAGCATTATATACGGCATTATCTACAGTATACAGCATTATCAAAATTGAATTAATAATACATAACACAGCTGCAGCACAGTATCTTATTACACACGTCAGCTGCAAAGGACTGATTGTTCTCACCTTTCAGATGTAGAAATCAAGATAGCTAAACTTTATGCCAATGTAAACATATGAGGATTGTAACTACCCCTAAAATTGGCTGCTTCTTTATCTATGAATAGATACCAATTTGTAAAGTCTGTAACGAAGAAATGGCACATCTGCTTTGTCAGGAAACTTTCCGACTCTTCTCCTCTTATTTCAACAGAAATGTAAATGAAAACACTGTCTGTAAATTCACTCTGCAAAAGCATAGCAATTCTGTGAATGATCGTCTTACTCCTCCATCTCAATCATTCCTAGGAACAGCACTGTATGAAGCAGAAGCTTGAGAGACATTAATTAATGTGGTGAAGTGGGACAATCTCCAAACCCAAAATTACAGAGCTTGACATCCACTGCAGAGGTTAGATCCTGCAAAGAGTCGGACACTGAGCCAAAGCGTACCAGCCAAGGATCAATGACCACTTGGTTTGCTTCCCCATAACTTTGTGTTGCTATTTGCATCAAGATTTTTACAGCACTGTTGCACAACAAATAAATGTACTGAGGCCATTTCAATACAAAATGTGTTTAGCATATAATTTTCCTAATGTTTGGAAATATTCTTCATTGTTTTGAAAAACAGTGTACGTGGGGAAAGGATAGCATTATACACAAAAACTGAGGGATGAGGCAGAGAAAGGAAATATTTTGTCACACCACAAAAGTTAAATGCTCCTCCCTGTTTGACTGTATTAAAATTCCCCACTATACTGATAGAAATCTATTTTCATTAATATCTGCCAAAGTGCTACTTTGAACAACAGCAAGAGAGGATTTGAGGCTAATTTTATTTTGGGTTGATCCTATTTTATTTTGTTCGTACAGTTTTGTCTCTGTTTTACTATATTTTGCTCAGTGCTGGCTATTTAAACCAGGTTGCCTTGTTCTAGTATGTCTAGCTTAGAAATCTCTCCGTTTGATATCATGTTTAGCAACTGAAACTGGTTGATCTGGCAGTGCTAGAAAACTTAATTTAAAAACCAGCAGAGTCTGCTAGAGAGATTAGGGCCTACCTTCTTACACATAGCCAGCTCCAACTCCCATTTGGAGCCAATGGGAACCTTTCAAATCACTTTAGCTGGAGATAGATAAATTTTTCTCTCAAGCAAATCATCAGCTTGGGAATCTGTGCCTAAATATGGACTTCACGATGAGAAGAATGTCTCTAAAGCTGAAATCTGACCAAATTGTCCCCACAGATAGAAGCAGACAATTCTGAACAGCTTTTAAAAGACCTGATTTCTGAGACATATTTTCTGTCATTCAAAAGCTTTTGTATTTCTATTAATTGCTTCTGCTATTTTTCCAGTAGCATACAGTTATTTTCACAATGAGATTTTTGTCTTGGCCTATCCCAAACTGACTAAAGCTGATGAAATAACCCCTGAGTTCTCCACAAAATTCCCATTTTACTTTTTAGTAACTTATGCATTAAAAAATATTGCCGTATTCTGAATTTTTCAGGGTTACATACAATACTGACTGTTGTCTTGTGGAAGCATTTCAGTTTGTTTACTACATTCTTTTATTGCTGTGCAATTTTGAAACATGTTCTTGTGAAAATAATTAATGTGAAGCCACTACAACAGTGATACATATTTTCGCAGTGCACCTATTGTTATTATAAATAGAAGTAAACTCCTAATTTGTTACCAGAAAGCATAACATCTCTGCAGAAACCCTCAACTCCAATATGAATTCTAAGTGTTTGTCGTGACCCCACTGATCCTTAAAACAACCAAAGCAATTTTCAATAAATCACCTTATTATAAACTTCTGTAATCTTAAGAATAGAAATTAAGACAGAGAAAACCAAATATATTACAGCTTCACTGTTTGACTCAAAAAAATAGATCTGACTGAATTTTAGAAAGAGAAGTCAGTGTTTTGCATCTCCTGTTTGGCTGAATGTTATTGCATAAGCAAACAATCATCTAGTGCTGACAAAGTGAGGAGCCTCTCCTCTGTATTAAATCACCAGAAACAATTGGATTGGATAGGATCGTAACACCAAACAAAGCTAAAATCCAGAGTATTTGAACCTCCCTGATTTCATATGAAAAAGACCTTTGCTACTGAAGTTCTATCAAAAATACTTTAAGCAAACCACACAGCCCTGTGGAAACTACAGAAAAGTTAGGCTGGGATTCTCCAAAGTGTGTGAAATCATGACAAACTAGTTCTCATTAACGGAAGGCTTCCTTTCTTCTTAAGTTGAAAAAAAAAAAAAAAGGGTTGTAAATAATTTATTAGCTACAATTAGAATTTTTTGTAATAAATATAAATATCCTAACTTTCCAGATGGAGAAACTGAGGCATAAATTGAGTTTTTGCCAATATCCACCAACAACTTCCTGTTATAGCCGTGAGATGCACGAACACCCACTGTGCTATTTATTTTCGTCAGTGCTGCCTTCCAGATGTACACTGTACTGATTTAATTTCAGAGGTTGGTTGTCATCTCAATCTTCCGCGTATATCTTCTAAAATATTACGTAAAGCCAGTGCTCTATTCCCAGTCTCCTTCAGACTGGCTTTGCCTATTGTGTATCTGCTAAAACCTTCCCTATCTCTCCTGTCACTTCCTTGGGAGATCTGTAATGGATCTGTCTGTCCTGACATTTTCACAGGCTTCAGACATTCTAATTTCCTGATCATCTTTGTTGGAAAGTTCTAATTTTTTTTCCAGTATTTCTTCTTCTTCACCCCTTGGGGAATGAGGTTTTTTATGGTCTGTTCCTATATTCTTTTGGCAGTTCTCACTTAAATAAGTCTTTTTATAAGTCTAGCTATGTATAGGACGAGGAGAAGGCTGAGATACTTAATGCCTTCTTTGTCTCTGTCTTTAATAGTCAGAACAGCTACCCCCAGGGTGGTCAGCTTCTTGGGCTGGAAGATAAGAATGGAGAACAGGACAACTCCCCTGTAATCCAGGAGGAAGTAGTTAATGATTTACTTATGCACCTGGACATGCATAAGCCTATGGGGCCGGACGGGATTCACCCAAAGGTTCTCAGGGAGCTGGCAGGAGAGCTCACCAAGCCTCTCTCCATTATCTATCAACAATCCTGGTCAACAGGAGAGGTGCCGGATGACTGGAGGGTGGCCAATGTGACGCCCATCTACAAGAAGGGCCGGAAGGAGGATCCCGGAAACTACAGGCCTGTCAGCCTGACCTCGGTACCGGGAAAGATCATGGAGAGGATCATCCTGAGTGAGCTCTCAAGGCAAGTGCACGGCAGCCAAGGGATCAGGGCCAGCCAGCATGGGTTTATGAAAGGGAGGTCCTGCCTGACCAACTTGATCTCTTTCTATGACCATGTGACCTGCTTTCTCGATGAGGGGAAGGCTGTGGATGTTGTCTACCTGGACTTTGGTAAGGCCTTTGACACCGTCCCCCACGGCATTCTCCTGGAGAAACTGGAGAATCATGGCATAGACAAGTGTAACCTCTGCTGGATAAAAAACTGGCTGGATGGCTGTGCCCAGCGAGTTGTGATTAATGGAGCAAAATCTGGTTGGCGGCTGGTCGTCAGTGGTGTCCCTCAGGGCTCACTTTTGGGGCCAGTCTTGTTCAATATCTTTATTGATGATCTAGACAAGGGGATTGAATGCACCCTCAGTAAGTTTGCGGATGACACCAAACTAGGTGGGAGTGTTGATCTGCTTGAGGGTAGGAAGGCTCTACAGAGGGATCTAGACAGGTTGGATCAATGGGCCAAGGCCAATGGGATGAGGTTTAATAAGGCCAAGTGCTGGGTCCTGCATTTTGGTCACAACAACCCCAAGCAACACTACAGGCTTGGGGAAGAGTGGCTGGAAAGCTGCCCGGCAGAAAAGGACCTGGGAGTGTTAGTGGACATTCAGCTTAACATGAGCCAGCAGTGTGCCCAGCTGGCCAAGAAGGCCAACAGCATTCTGGCTTGTATCAGGAATAGCATGGCCAGCAGGAGTAGAGAAGTCATCGTGCCTCTGTACTCGGCACTGGTGAGGCCTCACCTCGAGTACTGTGTTCAGTTTTGGGCCCCTCACTACAGGAAAGACATTGAAGTACTGGAGCATGTCCAGAGGAGAGCCACCAAGCTGGTGAGGGGTCTGGAGAACAAGTCCTGTGAGGAGAGGCTGAGGGAGCTGGGCATGTTTAGTTTGGAGAAGAGGAGGCTGAGGGGAGACCTCATTGCCTGCCCTCTACAACTACCTGAAAGGAAACTGTAGAGAGGCAGGGGTTGGCCTCTTCTCCCAAGGGAATAATGACAGGACCAGAGGAAATGGTGTGAAGTTGTGGCAAGGGAGATTTAGATTAGATATTAGGAAGAATTACTTTACTGAAAGAGTGGTCAGGCACTGGAACAGCCTGCCCAGGGAGGTGGTGGAGTCACCATCCCTGGAGGTATTTAAGAAACGTGTAGACATGGGTCTTCAGGGCGTGCTCTAGTGCCCAAGATTATTGTTTTGTGGTGGGGTGCTGTGTGTGGGGTTGTGGGTGTGGAGTTTAGTTGGTGGGTGCTTTTTTTTTTGTGTGTTTTTTTGGGGTTTTTTTGTTTTGTTTTGTTTTGTTTTTTATGTGGTTGGACTTGATGATCTCAAAGGTCCCTTCCAACCACTAAGATTCTGTGATTCTGTGATTCTGTGATTCTGTGATTCTGTATACTTCTTCCTGTCAGTATATCACATCCTAAGGCCTGCTGTCTCTTTTAACTTACCTTTATTCCTTATGTAATGAGGAGAGTTTTGTTTTAGTTGGGCACTTATTTCTTAAATATTGTTAATTTCTGATTGCATTATAATTGTTTATGCTCCATCTTATAACCTTCTGTACTCGTCGTTTCATGCTTCATATTTATACCTGGGATGCTTCTTTTTCACTTCATTACTTTTCTTTTTCACTGACTGTAGCTGTTCCAACTTCATTTGCAGTAAACTAATCATAAGCTACCATGTGTCACCTCAGTGATACTTACTAATTGTAATATGTTTATCATCTCTCCTTTATTACTTCACCCAGGATCTTCTGTCTTCTTCAATAATTCATCACACTCAGATGCTACAGTTTTATTAGCCAAAAATGTAATACAATTAGATTATTAACCTCTGCTTTAAGACTACCCTACAGCTGCCTCTCCCCATAATAATGTTATTCAAAAATAAGGGCCCAGCTCAGCTTCAGGCCTATTTGGCCCTTGGGTAGTGTTAATTGGGTCAACAAGGTTGTGTCTTAGCTATAACTGAGAGCAGAATTTGTCCCTGCGCAAATGTACAAATTACCCTAGGTTTATATCCCTACTTTCTTTGTATTTGTAAACACATTTTCATGTCTGTGATTGCCTGTGCTAAAGGTTCAGTTGGCCTTTTCAGCTGCAAAATTCAGGGTAAGAGAGCAAAGCTCTTTGAAACATGTCCTCCCTACATGTTTCATCAAGAAAGCAAGAATAGGCTCTACATGGTAGACCACAGGGACACTTCACAAACTCTGTATATGTCTTGTCATACTGTCAGCATTTTGCCACATACAGTGCCCTTTCCATGCAATAAGCCTACTGGATTTATTCCTAGGTTTTGGCAGCCCTTTGTCACAAACTCACTTTTAACAAGGTTTCATCAAAAAAACCAGCTAGGACTATTCTATGAGAATCTTCACAAAGCTACAGGGGGAAAGAATAGGCATTCCTGTGGGACTGTTCGTCGCCCGATTCTTCTTAAGGGTATCCAGGAAAAAACAGCTGGCCTTTGAATCAGCTCTTACTGGTCAGAAAAGAGAACCACCATTTCTCAGAGAACTGAGAAATGCCTACTCAATGATTGGCTGAAGCACAAAATAAAATTAAAACAAAAACGAAAACAAAAACAAAAAACCAACACAAGAAATAAAAACAAAGTTAGGAAAGAAACAGGGAGTAAAGGAGAAACATCATTATATCAATGATGAAATGAATGCTGTATACATATACAGAAAGTATTGCTCAGTGTTTGTTTTAGTTCTAATATTCCTGAACTAAATGTCTTTGGTGTCCAGTCAGAAAGATCTGGATCACGGGCCTGATGCAGAATGTCAACTCTATTGTTACTAAGTTAAAACCCCTCACAGAAATGCTAGATCAAATCTCCGATTAAAGTTTCCAATGGAGCAGTACGAATAACTGCATCTTAACATATGCATGCCACAGAATCAGATGGTTTTGTAACTTGAAAAATGTGTAACACAATTCACACTTGTTTAGTGTGCTTCAGCTCCCACATTTATACCTTTTGAATTTAGCTTCTGAACATGGTTTTCCAGGTTACAGTGACATACAAGGCAATCAGTTTGCTTTTTTCCTTTTTAATAGCAACCTACAGTAATAATGGTTTAAATCTTTCGTTTGTCCACGTTTTTCTTTGCAAAATCCTTTGACTGTTTTGTTTAAAAAAAAAAAAGACACTGTTACTATTATTTTAGTCATGCTGCTTTTTAATTGATTGCTAAAGTACTCCATGTTCGATTTATTTAATTGCATTTCCCATGTATTCTTTTGAAAGACGAGCATCTTAAACATTTTCAAATACCGAAGCTCTTAACTACCCAATACCTATCTCTACTTTCTGATTGTTCTTCCCTCAAAACTCCTCTTTCTTTTTTTCGTTCTTCCTAAATCTGTCTGTTTCACTACTTAATATAGTTTTCTTTCTGTCAACCATTTGCTTACTTCAGACCATTCTTCCTTCCTGTGTTCATTCATTGTGTATATTACCCCCTTGTGTCTTGACTTCCTTTCCCATTCATTAAAGACTACCTGCATGGAATCCAGCTATCATATAATTCACTAAAAAAACCACAACTTCCATTTAGCTATTTCCCTCAAAATAATCCAAGCAACTCATAAACTTCATGTCTGCAACATCAAGTTGACTATAAATCCTTTCAGTGCAAATCTTTTAATTTATTTACATTGGTAATGCCATTCACTTCATAAAAAAATATGCAAAAAATTTTAAGAAAAATACTTGTTGTCTTCTCCATTAAACACATAGTCATCCACAAAATTATTTCTACCACATGCATTGTTGTGTTTTTGATTGGTGTTGTTGCTGTTTACCAGGGCTCTTAGGAGCCCTGCTGGAGTCCCAGCTCTATGCTGTTTACAAACACAGAAGAAAATCATGATCCTGGCTGAAAATGTCTTGCAGTCTACAAGATATCAATGGATGGAAAGAGCCAAATGAAGCAGTAACAGGCAACAAAGATACTGTCTTACCATCCTAAGCAATGGTCTGCATGTCAGTAACATAACAATTGCAGAAGCTTTTGTAGACATCACAGCGGAAAACAATAAGATGGGTTTGGCTGGAGATAGAGGCATTCTTATCTTGGAAATCTCCTTCCAAACACAAATGGCAGGATTGGAAAAGATCTAGCAGTGCTTGTTTGAAAAGTCAACAACGGAGTAATGGCAGCTGAAGTCCTGGGGCAACTGAAGGTAGGAAGAAGAACTTCAACTACAAAACAGGTAAAATAAAGGATAAACTGCTGTAAGGTGTTGCATGTGGATCAGTCTGCCATTACTACAGCAGGAACTCAAATGCCTGATGACCAACTTATAACATTCTGGTTTTCTTCTGGAGGATGTAAGCCCTAGTTAAATAAGCAGAGTAGTAATTAGATGTGCTATTGACAGTTTATATGTTCCAGATACACATGTTCATGAAAGGACAAGACTTCACATTGCAGCCAGCCTTTTCTTTCAGAATACATTCCCTTTCACTTGTTTCACACAGTGTTTGCATGTTTCTCACGTCCACCCTTTTTAAGAAAGCATTTTTATGTTTTCTCTTTCATTTTGAACTTCCTGTCATGCTGCAGCATTTGTATTTCGTTCTAAACAAAGACACACAATTTTGCCCTGCTTCAGACACATCAAACCATGACTGGTTAGGAATACCATGAGTACTCTTCATACTCAGTAAACTGTGAAGTATTCTCAGTGCAGAGGCATCATATCTACCTGAAACTCTAACAGCTAGGAACCCATACACCTCTCCTAGTCTGTAATCCAGAAAATAAGTTATCTTTTTGTGAATCACAGTTCCACAAGACCTTAGTTCATTTGATGAATTTTCTGCCTGCAATCCTATGGTGGCTCTTTTCACAGAAATTTTTTTCTTCCCATCGTGATGACCCCAGTATTAGCACCTAGACAGCAGCTTGCTCTGTGTGCAGGTCATTGTCCAATTAATTGTATACGGTTTCTCAGACAAATGTCCCTTAGAGTGTTTGCACTGGCAACACTATTCTGACATGCTAACAATCAGAAACAATTTCCCTGATGATCTGCTTTGGTTTTGTTTTGGGAGGGCCTTGCTGTCATTTAACCTTTAAAGCTTACAAGGGACTTCTTTCATAATAGGATTATGTGTGTGATTATTGCAGAGGCTTGTCCCCAGGAAGAAGCCTTTGTGCAAGTTTTTTGATACCTCCATGGCTGAATGGTTTGGTCTGCAGTTGATTGCCTAGGATCACTGTGACGTCAGACTGTAGCCGATAACCACAGGAATTTTCTGTGTCTCTTTACAGGAAAGCAAATCTTGCCTCCTCCCCTCCCCATTTGGAATGACGGAGAAGAACCCTCTAATAGAGTGCACAGAGATTTCCTTACCCATTATGCTGCACCGCAGGTTTTCCTGTAGGAGGGGTGCTCAGACTCACTTCTCTTTGTTTTTAGTCAAACCATCTGTAACAATAGCAGAAAGCTGATGAAATAACTGAGAGTGGGGAATGACTGCTGTTTGTTTAGTTTTCTGGCCTGTTACAGTATTTTCTGCACAACATTAATCTTATGTTTCTAAGATGCATAATACACAGAGCAGCATGATCATGTAAGCACAAACAGTTTTCCCACAAGACGTTCAACTGGTATTTTCAAAAGGTCCAAACTGCATGCTTTCAACTTTTGTTGTGTTTGGTTGAAACAGGAAGAATTCAGCACCGTCTCTAATTCTGACCTCTAAAATCTCAAATGCAGTAGAGAAAGTTTTAATAAGTAAAGAAAGAACAAAAATAACTTTGAACCTCACACCAGCTGCTGTCAGGACTTGGAAATGTATACGAGGTGGCCATATGGCAGCTGCAAACTAGAACTTATTCTTCTGACCAGTAACTGTAAAAGACTGATACCTCACACCCCAAACCCAGAAGGCTCCACTTCATTCGTTCTGCTCACAGCACTCTTATCTAGAGTCCAGCCATTTCACATGGAAGTCTAAATGGAGCTTCCAAGCCTCTCTTAAGTTCCTGTGGATTGGGACCTAAAATATAACCTACCACTAAGCCAATACTGGGAAAGTCTTTTCCACTACTCTCCATGCTTTGAAATCCATCCACAAGTTTAGGTGCTTCACAAGGTCTCCAAGGTTTGTTTTCTTACAAATTTGCTACCCAAATACTAAGGTCTTTGGTATCATGCACAGAGGAAGAAGAAAGAACATTATTTTTATTTGCCCTCCTTTTCCCTTGTGATCTTCTTATGGTCCAGGCAGTGGAGCATTTTGGAATAAGAAACACTTCTCTTCTGAAGCATATCTTATTTTTATCATGCTTTTTTTCCCTCGGTTTTTTTTGACACAGCCTTATTAAACTCGATCCCAGCCCTTACTATAGGGGCTGATTCAATATCAAGGAGAAAAGAGTTCTTAGGCAGCCATAGTATCATTACAAAAATCAATCTTAGTTATAAGCCAAATTCATTGTCACAGTTCTGAATTTCAAAGAAAATGGCTAGACCAGATGCATCTTGGTCATAACATCTACAGCACAGGCTATGAAGAACAGTCTTTCTTATGTTTTCATATTTTGAAGTAATCATTTTATACTGCCTGCAGAGTCATGTGAAGGACTGTCTTAGGGCATCATCTTTTGATGCATTCCTACATTAAAACATGTGTTTAGTTTATGAAGTAATACCATTTGTTAGGTTTAGCAGTGTCACACAATCTAAACACAGTGAACTCCAAACAATTCTTAAATTTTCCAGGTGCAGTTTGGAAAGAATCTTCTCATGAAAACGAAATCTGCTTTCATTGGAGTCCTGATTACTAAGATGTGCCTAAAGTTTCCTTTGGTAACGTGGAGTATGTGCAGCACACTAACATCTCTACTGAGAAAATAGCTGGGACAGTTGGAGACATGTCCTCACTCACAAAGGTCAGCCAATGTGAAGGGTAACAGCTATTATTTTGGGCTTTCAAAGACTGGGAAGTCTGTACACTGTTTTTTCCCTTCTGTCCCTAGAGAAAGGATAAATACCAAATGGGCCCAGCTGAGATCTGTAAACTTAACAGCTTGAGATGGGGAATAAATAATCTTGGATCAGTGGTCACCACAGACTTTTGATTAAAGACTAATTTAAGGGCACCTCTTCATGTGCGCTTCTTTTCCTTTCTTTTCCCCCTCAGGAATATTTAGCTATGGGATTGTATGTAGCCTCTCGTCCTGCATTTAATATGATATTTCTTTCTTAATTATTTTATCAGAGAAGTAGCTTTACATTCCTTTTATTTCTCCATTGCAGTCTTGTTTGCAGAGGCTTTCTAGCTATTACACTGAATTAACACATCTCCTACTCAGTCAAACCTGAAACTGGCCTGAATTTGGGTCTGTGGTAGCTGTGACTGCTCTCAAAATTTACTTTCTACGCACATCAGAACAAAAGATGTGTCTTCTTACATTCATGCTGTTCTTAATACTAAAATTCATTGAGCTTTCAAGTGCTCCTACTGTTAGAGAAATCATGAAGGTTATAGTGGAGGCGGTGTACTTTCTTTATCCTCTTGCTATTCAAGAAAAAAAGTGTTACAGTAGATGGTCCAGAGTCATTATTTTGGCATGTCTTGATGCAGATATTCTCATAATGCTTGCAGCAGCAGTTTTCTAGGGAGACATTATTTTAGCTGTATATTTCCTTGTAAACTCAGATGAATGTGTATAATGTTGAGCCAGGTTTGTGGGCAGGGTGGAGAGTTTTTGTGCTTTTTCAATTAGGTGAACCATCCAGAAGCAGAAAGTTCATTTTTTTGTCATTATGTAGACACGACTTCCAACAAAATGAATAAGGAATTAAGGTTTTGCTGTGTAAACTACACCTCCAAAATCCAATAAAGTGCCATGCAGAAAAATCAAGCTGTTATATCCAGGTAAGCAAGGTATATTCAGTCCAAGAGAACAAATAATTTAATGAGTTTAGGCAGCTGCCAATAACCCTGCCTCCAATCCAAATAGGAGACTGACTTGCAGCACAGCTTTGTTTTGTTTGCAGGTGTTGAAATGAAGGATCTTCTTAAGGTCTGACCTTCAAACTTGTCCCTTTGCCGCTACTGAGATGAAGCTGAAGAACACTTGTTTCAAGGAAGATATTTCCAGAAAAGAAAGAAAATTCATGTTTCAGTCTACAGTGGAAAAATGTTGCTGATTTAGTGGCTTAAAACTGGCTTCACCATTGTGCCTGTATAGCACTGTCTACTTGAGACTTTTAACTGGAAATTTCTTGTATGACATGAAGACTATTTTTGACTCAGTAGAATTACCAATATACTTAACGTTTAGCCTATGTATAAATGCTGTGTTGGGTAGGAACGTTAATATCTTAGCTCTTGAAGATAAGCTTTCAAAGAGACACCCACGATGATAGGGGCTTAACTGCTACTTGGCTATGATATGGGGTTTCCACTCGTAGGTTTCTCACCAAGCTGGTATTTCATTCCTTTAGGTTTTGCCACATAGGCCACTCAGTAACTTTTATTTTCTATGACCTGGAAGCTATTGCATAAAAGACATTTCTTCTAGGAATGAAGGAAACAAAGGTTATTGTTAACACAGATAGCTTCCAAAGGAACAGGAAAGAAAGACAGCTATGGTTTCCAAAACCCTCACAACCATCCCTAAAACTGTTTGATACATTGAGAGAAATGGCATGCACTTTTCAAAGGCATGCACAGAGACTCTCGTACTGCGGCAGTGGAAAATTTCTCTTTGCATAGTGCACAGGTAGTCATTATGAAGCTAAATACTCATAATAGCTTCATAAAACAATTACACTGTGTTATTGTTACCAAGTGACTTTGAGGATCGCAAAGAAGAAGAATGAAAAAAACCTTACTCAAATGCAAGCTCAATCACTTTTTACACAAAAAGCACCCTCAGGAAGAAAGTAATTTATATTCATATGTATTTTTTACCTGTCATTCCTTCAGCTTGATGGATGTCAGAATACTACATTTTTAGTAGACTTGCAATTGCTGGGGAACTTAAATACACCCTGTGATTATATGCTGCAGGGACGACAGATGAAATGCCAAATGGCCATTGCAATGCTCCTGGCAACACTATTCTCCCTTTGTGGCAGAAATTCAGGTGCTTGTCTTCAGCTGCAATTAGCGTTTGATGTTTAGAATAGGCTTTGGTTTCTCTTTTTCCCTCCCTTTCCCATTCTTTCTCTTTCTATTTATGTCTATTGATACAGTCAGAACACTGCATAAATTATCATTTCAGCCAGGTCAGAAAACAGGTTTCTTACTACATTATTTGATGCTATGGAATTGCTGATCCCTTTTCTGTTTACAAAGGGCATGGCAAATTTTCCAAACTCATAACCTTATAAAGATATCTAGGAAGTACTGGCAATGTATACATAAGAAAGAGTGAAATTAATATTAAATTGACTAGCAGTGCACCATTATAATTGTCAATAATGGAGTAACTAAAAATAAAATGTTGCAGAATCTCATAGCCCAGATTTAATATATAATACAGGTAAAGTAAGTGACAACTGTTTTCTACTTACAACTTCTGAAAATTATTACATAGAAAATGTACATAAAAAAATTTTTTTTGTTATTCATACATAAAAAGAGAACCAGTAGATGGCAAAATAAGCATCTGTATTATCTGTACCTTTGTCTTTGGAGATATTATATGGACCCTTGTATCTGAAGAAATAAACAATCTTAATTTGATTTTCAACTTAATTCCTTGGAGGTATATGAACTACCTTCCGATCTAGCTGACATGCTACTTCAGGGCGACTGGAAATGTCAACTGCAGCTCTGCTGGAGAAGCTATTTTGTACTGCAGTGATACATATAACAAGGCATACCGTATACACAAATGTCAGAGCTGTTCAGTTACCATTTGGATAGGGCCTAACTCACCCTATAAGTTCCACTCAAAATTTTGTGCATGTTCTTAGAAGTTTTATATCCTATATCAACTTACTAAAGCCTTAACAAAAACAATTACATATCTAATTCTGTATGAGTCCCCCAAAGTACTTTAGCTGGGTGGTAGTTAACCATAATCAGGGAAAAACACATCTAATCAGAAACTCAATATAGCATTTTACTGTTTGCTGGCCTGACAGCATAGTCTAGAATGTTTTACCTCTCCTGAGAACACCTATACTTGGTAACTAAGGATTTCCCAAGTCCAGGCAAAACACAATAAACTGAATACCATGTTGATTTCTCCACCACTTCAATTCTTATTTTACTTTTAATGGATACCATTTTGGAAAAGCTGAAGAAGGTAGTGCTTTATAGAGAGTGAATGTTTGAAATACAGCTGTCAAATGTAAAGCAAAGACTGCTAATGCTAACAATGAGGTTTAAGATGTGGTCAAACCTTCATAGTCAAGAAGATGAGGACAGATATAATCACCAATCTTCTGTAGGTTTTATATATCCTACTCTGAACCAGTTGGTGTTGGTTACAGATTGTACAGTAACACGGATTCAGTGGAGAACTGGTCTGATTTAGCATGGTGGTTCCCACATCCATTTTCCTGGTGTATTGAAAGGCTGAGAATAAAAATTGTAATACTTCCCGGGGATCTGTATATAAACAAACACAATGATGTATGACATGACAAACCAGGGGCCCTTCTAACATTTCAAAAATAATTGCACTAGTGTCATTTTTCTTGCAGAATAGGATTCCTCTGTAGAACATAAAAGATCAGCCAGAATCTAAGAAACATTAGGGTATTTTTAGAGAAATTATAGAACACTTGAAAAAAGAAACCATACGGTAATAGCAATAGTATATCATTGGCATTGTCTTAGTAAGAGACATTTTTTGTTAAATACTAAAACATTCATCCAAAAAAATCCCTGTTGAAATTCATGTCGGTATGAATAAGGACTACTGCAGGGTCGTTATTAACAGTTCCACTGTATTAAGTCTTTTAGATATACACAGTGCATTAATATGAATCCTAGATATATTCAACAGTTGCCCAGAGTACTTCTATTCAGGATGTTCTTTATTCTATTCCCCATTCAAAATTGCAAGTAACTCCACAATCATGTAAAGTTCAAAGACCAAGGAGTAATTGTGTCATATCTGTCATCTCCTGGGGTGACATTTTCAAGATGGAATGATGAGCATGATTGATGAATATATTATTTCTGTGAACAAAATACAAATCAAAAGTAAATAAAATCATACCAACCATTTCAAAAGAGTACCTGAAAATCCTATACTAAGTTGGTTCCTGCACTTCCCCATCTCAAAAGCCTGAAGTTGTTGCCCAGGACTTGTATCAGCAGCTCAGTGTATAACAGTAGGTATGGGAGGCAGAACAGGGGAATGCATAAGTCATATTTTCTACAAAAAACAAGACTGTCCCCTCACAGCCACTGAGGTTCCCCTTATACTAATGAGGATACATTGATATAAAGGCATTTAAAGGCAAAAGGAGAATCCATTATACTATTCTTCTAGGTAGATTTGTATCTGTATTTTCTTTGCATTCCCAGGAAATGAAGCTCGAATTCCTGATAAGTACTTTCCTACACACAAGCCACACGATGTGGTTATAAGTGGAGCACTGAAGTTGTTTAAAAATAAGGGCAGAATACTGAGTTAGCAAGGCTGGCGTACACACATGCTAATATACACACAACTGAGGTTTTAGGGCAGATCTCAGTTCCTCCACTGCCATTCCAGGTAATGCAATGCTACTCAAGTGCCATTCTGCTGTTTGGTTTGGTTATTAAATCTACAATTCAGAAAGTTTTTTGCAACAGGTAAAGAAAAGGAAGCACAAACTATTGTAACTACAGTCATTTTCCCTGATGTAAAGTGTTGAAGAAAACCAGTTAAGAATAAGCCTACTTCTGAGCACTCTCTTCTGCTATAGATTGTAGGGGAACTGACGTGAAAAGAACTAACCGGTCCTGGCTATTTAGAATATAACTCTCCACGTTTTTACTATATTTGAACTCATTTCTCAAGGACACACATTTTGACAGGGCAGCAGTAAAGAAAATGTCCAAAAAAAAATCAATTCCAGTTATTTTAATAAGATTTAGAACAAGTACAAAGAACATAGAAGTGAGGACAAATGCACATCATCCCAAGCAAACTAGACATCTTGCCTTGGCTTAGAATTGTGATGCCTGTTAGCACAGTGCAATTGATTGGCCTCTCTACATGCAGAAAAATTTGGTATTTAGATTGCACACTATTTCCTGCCAACAAACACTTCCGAGAATCTCACTGTTCCTGTAATATCAGTCAAGATTCTAGGAAATAGTGTTATTCAATTATATTAAAGACATAAAAAAAGAGTCAGTATCTCTGGATTAGAATCATAGCTGAGTCTGTCTCTGCAAAAATTATAAATTTACAAAAACTAAGAACATAAACACAATGTATTTTCATGAATGATAGGCAAAACATTAATTCAAGTAACTCGAACAGCCTGTTGTTTCTTTTCCTTCTCCTTGAATGCGAATGCCCAATAGGATGATGTTCATTTGTTATCTCCATTCCTCTTCATGCCAATCCTAAACTTTCAGAGTACATATTGCTTTATCCATTGTCAGTGTATAAACTCGTCTATGATTAATATCCAAGATCAATCTATTTTTTATGTAGTTCATTTGCCCTATGTTTCAGGGTAGAGAGACATTTTGCAGAAATAAGGAGATACTGCTGGATTGTTTTCATATATCTGAAAATATTTTACTCAGTTCTCTAGCTCTGTTTAATTTTTACAATGTTTCCTATAGTTTTGTAGTTTTAAAACACCTATTTTGCCTATGGCTTCATTGTCTCACTTTCTGTTCTTTTGTCCTGTTCCCATGCTAGTTTGAATGAAGCCTTTACTATTCCTCTCCTTATCTATCAATCTGTTTTAATAGTTTAATATTTGAATGACTTTACCTACTATAAATCAAAAATGGCCAATTTTATTACTCGTATATTTCTTGAAGACAGAAATTTTATATCTCTAAAAAACCCTTCTGTATTAAGAACAATATTGAGTGGGCAGCTGGTTAAAGAACTTTATTGTCCAGCTGATTAATAATTTCTGATCACCCTTATGTTTCTTCCTCTTTTTCCATTTTCTCCAGTATGCAAATAGTTGTCTTCTATGGAAAGTCCATTAGTGTTCCTGTCTTTGTACTAGTACCACAGTGATGTAAGATCTTATATCCCAATCTTACATTCAGTTTGCCACAGCATGTAGTGGAGCAGAACAAGCCTCAAGGGCTTTTCAAAAACCAGTATTCTTACACACCAGGAAGACTTCACAACTTCTGCGTTAAAGAAGATCCACAATTGCTTTATGCAGTCATGTCAGGTACTAGAGATCTGACCCAAAACGGACTGCTTCTTAAGCAAGGTATTTTGAAGAATAGCTGGATATTGCCTTCTATTCCTCAGAGTGATTCTGGCTGTGAACCTTTAAGTAAGGTGTCTACTGAAACAGAGAAATATATATGTTCCATTGAACATTAAAACAAGCTCTATTTTTTAGATTTGGGGTATGGCAATAGCTGTTGTAACTCCTGACAGAATTCCCTCACCTTATGCTTTCCAGTTAATGGAAGCCAGGAAGCACCTGTAAAAAATTTAGCATTTTCTGCAGTCTGTGAATGGTTTCTGAATCCAAGTTTTATATTCCAGTATATTGCTGTTTAAACCTTGGTAATGGTCTACCTGAACAGGCCAGCCTCGTGCCCAGCAGTGTAGTACTTTTGTACAAGTAACTGAGAGGGGTCCATGAAGTTCCGGAGGTGGGAGGGAGCCTGGGAAATGTCAGTGAAAGTTTTAGCAGGTTGCAATAGTTAGTAGAGGTCAGGGTAAAGAAAAGCACTGGCAAGCTTGAGGGAGTCTCCGGGTGCTCAAGATTTCAGAATGTCTCCCAAGAAGGATGGGGAAGAGCAGAAACGAGTGAATTGTAATTTCAGAGAATAAAGTGGGTTTTGTTAGGGGGTTCAGAGAATACTGCAGGCATCATTCCGTGTTCACATTACTCACCTGTGCCTCAGTCTGTCCCTCAAAGGGAAAAAAGGTGTGAATTAGGCAATACATTACTATGAGCAATAATGCGCTAAAACTAAAGATGGTGTTTAAGACATTTCCTGATTGTTTTCCTAATAAATCTGTCGTTCATACTGGAATTGAACGTTATCTAGCAAGTGAGGACAGTAACTCCTAGATTTTATAACTGAGGCTAAAGGAAAAAGAAGCTGTATGTGAAAATGAAGACAACTAAGTGATGAAAAATATCTTTGTTTATAAAATCCATCTCTCCTGTTAGCAACCAAAACAAGAGTTGGTGCAACTCAGCAGGTACTCACAGTTACATTATATTCCTCTCCTAAGTTAAAGGTTTGATCCGAAAGCCATGTTGGGGCAGAGGGGAGAGGGAAGGGACAGATTCCCTAGATGTCAGCAATCTTGGTATCAGGCCTACTATATTGTTTTATTTTTCTGGGAATCCTACTCACAAGAGACAGTGAAGAAGAAATACTGAAAGAAAAAGTTTGGCCACTGTGATGGTTTACCTGGAGACATACTCACATTTTCATGGCAAAACTATGAAGTGACAAACCCACAGAGGCCATCAATAAATATAGCCCCCGTTAATGTCACTGATTATGAAAGTTGCCTAAGAATCTGACCTGAGAGGACCTAGAAATGTCAAAAATATTTGACATGCTATAGACACTATTGTCACTCCATCAGTAATGATAGTAGAGTCATTTTCCTCAATTTATTTAATGGCATTTTGTCCCTTAACTCTATGCTTCATTGGCATCTACATTTTAAATGACATTACACATTACTATACTCAAGTAGTATATAT
The DNA here is from genome assembly GCF_964199755.1 of Larus michahellis. Classification (NCBI taxonomy): domain Eukaryota; kingdom Metazoa; phylum Chordata; class Aves; order Charadriiformes; family Laridae; genus Larus; species Larus michahellis. The sequence continues at coordinate 18,718,676 of NC_133930.1, forward strand.
CTGTTTTAAAACAGTTAAAAATAAATAGATACATCTATTAAAAAACAAACAAACAAACCCAGAGTTCAGTAATAAATCTTGCCTCTCCATCTTATATGAGCTGTCATTACTCTTATTAGCAGCAATGGTCCTGCTCAGGCTAAAAGATCTTTCCTTCTGACAGATTAAAGCCTTTGTTATATTTCTCCTGATGCATAATCCAAATACTGGCCTTTTTTTTCCTTTTTTTCTCTTTTCTTTTTTTTTTTTTCTGGCTTACAGGGCCTCTGGGCTCTGAAGTTTCCCCAGGCCCAGAAGGGAAGCATTACTGTTTCTCCTAGCAGCCTGACATGTTCCTTCACAGAACAGGGACTCCACAGCCCTCAGTCAGCACTTGCCTCCCCACTCAAACAAAAGTATATTTATACATAATTTACATTTAAATTACATTTTGAAAATCTCATGGTAACACATTCTCTGCCTTCTTTCCATACAATGCTAAAAAGTAACGGGAAAAAACAAAACTGTGATATGAGGCGGGCAGGATGTCACCATGTATGTGGCATGTCCCCAGAATTCTGGGTCCCTCCTCTCTCTCTCTCTCCGTCTCCCCCCCAACACTTCTTATTCCTCAGCTCTTCATCTGTCAAACAGGAACTTCTGCACATTTATATCATATAACATCCCCACCTCTTCCCTTTCCTGACCCAAGCATGTACCACAGATCACAGAGTCATTGCTGACCCAACCAGTCTGTGGTTCAGAAAGCCTTACGTCAGCCCTTTTTGCCTGACTTGAGAATTTTCCAATCTGCAAAACTGTATTTGCAGAGAAACATGGTTGGCATAGCTCACCAAATCTTTAGCCATCTATTGTCCTAAGGCATTTCCTCTAGATTAGGCAATTATAAGGCTTAATGATTCATTTTTGTAGGCATATGTAGCGGCCTCGTTAGTTCATAGTAGATTTAGACACTAAGGTACTTCTTGATATCTGTGTCACAACATCAAACAGGAACTCCTGACAAGTTCTTGGACTGCAACAGGTTGCTTTAGGCTAAAGGAACAACTATTCATCTCTGAGCTGAAGGAGAGACAAGGAGAAGGTATAAACAGTCCTTCTAACACCCCTACCCAGAAGTACAGAGAAAATTTTGCAACACAGACTCCATCCAAAGGAATGGACCTCGGCTTTCACCACTATCGGCACAACAGCTGTCCTCAGGCTTGGTACCTCCACTGTTCCTCACGGGAGACAAAACACTATCTCCTCTATGCAGAGTGGTATTTTTTTGTTGGGTATTTGGCAAAGAACAGAGGTAGAATAACTTTACTTTTTCTTTTTTTAAAATGTTAGACCTAGCTAAACTAGAAACAGCCTGGCTCTCCTTTAGCTCCTGATCTGTTTCCTTGGGAGCTAAATCCTAGATTTATGATTTCTTCTCATTAAAATGGCCTTCTGGTTTTTATCAGCAATATTGAGAGTCGTGTATCCAGATCTGAAAAGTTTTACAATGCTATGAGAAGGGGGTTGGGAAGACAAGCATTACTACTTTGTTTCAAGTTACTGCACAGACTTGGGAAGCAAATATAAATGGTGTGTAACATATTTCTTGATTAAATAAATGTATTCTTCACTGAGATGATGCTGCCCACCCTTGCAGTTAATTTCAGTAACTCTTTTAATTACAGCTTCCATCTGCTGGAATGTGTCCAGAGAAGGGCAACGAAGCTGGTGAGTGGTCTGGAGAACAAGTCTAATGAGGACTTGAGGGAGTGGGGATTGTGTAGCCTGGAGAAAAGCAGGCAGAGGGGAGACCTTATTGCTCTCCACAACTACCTGAAAGGAGGTTGTAGAGAGGGGTCTGTCAGTCTCTTCTCCCACGTAACAGGTGATAGGATGAGAGGAAATGGCCTCAAGTTGCGCCAGGGTAGGTTTAGATTAGATTTTGGGAAAAAATTTTACACTGAAAGGGTTATCAAGCATTGGAACAGGCTGCCCGGGGAAGCGGTGGAATCGTCATCCCTGGAGGTATTTAAAAGACAGGTAGATGTAGTGCTTAGTGATATGGTTTAGTGATGGCTTTTGTAAGTGTTAGGTCAATGATTGGACTTGAGGATCTGAAAGGTCCCTTACAACCTAGGCAATTCTATGATTCTATGATTCTATTCCAACTGCTGCTATGTTATTTCTGCCAGTGTCCTGACAGAAATAAAATTGAGTGTTAAAACAGCAAACAGCATTACCAATGAAGCAAACCACTCACAAAAGAACCCTAGCAAGTATATTACTTTCAGAATAAACAAAGAGGAACCAGAATCCTGCATTACAAAGTTGTCGCATACAGAGAACTCCAGCAAGCTTACTTTCTCTGTTCTTCTTCCAGCAACAAATTTTTAAATACAAATTAGAGTTTCATGCAGTTTTGTGGTACATATCCCTCAGTTAGCTCATGGTGAACATGGCTCAGGCAACATTCAGATAATTGTTGTATCAGTTCCGTCCATTACTAGCTCACTTGTCCATACAAATTTGGACAGAATTGCACAGCTAGTAAAATCAACCAGAAACAACCCGTTTTCTCTTGGAGGAATCACCATCTCTTCTGATACTCAGACTGCTCCTTGTCGACAGTGCCTACAGCAAGCAGTAGAGCTGCAGGTTCAGAATTGAACACATCCCAAAGGAAATATCTGCTTCCATTGTCTCATCCCTCGCTGTCTAGCTTATGAGTATATCTGCATCAGAAGTAGTATACCCGTGCCTAGGTCTTGTACCTGCAGAAGGCATGGTCTTGGTGGAAATGCAGCAATCTTTTATAGTGGACAGCCTACTCTTACTCCAGGTCCTCAAGCTACTCTAGTTCTGTCTGCGTCTGACATAGAATTCTCCACACGATGCGTTCTGGTATTCCTCAGCTCCTTCAGGTTCTAGGCTGGTGGGATCAGAAATCACATTTGGAAGTGGCTGTATGTAAGGACTCTGGAAAGAAGGTAACCAGTCTGACAGTCCCCAAGTTCCTGTATACCCTTAGTTGTATTGTTGCCCATAGTTATCAACTCTAGTCCTAAGAGCAAACCTGAGCAAAGCAATCAGAGGAACAAAAGCTAAAAACATGGGAAGACCACCAAATTAGGAAAAACTGAAGGAGAGGAAATGTGAAATTTGAAGATTGCCCCTGAGCAAGATCCTTACTTGGAGAGACATGAAACCAACATGCCAATAGGCATTAAAAAGGTGATTTGATCACTCAGAATCTAGTAATCCATATTCATCCCACTTCATTACAAACTCATTTGGGGTCAAAAGGTTAACAGTGAGCAACACAATTAAAAAGCAACCACTACTTTTTCGATAGCTCTTAATTCAGGCTGACTTTGGCTCAAGATGCTTCACTCATACAGAAATTATGCTTTGGGTCAACCAAGAACATCTGTGGTTCCATTTGATCCCTTCAACTTGCTATTGTGTGACCTGAACATTATAGTAGAGGTGACTAGGGAGCTCCAGAAAGCATAATGCAAGCTATGATTGACAAAGTTCAGCTTACAAGGAACCTAGACTAGAAGCATCTTCCCATCAAAAAAGTTACATACAAAAAATGTACCATAAAGCCACAAAAAAGAGGCGGCTAAAAGAAGAGAGGGAAGAATGTGTCCACAGAAGTGATTTTTTTTCCTCTTTTGTGGCAGGCAGGTTACTTTATAGATTCCGGACATCTTTTTTAAGGTTCCTGGTTCCCAGAAGTTCTCCTCCTACCTCTTTCTTAGACTTCATTCCTTTGGAATCTTCTACTGCAGATATTTCTCATTCTAGTTTTCTTCAGTATTCATACAATCATAGAATGGTTAGAGTTGGAAGGGACCTAAAAGATCATCCAGTTCCAACCACCATGCCATGGGCAGGGACACCTTCCACTACACCAGGTTGGTCAAAACCCCATCCAGCCTGGCCTTGAACACTTCCAGGAATGGGGCATCCCCACCTTCCCTGGGCAACATGTTCCAGTGTCTCACCACCCCCACAGTAAAGAATTTCTTCCTAATATCTAATATAAATCTACCCTCTTTCACTTCAAAACCACTACCCCTCATCCTATCACTACACTCCTTGATAAAGAGTCCCTCCCCATCTTTCCTGTAGGCCCCCTTCAGGTACTGGAAGGCTGCAAGAAGGTCTCCCTGGAGCCTTCTCTTCTCCAGGCTGAACAACCCCAACTCTTGCAGCCTGTCCTTCATAGGACAGGTGCTCCTGCCGTCTGATCATCTTTGTGTCCCTCCTCTGGACTCACCTCAACAGGTCCATGTCCTTCTTGTGTTGGGGGCCCCAGAGCAGGATGCAGTACTCCAGGTGGGGGTCTCATGAGAGCAGAGTAGAGGGGCAGAATCACCTCCTTTGACCTGCTGGCCATGCCGCTTCTGATGCAGCCCAGGATGTGGTGGCTTTCTGGGCTGCAAATGCACATTGCTAGTTCATGTTGACCTTCTCACCAACCAACATGCCCAAGTCCTTCTCGGCAGGGCATCTCTCAATCCATTCTCCATTCAGCCTGTGTTTGTGCTTGGGATTGCTCTGACCCACATGCAGGACCTTGTACTTGTCCTTGTTGAACTTCATGAGGTTCGTACAGGTCCACCTCTCAAGCCTGTCATTGTCCCTCTGGATGGCATCACTTCCTGCAGCATGTTGACCACACCATACTCTTGGTGTCATCAGCAAACTTGTTGAGGGTGCAGTCAATCCCACTGTCCAAATCACCAACAAAGATGTTAAACAGCACCAGTCCTAGTACTGACCCCTGAGAAATGCCACTCATTGCTTTTCTCCACTTGGACATCAAGCATTGACTGTAACTCATTGAGTGCAAGTGTTCAGCCAATTCCTCATCTACTGAGTGGTCCATCCATCAAATCCATGTCTCTCCAACTTAGAGACCAGGATGTCATGCGGGACAGTGACAAATACTTTGCAAAAGTTCAGGTAGATGATGTCAGCTGCTCTTCCCTTAGCCACCAATGCTGCAACCCTGTCATAGAAGGCCACCAAATTTGTCAGGCACAATTTACCCTTAGTGAGGCCATGTTGGCTGTCACCAATCACATCCTTATTTTCCATGTGCCCTAGCATAGTTTCCAGGAGGATCTGCTCCATGATCTTGCCAGGCACAGAGGTGAGACTGGCCGGCCTATAGTTCCCCGGGTTGTGCTTTTTTCCCCTTTTTAAAAACAGGGGTTATGTTTCCCCTTTTCCAGTCAGCAGGAACTTTGTCAGTCTGCCACGACTTCTCAAATATGTGGATAGTGTCTTAGCAACTTCATCTGCCAGTTCCCTCAGGACCCACAAATGCATCCCATCAGGTCCCATGGATTTGTGCACCTCCAGGTTCCTTAGATGGTCTCAGACCTGGTCTTCTCCTTCAGTGGGCAGTTCTTCATTCTCCCAGCCCCTGCCTTTGCCTTCTGCAACTTGGGCAGTGCAGCTAGAACACTTGATGTTGAAGACTGAGGCAAAAAAGTGGTTGAGTATCTCAGCTTTCTCCATATCCGGGGTAACCAGGTCTCCTGTTCCCTTCCAGAGAGGTCCCACGTTTTCCCTAGTCTTCCTTTTATCACTGATGTACCTATAGAATATTAATTATATATATTGAATACTAACCAGCTTTCTTCGTCCCCTCTTCCCTCCAGGACTTTATGTTGAACTCCACCATTTCATGGTTACTGCAGCCAAGGCTGTCCTAAAGCTTCGTGTTCTCCAGCAGTCCCTCCTTGTTGGTAAGAACAGATCCATCATAGCACTTCTCTTCATTGGCTTGTCTATCACTTGGAGAAGGAAGTTACCATCAACACATTCCAGGAACTTCCTGGATTGCTTATGCCCTGCTGTGTTGTCCCTCCAACAGATATCAGAGTGGTTGAAGTCCCCCATGAGGACCAGGGCTCGTGAACATGAGACTCTTCCTGTCTGTCTATAGAGGGCCTCATCTATTCAGTCTTCCTGGTCAAGTGGCCTGTAGCAGATCCTCACTATAATGTCACCTGTCCCTGTCCTCCCTTTAATCCTGACACACAAACTCTCATTCAGCTCCATTCATTCCCAGCAGAGCTCCGTGCACTCCAGTTAGTCATTGACACAGAGGGCAACATCCACTCCTCGTCTCCCCTGCTGTCCTTCTGGAAGAGTCTGTATCCTTCCATTACAACACTCCAGTCACAGGAGGCACCCCAGCTATGCCACCACGTCTCCGTGATGCCAATAAGGTCACAGCCCTGCAGGCATGCACATGTCTTTAGCACCTCTTGTTTATTCCCCATGCTGGCACTGGCATCAAACTGGTAGGAGTGGGATGGATTGAGGTTCTCTTCCGCCAGCAATTTTAGTTTAAAGCCCTCTTTACCAGCTTGGCAAACCTATTACTGAAGATGCTCTTCCCCTTCTCTGACAAATGGACTACATCAGTCCCCAGTAGACATGAAAATTACACATGACGGCTGGTCTCAGAGATCATCCCACATTTTCCTCACAGACGCTGTGCTGTACTCCACTGTGATGTCACTCTCCCAGATGCAGCTGCCCCGTATGGTAGAAGGGCTCTCTTTTGACTCCAAGGTGTTCACTATTGCTTTCTTCTCAAAACAGGGCCTGAATTGATTCAGATACCTAGTAACTCCAAAATACACTATTTCAGTTAGACAACAAAATGACATTTGTTCCTAAAAATTACTTTCCATCCAGATATTCCTGCCACATTGAATTATATCTATAGTCCTATATCTATAGTCCTCAGCTAGGATCATGAAAAATACTTGGGAATTTGACTAGTCTGCACTGTCATAGAGCTCAACTCCAACTGAGTGGCAATGTTTTTTCGTCAGCATTGTTGTGTCCAGCTGTTCTGGCCATTTGTTAATGTCATTGAGGTGGAGAAGAGCCAGAATCAAAGAAATGGAAGGCCCTTCCACATGCATGTCCTAGTGAAGATGTGGGATAAAAGTAGTCTGAACAGAAGTGGTTCTTTTGGGTAACATATCAAAGAAATTGTCATGAGGCAAGGAAAAGTCCAGGTTTCATATATACTCGAACCATGAAACAGGACTTGAATCCAAGCCAATCTCTAAAAGTGTGAGACGCTAAAAAGACATTTATTAGAGTATTTGGCTACAGTTTTGCTTCTTCATCCTTCATACGCACCAAGGTGCAATTTACAGACAATGAAATTAATCTTTGTGCTAATACCTAAGCACCTTATAAATTTAAATTTCACTCGTATGGAAGAATTTCATAGTAGCCTTATAGCCACCTGAAGAACAGACTTAAGATTTTGTGGGATGAAGTTAATAGGAATCAATTCCCATTGTAAATTGTTTTGTTTCTTTTGGATGAAGACAACAATATACGAAAGTCTTTGTAACAAACATACAAATCAATATGGAAATGTGAGAAAATTTCATTTAAAATCCAGAAATTTTAAAATATTGTGTTGCTTCAATAATCTTAAATTTATCATTTATTTATATCCTGTATAGATAAAAACTGAGGAACAAAAATTGTATTTGGAGTTTAGCCCTGTAGTCTTTGTTTACTAAAACAATATTTACTCAAGTGAATAAATCAAATTATTCTGAAAGGACTACTTGCATAAGCAAGAAGTAATTCTTCCAAGTAGAAATGCTCTGAGAACAAATATGTGTTAATTACACTACAGAAATTACAAGGAAGTATATTGTTGTTGCAAGCTTGAAGGCCAACTGGTCTTTTCCACACTAGGACTGCAAAAATTACCTTGATCTATTATGACTTTTCTTGCTAAAAGGAAACTAGAGGTCATCACTTGACTCAGCAAAGAGAGTTCCCACGCTGCAGTCAGCAGTGAACTAAAATGTTCTTCTTGCTCTTAAAGTTCATATGCTATTTCAAATTATTATTTTTGAAGAATCTCAGTATTGTCAACTATGTAGAAAGAGATTATTGAATTATTATTACAGTTCTCTAGAATTAAAGTCCATTTAGGGATGAAACAAAATATCTGCTTATTACATACCCATGCTCCTAAGGTTGTGACTTAACAGGAAGACTGAAGGCTGGTGGTCCCATTGCTTAAATGGGAAATGTTCAGACCTGTACTGATATTGGCAGAAATAACAAGACCAGTTCTTTAAGGTTTTGGGGCATTGTTTTTTGGTTTGGTTTTTTTTTCCATTGAAAAACAAACAAACAAAAAGAAGTCAAAACCAACCAAACAAACCAAAAATCCCTGTAATTTCGTATTGCAGTGGTCCTTAAAACCACTGGAATTTCCTACCAAGCTCCAAAAGAAATCATTAGGTAATCACCAGCCAAGCTGTAATAAATACAGATGCTTTTTCCTCCACTTTTGTAAGGAAGTCCACCTGAAACTGTAACAGCTGTAAGGAAGGCCACCTGAAACTGTGACAGCCAATGCGAGCTATTGAAAGAAATCTAAAGCACCTCTTTCTTTGTAGCAATATTACAACAGAAACTGACACAGCTTCTGAACATGAGGCAGAGCCCACACTTGGTTGCCAGAGTGGAAGCAAATGATGCCAGCCCTGAATCCCTACTCATATTAAGACGGAGATAGAGGTTTCTCTGAAACATCTGTATTTAGAGACAATAGTTTTCTGCTCTATTGGGTGAGAACCCTCACAGATAGGGTATTTGACCTCTGAAATGTGCATTTTTTGCTGAATATGTACACTGATTTCTGAAGATCTGTCAGAGATTGTAATGATACATGGGTTGGCCATGAATCCCTGTACTCCAGTCAGAGTGGAATAATAATAGGAATTATTATTTTATTAATAGGAATAATTATTATTTATTATTAATTATTATTATTATTATTAATAGGAATTTCCTACTATATAGTTCTCCATGGAATTACTCACAGGCGGAGTAAGAAAGGATTTATCAGTCTAAAAATAATATTGTAGTAGAGCTGTTGGGCAGTTCTCAAGGAAGACAAAGGATCTCTGATAAGATTCCTTTATCTCTGAGTAGAACTCCTCTAAGGGACCCGGTTAGTCTGGGGACAATATTTACATGTGAAACAGGGTCGTTTCCTGAAGGCAAAGAGGAGATTCATACTGTCAAGGAATAACACGTATAATAGACGACTTCTTCTGCATACATTCCCAAGAGATAGCTTCTCCAGAGCATAAGTTCTCATAACACCTATTGCAAAATGGGAAGAATCAGTTCCTGGAGAAACTCTCCCTCTTCTTTAACTATAGAGGAGGGCTAAAAAAATAGCTTTCACCACATTCTCAGATGTCAAAAATTAGATACAATCAATCGTATTTTTGGCAAAATATACATAAAACCCCTGGGTCAGTTTGAGGCTGAACAAACCTGAGGATTAAGGAGTGTAGTATTTTACCGTATCTGTGTCAGGAAAAAATCTTTTCAGATCTATCCAAGAACTGAAACAGAAAAGACAATATTGCAAATTCTTGATGTTTGATGAGAAAATTCCTTTAATTCCAGTTCAAATCTCCTGCTTGGCTGCTTGAAAACCTCTCAAACTCTCCTACAGTACCTCATTCTATGGCAATCCAGCTTCTAACCACCCATGGATTAAATTATAGTTGCAGGCAAAACCTCGGCAGATACATTTTTTGTCTCATCTTATCTTCAGTCTATTTGCCAGGCTAGAAACCTGACAGTAAATAAAAACCTGTTTTTATTTTATAAAACTGCAGCTCCCTTCTTGGAAGACAAGCAATGAAATGTCTTTTTGCATCCCTGAACATTGAAGCACCTGGGAAAAGGTGTTAAATGGTTTTATACTGAATGCTCAAATACGGAGTTATGCACACAGTGCTTTTTTAGTGGTTAACAGCATGTGTTGTATCATTTCAAGAACTTGCCCCATTGTTTATTTTGGATGTGAGGTTCACTCACATTGTGTTAAAATCATGTTAGTTTATTCAAGGTCATGCATTGTTTAGCTACTTTCACTTCCAATTTAATTAACTTGAACAAAAAGAAACACACCCAAATTTATGAACAATTTCCAAGAAAACATTAATCAAATTTTGGTAATGAAAAAAGGATTTGAAGAGGAGAAAAAAGCACCCCAAGGCTAGAGAATTAGACGAGAAGGAAACAAGCAATAAACAAAAATGCCCATACATAGCAAATCATGATCTAGCTGATACTAATGGATATCTTCCTCATAATAAAAATGGTGATACTTCCATACTATATATAGACATAGAAAGTTAACAAAAAAATAGACATCACTTCCGCTACCTTTAACCATTTAAATGTTATACTCTTAACCTAAGATGGCAGGTAGGCTCCCTCTAGAGTTGATGGATAAAAGAGGGTACAGGAGAGCTACTGTAGCTGTTCTGAGAAAAATAGACTAGATACAGCTAGGGGGGTACTTCATTTCGTGGACGGTAAAACAAGCCTGGACAAATGGCTTAGATTAGACAGACACAATTTAAATCCAGAAGATCTAACTTAACAAAATGCAGTGGCATCACTTACTAAGGAATCCACTCCAATACTGAATTTCAGGATCAAGGCTGTTTAGAAATGTAACATAAATGAAAATCAAAACCCCTGTATCTTATATGCACTGTATTGGCAGTAGATTTTATCCAAGGTTGGATCCAATTTATTTGTGCCTGACTTTCAGATCTTATGTCCTTTTTCCAGCCTTCAAAGGGTCATATTTTTATTTCACTTGGTTGCATATGAGGATTCTGGCTTTTGTCAAATGATTTTATCATGTGAGATAAAAATGAGATGAGACTTTATAGCAACCAAATAGTGCACATTTTAGAGATAATTGATTCTTAGAAGATAAAGAATTACTTAACTGTTCAATAGAAAGAGGACTTTTAAAAGTTAAGCTGTCATTTTGGGGAAATAAGATAAAAAATATTCTCTGACTCAGTAAAAAACAAAGCCAGGGAAATTTCATTAAACTGTTTTTATCTCTTACGGCAGATATTGTACAAATTTGATTCAGAAAACCAGTTTTTATATTCCAACCAGTGTGAAAAGCTTGAACTGTCTAGTATATGACAGCATGAGATGCAAATACATTTATTCAGTGATCTGGCACTGAATCATCAGGCACTCTCCACACTGACCTCTCCACATTCTTTTAAATCCACCTATCTTTCATGTAAAAGTCCTCAGCGATTTTTATTTAAAGAAAAAAAACTAAAAACCTTGACCCTCCATTTGTCTGAGATAACTAAAATGCTTGCAAGTATTAGACCTGGGATAAAGAACTGTAGTTTCAGAGATATCATACAATGCATTGTCAGGAAAAGGCGTGGATAGCTTGCATACGAAATTTCCTGAAAACTATGTTTACAAGGAATTTGCTTTGTTATAAAGCTTTTAAATCCATTCCACTTCTTATTGAACACTGTTCTTTTGGGAATATACATCTCCCAATGATTTTGTTTCCTACAGCAAAATATAGTATATGATTTTGCCTCAAATATTTCTGTTCTAGGTAGAACTTAAGCTGGTATGAAAATTTGCATTGCCTTTCATAGGTGGGAAAAATAATCTATTAATTATTATAGCATCTGCTTTCATACTGACCTCTGTAACAGGAAATAGAGCACAAGTGACCCAATAAAGCTGGTGATAAAAAATATAAATAACATCTTGCTTTCTTGCTATTGTGTTGGCCTTTCTGCAGTTCTGAATGGCCTGTGTCACAGCGTAACTCACACTGTCCCACTGCTGAAAGTCACTGGAGGAAATCTGTGTGTTTATGTGAAAGTTGCTGGAGAAAGAAGCTGTTAAGATGGACCTGAAAATTAACTTTATAAAACTACTTCATGATCTTATTTTTATAAGTAAATAGTACACAAATGTTGTTTAGAAAGATGATACAACTCTATATAATTATTTGACTCATAACTAAAAATAGGGATTACAGTTATACCTCTAATTATAGATGTTGTACTTAAATAGTAAAAGTACTCCAAATTCAAATTGTGTAACTATTAAAAAAAAATCATACTATAATGATACTGTTGAAATTATCCTTTCTTTTAAATTCTAGATTCTTTCTTGCATTTTTTTACTTTATAGTGTTTCACTCCCTATTTCACAGTGAAAAAAAAATCAACGGAAACAAAACCAGAAAAAAAATCATGTATTATATATCAATTAACGATTGTTATTTCAAAATAGCATCTTTAAAATTCTAGTAGACAGAATTGAGCATTCAAAGGATCTGATTTTTCTTCAATATTATAAGTATAAATGACAGGAGGTCAATATCTCTTCAAAATTTTGCAATATAGTCCTACGTTCCACAACAGTGTCTGGAAAGTCACAACACCTTTCTTTCATTAGTGTACCAAACTCTTCGTTAACTTTGAAAAGATAGCTTTGCTCAGTCAGTTCCAAGATGTCGCCACAGAATACCACTAAACTTACCACAAGTTTCATTCTTTTAACTGGGTTACTTGTAAAGGGAACAAAATTCTTTCACTTTCAATATGTAACTGAAAGTTGATTTAAGACCAAAAAGGTTAATTGTTTTTAATTATTTTTTTTTAAATACAAGTGAGGTTAATTACTTTTAATCTAAAAAAAAAAAATAATGCTGTCTGAATAACAAAACTAATGGAAAAATCGCTATTTTTCTGTAAATTTATCTTGTAAATCTCTTTCCCTATTGTGGCAATCTCAACTTCCCCTTCCTTCCCTTTGCCCACATCTCCTATCAAACACCTTTCCCATGCGTGAGACCAACAGTGCTGTTGCTACACTGAACTTTTAAGTGTCATAATTAGCTATCTGGTATAATATCTACTACTTGAGCAAGGCTCTAACATCATCCTGCAGGGGAACCAGTAGAAAAGATGAGGCTCTAATTTCCCCCTACTGCTCTGACTAATGCCCACACTTCCCCAAACTTGTGGGACCATGCTCAATCCTCTGCTTCTCCCTCAAATGAAATCAGCTGAAAGTGACTGATAGGTTCAACGACCAAAATGGCACATATGCAATCAAACTGATAAACTGACAGAATAATTGCGCAATCTTCAAATCTAGAAAGGTGATTATAATCAGAAAATTAAAAGCTGTAAAAGGGATATGTCATCATTCGAAAACACCATTTTCTTGACCAAATGGGGTAAGCATTGTTACTCAACATTATTCTCTTGCATTTTAGAAGGGCCCTTGTAAGGAAAAAGACATGAAAACAGAAAAAAAACATCCTTTAAGGGATACAATAAAAGACTAGGCACTATGTGAATTCTATGTGAGCCATGTATTTGAGACTAGCAATATAGCCCAAATAAACATGTAAAAGTTGAATGGAAAATCTGCCTGGTGGATTTCCAATGCCTTTTCCATATTATGACACCTTTATTCCTCTTCATTACTAATTCTTTTTTTTTCCTTTTTCTCTTTCTGTGGCAGGAGAGCTCACTGCCAAACAACACTTGACCAATACCTATGTATCCCAACAATGAACCTTCATACTGTCACCCATTATAAAGACATGTGAAAACAGTATTTTTTGTAGTCTATCTTAAAGCAAGTGGATTTTTTTCTCCCTTCCTAACTATAGTGACAAATCTTCCTTTGTCATCAACATATGCAGAAAAGATTAGTAACTACTATAGATACACATCGAGCACATTTTAAGTCTGACTTATCTCCCTGAAAACACCCACTAGCATTCTTTGAACAAAGCATGTCAGAAGTGGTTTCTCTCTTGTAATGATTCTTTGAACAAGGAAATCCCCCTGTGTTTATTATGTAGGTCACAACATAATAGAAAGATTTTCTCCCTACCAATAAACACATAATGAATGTTTGGCAGTTACATCAATTGTGTAGGTGGAAAATTAGAAGTAGAAAACCAGCCCTTGTAAGCCTAGCTACCCTCCATATAGTGCGTACATCCCTTTTCAGAACACATGTTGACATCCTGTCCCTAATGTAGCTATCAAAAGATTTTTCATGGATTTTTCTAAATTAAGGATTTAATTCCCAGGACAGATGAACCTCTTTGGTTTATATGTCTACAGTGGAGACTTCTATATCTCAGCTATCCACCAGAATGCCTTATAGATAATAAAGAGAAAAAAGGTGGTTTGGGTCATGAGTTATCTAAACATTTTTAGACATAGACATTTTAGACTTAAATATGACATCTTTCACATACTGCGAAAGTCTTTTTCTCTTCACTGATTATAATAAAAGCCTGAAATGACTAGTTCAGATAAAGATATCTTCATTTACTCAGATAAATTTTACTCACAGGACTTAGTTCAGCTGCAGGCAAAGACAGACAGTACTAATACGTTCTTTGTGAACTACAAGTAGCATCTATCAGTGTAAAGTGTATACTTCTTTGTAGCCGTATTTCCCCTCTTCAGGTAAAATGGTCACAGTTTTCCTCTTGCAACATCATTTTAACTGTCATTCCTAAGTAAACTTTATCATTTAAACAAACCAATAAAAGAAAAAATAAATAGAATTTTAGTTCACAGGGACTAAGGATCCTTTCTGTTGGATGCTCTGACTATGCTATGACTATGGAGTTCAGACTCCATTTCTTAGGAACTCATTTTATGAGGCCATGACAGGAGACAATGTCAGAAATATTCAATATTACATGCACATCTGTTAATCTATTTCCTCAGCTGATTTAATAGGATTTTTTACATGTGAAACTCTAATAAACGTTAACACAGGTTAAGTTAATGTTTTGGTTGTGACTTTTTTTTTTATACTGGGGAGTGGAAAGAAAACAGTTTGTTAACAGGAAAATAGGTTGAGTTCATAATAAACACGGGACTAATGATGTTACTATTTATAGTTTAACTCTTTAGCTCCCACTATGTAAGATTATACTGCTTTGCCCTTTTCTTCACAATATTCCTTATATTTTGAAGATATTACAAGACTTATCTTTAAGTTCCTCTCACTTTCCCTCTTAAATTTCACAAGACTTACTCCAATCCAATCAACTTGCACTTGTACTCCAAAACAACCATTATATCTTTAAATTCTGATTTTTCATCATGCCTTCTAAAAACAGTCAAAATACAGTCATTACTGTAACTCAATTGTTAACAGCATAAAGCTTGTTGAGCTTGCTTATGGATTGGTTGTAATATTTTCATGTAAAAAGCTGCATTTCAACAAGAACATACCATGCCTTTTTATACTTTTAAGAATATATTAGCTGTCATAAACTGGCTGATGCTTGCCTTCTGAAATCCATGAAAAAGTTGAAAAATAGACCTAAGTCTGTTATAAACTCACTGCCTTCTTAGACAAAAGTCATCGGCAACGTTCAAAGCAAGGGTTTTAACAAATGGATATAAATGGATATCAGCTCTAATTTTGTTCCTTTTTAGGTTCGCTAACTTCTCCTTCAACCCTACTGGCTTGAGTTGAAGCCCCATCTGAAAATTCTCAGCTCTGGTGGAAAAGGGGGTTGGATAGATCTCAGATAAAATAATTTAAATTTGTCTATTAAACTGGTGGAATTGTATTTGGTCTAATACTATGTAAATGTACTTCATACTTTTATCTGACCTAAAGAGAATATTAAACCAGAACTGTGCGCTCTACAGTAGGCCAGACTAAGCAACCATGATAATGCCCTTGGCCTTAAAGTCTGTTCACTCAGAAATAAATTTTCGACCATCTCACTGGAAATATATTTTGTCCAGTGTGACAGGTTTTCTTACGGATTTTGCAGGCCTAGAGATGTGGAGAATGTCAATAAAATATGTCTTGAAACACATGCAATAAATTACTTTTGTAACATAAAATAACAGCGTCTTAGGACTGCAGACAATATGGTATGCAAAGTATCAAATCAAACTAATTGAATAGCTTCAAACATTTTTTAAAATTGTATTATATATTGGATTTTGAATGCCTAAACAAAGTACAAAACTGAGCACTTAGCTGAATTTAAAAGCTATTTTTTCCCACCAAAATAGTCTTTGAAGTCCAAACAGTAATAAATAAATGTAAATAATTAATCTAATATAATGTATCAAGAAGGGTTAAATCAAATTATAAGAAGACAGATTTGTTATATAATGTTATCATTACAGTGCTTGTATCATTATAGGTCTTACATCATTATACTACTTACTCTAACTTTAATTCTACTAAATGCATGAATTTACTATCAGTCCGATTCAAAAACCAATCCCTTGCCAATTTGCCAGTCAAGTTCTATATGCAGACAAATTTTGGAAAAAGCAGTAACTTAAAAAAAAAAAATCATCAAGTTCAGAATATTCTTGACATGAATTCATAGCTTTATTGGTTCACAAAAAACACATGCCTATACCATGTGCAAAATTTCAAATAGCAAACTCGGTTTCATTAACCTGAAAGCTCAGTCTTTTCAGAAAATCTTACCATGTACCTACACTGCTATTACGTACCGAGCTGCATAAATTCCTTTGCTGTTGTACGTATTACTGATAACACTAAAAAAATTTGCTCTCAAAGTTTCTTTCTCTTTTAGTTTGAGTGACTTCCTTTTGACAACTAGAAACCCTGTGACTCTTCAAGGTTCGCTTCTCCACAGCTTTGCTGTTTCCCACATGAAATGCAATGCTAATTCAGCATTGTAGTCACTATGAATCTTGTTGTGATAGCTGCAGCTAAGATGGCTCTTATCTAAAATTAGATATTGTGACTACAAGGCACACCAGTGTGGTGATCACTGTGGTCTAAATCCCGCTCTTTCTGCATGTCTTTTTTTATCTTGCTACTTAGGAGGGTCTCCATGCTGCTCTAAGTACTAGCTGGCTACACGGCTCAAACACACAAATATAGCTAGTTTAAATGTAACTAAAAGTCCTGCTATAAAAGACAACTTCCAGGTGTGTCTACATGAGTGTTAGGGTTTGAAGAACCCCCAGCAATTTATTGTCGTTCAGACAATTATTCTGTCTCCCAATAACCCCTGCCCAACTGATAGGGGAATTGGGAAAAACAAGGAAACACGAGGGCTGGAATATAAACAGATTAAATAGAATAAGACTAAATAAGTAACAATTATAATACTAAAGAATCGATATTGATCCTGACACCAATATAAAATACACAAGGATCATGCTCGACCCATTTTATCAGTAAAAGCTGTGTACTCCCTGCAGTGGACAGCAAATGTGGGGCGCTGTAAGCCCTACAGCTTCAGGAGGAAGGGAAGGTCTCCGGGGTCCAGCAATTCTCAGGATTGCAGCCATCAAGGGAGAGAAAAAGCCTCCTCAGCAAACTTTCTAATTTACACTGAATGTGACGTTCATGGTATGAAATAGTCCTGTTGGTCAGCTTGGGTCAAGTGCCCAGGTCTTGCTCCTCCTCATCCCCACACCTGGCAAGGCTTGAAAACACTGAGACCCTGAAACCCACATACTGCCTATAAATTCAGTATTTTCACAAATTCAGACATGTGAGTCTTCTAAAAATGCAGTTTTCCCAAGAATTAGAAGAGGCTTCACTGAAAAGCAAAATTACTGAAAGAGAAATTAATCCTGTGTTGCTCCAACTGGGACAATGAGTTATAGGAATCACTACAGTACAGACAGTGTAATCTACTCAGCTATGTGTGAAAAGGTGATTTTTATGCTGTACAACTCATCTTTGTACCTCTTTGTCATCACTGTACAACTCACCAGCCCATATCTCCATACCGCCACAAGCCTCATTTTCCTAATTGGTATAGTCCATCAGGCAGCCTACTTGCATCTACACACACCAGTATCCATGTCATTCAAGAAGTTATAAACCTGAAAGCTGGGATTTATATTTTCAGCTCCTTCTCAGGCCAATAATCCAGTAGCCTAGGAACCACATCTAATAAGGTGCTGTGAATCTACAAAATACAGCTGCTGGAACTTTGTGGTGGCTGGCCCCATATCAGCTTACAAAGTGGGCTGCAAACATCAGGTGGACAAGCTGGTGAGATACCAAATTTCAACCATTCCTGGAAAAATTATCTCATCTGCAGAATACTTCAAAATCTCCACAAAGCCCTACCAAAAATATTTTTCTTACAGCTTTTTCAATCGGCTTTACAGGAGCCATAATGACTTATCTGGGAATGGAGGCAAGAGGTTCTTAGAAGAAATAAAGTTTTGATGTCTGTGAGACACGTATGCCACCCTGGCTGAGTAAATTACTTTCAGAAAAGGCCATGAGACTTAAACAGGAGACGAAATGGGAATGAAAACAAACATGGTCAAGGATATAACCATTCCTGTTACTTTAATAAGAGCACTCAGAGAGCACTCATGAAAGAAAACAAATGGTATTCTTCTAGGAGTCAAAACTAAACTACATCCTGGTGACACAAGACCTCACATTAGAGCCTGAAAGGCTTCTAAAAGAGATGAAGATCCCAGACAGATAAACGCATGTTAGGTGCACAGGTATTTTACAACAGTGCCAGACTGAGTTAATCAAGAAGCTACAACCTATGAGTTCTGGACAAGGTCAAAAAGGCTAGTTGGCTGCAGAGTTTGGGGGGAATGTTCTCCTGAATTGCTCCACAGGGAGTTATTTGGATTGCTGAGCTAGCTTTAAAGCCCCTGCAAAGGGTGCTGACCTGAACCGAGGTCTTGGCTCAGAGCCCAGCCCTAGTGGAGAAACAAGATTTCCATAGACAATAAACACAAATTAATCCAGACATAACACTCATATCCACTGACTCACCAATAAGCACACTGTTATTAATAAAATTAACTGTGCCTCTGGCAGATACATTGGTTATTTTAACAATCCCATGGTCGTCCCTTTTTGATTGGACTCTGCTACACCCTAGTAAAACATCTTTGATGAAGGTGACACAATTTCTTCTAAGAGAAAGCATATTGCATAGTCCAGAGAAACAAGCTGATTTTTTCATGCTTGTTACACTGGAGAATACCTTGAGGATGAAGGAAAATTGTTTCCTTAGACCTTACAAATGTGTATGAAATAAGATTTTTTTTACCTCCACCTGTGTACAAAACCCAGGTCATTCTGAGGCTGCCTCTATTAATGCTGTATCATCTGAGTCAACACTACGCTGCAATAGAACACTGCACATTGGTCCATGGGATTCCTGTTTATGACAGTGATAACCATCAGTTCTGAAAATTTCCAGCTAAGAGAGAACTTTCTCCTTGCCGTTTGAGTTTTGAGCTAGTTCTGGTCTCTAAATTTCCTGTGAACTGGAGGGAATATCTGCATCTTTCTTTTTTCAGATTATACTTTTACAGCCAACAAAATATTTAGACATCACAGAGATGGCATAACGATGACACAGTAGAGTATAGCTTCTATTAATTTATAGCTTTGTTGCTGATAAGCTAGAAAGGAGAATAATACAGCATGAGCAACTTCACTGTGTTTTACAGTAAATGAGTTTTCAGGCTTAAAAGAAGTTACTAATCACAAACTCCTATTGTCAGAGAAGAACTTCCTCTTTCATTATGACTATATACTTTAAACAGTTTCTGGGTTCTAAAGTTATATTTGTTCTATCCAAGGATCATTTTACAGAAATGGAACACAGCTGCTTAATATTCTTATCAGCAAATATTGCCACCATTTGATTAAAATACTATGCGAAATCTCTCTCTCTAAATTAAATCCAAAGCTATGCTTTCCCCATGATCGAGATCCACTGATACTAACAAAGCAATTCCTAAATTAAACTGGGTACTTAAATCCAAAATTGTGATCAAAAAATTGTTCTGTCACCTTTTCTCTGAACTTGGAGATAACTACTCTGGGTGCTAACCTGTTTGAGTCCATAAGGTTCTCAAGACATTTAGCATTTTGGTTTTGCATGGCTAGAACTGTGCTTTGAAAGCAGGTTAGTGTCTGGATCAGACTTCCAGACCAGACACTCTTGGAATTGGAAGGGTAAAAGTGAGAAAACTCGTGGTTGACAGTTTAATAAATAAAGCAAAAGCTGTGCACACAAGCAAAGCAAAACAAGGAACCAAGTCACCACCTACCAGATGGCTGGTAGGTGTTCAGCCATCTCCAGGAAAGCAGGGTTCCATCACGTGTAACAGTTACTCAGGAAGAAAAACACCATCACTCTGAATATCCCGCCCTTCCTTTTTCTTCTCCCAGCTTTATAAGCCAAGCATGACGTGACATGAGGTATTCCATACCTCTCTGGTCAGTTGGGGTCAGCTGTCCCAACTGTGTCACCTCCCAAATTCTTGTGCACCTCCAGCCTACTCGCTGGTGGGGCTGTGTGAGAAGCAGAAAAGGTCTTGACTTTACCAGCACTGCTCAGCAATACAGAAAACACCCCTGATAAAAGTATTATCAACACTTTTTCAGCACAAATCCAAAACATAGTCCCATACTAGCTACTGTGAAGAAAATTAACTCTGTCCCAGGCAAAACCAGCACACATCCTTTTCTGTAATAGCTTATTGTTTACAGCATTAATCGGATACACTTCCCTTCCTAGTCTGGACAGATTCACAATGCCTTACACCCCAAGGAAAGTGTCCCAACTTTTGAGTCCTTTGACAAGATGGCTAAATTGTTCTTGTGGTGATAAGAGGGTGGTCTCTGGTTCCTTCTCCTAGGACCATATCGACTCTATCAGCTCAGGACATTCCTATGTGACTGGGTGGATCCAGACCACCAGAACAACCCAGCCACATTTAAGGCCTCCCTCCTGGCTACCTGAAGGCTGTTTGGATATGGTGATGGAGTAGGCAGCATAGTCTTTTGTCACCCTCTTTCATGAGGGCCTGGCAGCACCTCTTTCATCACATGATCACACGCACGCCTATCATATCTAAAAGGCATGATATGCAAAAGCACAAGGTAATGGAATATCTCCATTGTAGTCATCTGACAGGGCATATACATGTGTATGCAGCTATGTGACAGACATGTTAACACATTCATTAATTGAGGAGACCACATCTCATGACATGAAGAGCTATGTAACTCAGCTTGCATGGGTAAAAAAGGCTCACTGCTTCTATATAACTCACTTCTAGAAGGTTCCTTACTCCGGCCTGGAGGTGGCCAGAGATGCCTCTCTGTCTGTGTCTTTCACTAAAATACCTACACCTGAAAAAGAGGTTGGGTTTCAGGCTTACCCATGTGTTTAATAATCATCTTACTTCTGGAAAACCCAACATGGGGTAATAAAACCCAATATGGGCTTCTGTATGAAGCCCAGGACTGCCTTCTGACCAGAGCAACCTAACCTCTATGATAAAACCATAAAGTGTTTCAGACCGCAAAACCAAACTGTCCACATGGGCAGGCAGGTGGAGCAGTGGGATTTAGATTACAGGTCTCAGAAAAAATTATTGTAGCATCCATAAAACAACGAGTTATAGCAACCTCCAGAAACTCTAATCCCAGCAGGAGTCCGGTTTGCAACAACTACTAAAGAAGTAGCAATTTGTAGCTCATTATACAAGGATTGTTGCAAACTTGTAATTTGTCTTAAAATCTCATAGTCAAAAAAGGTAATCATTGCAAAAGCTGAAGTTTCTGCACTAAAGGAATATTTTTCTTGTGTGTATGCTGTTCTGTTTGGTTTGGGGTGGGTTTTTTTGTTTGTTTTTTTGGCCTTAGGGGTTTTTTTGTTTTGTTAGGGGGTTTTGTTCTGGTTTTTTGTTTTGTTTTTTGTTTTTAATGCATGCCATAAAACATGTACTGGCATCATGACCAGGCTCACATTCCTGCAAAAGGCAAGATTTTATTCCTGATCGTGAAGTTCAAAGGAAAGCCTGGGCAGTGATCTATATTTAAATGTTGCTTTTGCACTAACTGAGCAAAATAACTGAAATGGAAGAGAAATGTGTGCATGCATCGAGGAAAAAGGGGAGAGTTAATGTTTTTATCTATATAGAACAGAAAGAAAAAAAATAAAATAAACGGAGAGTTTTCACTATGGTTATTGCAGTCACAGCTACCTTTTTTCTGTAACCAAACAGTAATAAGTAATTATATTATGCAGACCAGCTGTGAAGGCAATGAATGCAGTGCAATGCAATACACTTGCATTGCAATTGTAAAACTCTGCAGATTAAGTAACTACTTTGAGAAATTATTGTCATCTATTAGTGTCCCTCCACAGCACGCTCTCAGTAAGTTATTCTTTTATAAAATTTCATAATTGGAATCTATCTGAACAATAAACAATATTGGTTATGCAACATACCATGAGCAGCATGTTAAAAAAAAAAAAAAAAAAAAAAGACATTTAATTGTTAAGCAGCTGTAAAAAAAAAAAAAAGTGTGGGTAGAGGGCAGAAAACCCAAGGTGACAATAAGAATCAATTAATCCTCTGCCCCTAAATTCTGACCTCATTTCAAATAACTTCACCTGTATAATGCATGGAACTAATGCCCTGATGGATCAACATTAGCTGGCATGTTATATGTACCTTTAGTCAAAAACTTATAAAAATATTTCAATTTCTACTTCAGACCCTTTATTTTGTACAATAAAATTTATTTCTTTCATCTCCCTGCACTTGAAGTTACAAGTCCTATTCCCCTCAGACTCAATTGCATAGCTCCAATGACTTCATTGTGCCAGAAAAAGTGCTTCAGCACAAAATGGCTGAAATACTCGGGCCAGAGAGATCAGTACCTCATTCAAGTTGAATAGATAAATTATCTTGTGTTTTTCTAGCCTTATTTGTAGTGTACACTTTGAAGAAATATAGATTAATTTTAAAGTCTGGTAATGTACTACAGAGCTCAAAGATTTACTGTTGACATAGTAAATAGATAAATAGATAAGTAAATGAGCAAGCAGAAAATCTCCTCCATGTTACAGGAGATATAAAACTGCAACTTAAATTGTAAGAAGCTGACTCAAAGGAAATAGAAATGGCATAAGAAAAGATGAAAAGAATAGAGGTATCATCTGCAAAAGAAGTCTTGAATTCTATTCTAATATAAAAATCCATCTACATGGGTGTAAAGCAAGAATTATAAAATAAAGAAGTTAGTGGAAGATTTATAACAGCAAATGATGCCACACAAACTCATCTCTTCACGGTCTTCCTGTATTTTTGTGATACAGATAGTTTTGATCTCTACAAATTCAGGATGAATATTGAAAAAATTGCATCTGGAAAAAATGCAGAAGGAAAAGCAGCATGACTGAGGATGTGAGATACTTTAAATCCGTTAAGGAGGAAAATCAGATTATTTCATTTCAGTAGGAATACAGACAGTATATTAATTTGGTTCACAACTACTCTGTGATTCTTAGTATATAATCCAAAAATAGCCAACAAAGATGACATAAAAGATTGTAGAGAACAAACAGAACACAGAAGACAAAGAGCATTTTCCATAACATTTCATACCAACATTAATTAAACTAACGCAAGCCGCAAAACAAAAATTTTATTAAGATCCCATTGTACAGCAAAAAGGATTTTTGGCACATTTGTACCACTGGTTAATACAGATGGAGCAGAAACATGGGCATTCTCCAGGAATATCAAGTATCAGCTAAAAGCTGAGCTGTAAAACATGAAAAGATTTATGCATCGAGTATTGCTGGAACCATATCAAATCCTGCAAGGTCTTAGTTCTGGTACTTGAAGAAGGAGCCCTTGAGTATCTCAGACATAATAAAAATAAGATTACAGCCCCACAAGTTCTGCCAAGTGAATTCTAGCATGGTCCCAGCATCACATAGGAAAAAATGGAGACTATGAAAGTGAACAACAGAGTAATCAAGGTGAAAGACATCTTGGAGACCGTGAATAAGCAAGTGTAAGAAAAAAATGTAAATATAAATTATCGTTAATCTACAGTACAATGTAAAGCATCAAAGATGATAATAAGAGCTTTGAATGACAAATCTTCACTTAGAAGCTATATGAATAAGCTCTGTAGTATTTTCCATGCAGTGCATAATACAGTGTAATAACAACAGTGAACACTGCAGAAACATGTTACATCTCTCTTACAATTATTGATGTTGTCATACTATTCCTTTAATGGAAGTAAGTTGAGCATGCTTCTGAATATTTGAAGTTAAAGTCTTGCATTACTCATTGCTGTCTTGTGCTATAGGTTAGAGATCCTTTTTACCTAACAATCAAAATAAATTAAAATTAAAAATTAAATTAAAATATCCTCTATAAGAGTGGAAGAACAATTCCCATACAAAATGAGTTCTATGTACATTATAGTCACATTAGAAGACTGTCTGCCTCTGAAACTAGTTGAAAAGCTTTCATTCCTGCTCCTTCATCCCTCACTTTTGGGGCAGAACATATTTCCACTGTTCTTTGCAGGAAAAACACCCACCCTCTTGAAGGGAGAAGAATTGGGTCTTAATGATATTTTTCCTTTTTTGTTGTCTTTTCACAGCCTAATCTTCCAAAGTCTTTAAATTTGTCTTTAACCACAAATGCTTCTATCAGATTCCATGGGACTACTATTATAGTTATTCTATAATGTGTATTCTAAAATATTTTGCTGAAATCCAACTGGGAGGCAGAGTTCAAAATGACAAATCATGTTTAATTTATAGCACTAGAAAAAAAATCCTTCCTCAGCATACTGTGACATTTTACAAAGGCATAAAAGAATATGCAAAACAATTATAGTCTTTAAACTAATTTGACCTTTTCTGTTTTATCCATTATTGTAGGTTTTTTATATTTTCTATACTATTAGGATCCACTGAAACTAATAATATTTTTTACACAGATATTGAAATTACCTAATATCTTAACTACTTCTGGGCCTGGGCACACCTCTTCTAGGCCTTCTTAATATACATGTGTTCCTTACTACTAATGTATAAAACTTTAAACTCCAGAAGAGCATTTAGCAATACGTTATGAAGAGTTGCCTGAATTAATGCACCCAAAGCAACAAAAACTGTGAAAAAAATGAAGCTCCTACGAGCAATAGGAGTTCACTTTTCATAGAATCATAGAATCTTCATGGTTGGAGAGGACCTTTGAGATCATCGAATACAACCATACACAGACACAAAAAAACAAACCCCTACAATCTCTGCCACTAGAGCATGCCCTGAATCAACAAATCTATACATTTCTTAAATACCTCTAGGGATGGTGACCCAACCACCTCCCTGGGCAGGCTGTTCCAGTGCCTGACCACTCTTTCAGTAAAGTAATTCTTCCTAATATCTAATCTAGACCTCCCCTGCCACAACTTCACACCATTTCCTCTGGTCCTGTCATTATTCACCTGGGAGAACAGGCCAACACCCACCTCTCTACACCCTCCTTTCAGGTAGTTGTAGAGGGCAATGAGGTCTCCCCTCAGCCTCCTCTTCTCCAAGCTAAACATGCCCAGCTCCCTCAGCCTCTCCTCATATGACCTGGTCTCCAGACCCCTCACCAGCCTGGCAGCTCTCCTCTGGACACGCTCCAGCACTTCAATGTCCCTCTTGTACAGAGGGGCCCAAAACTGAACACAGTACTCGAGGTGAGGCCTCACCAGTGCCGAGTACAGAGGCACGATGACTTCTCTACTCCTGCTGGCCACGCTATTCCGGATACAAGCCAGAATGCTGTTGGCCTTCTTGGCCAGCTGGGCACACTGCTGGCTCATGTTAAGCTGAATGTCCACTAACACTCCCAGGTCCTTTTCTGCCGGGCAGCTTTCCAGCCACTCTTCCCCAAGCCTGTAGTGTTGCTTGGGGTTGTTGTGACCGAAATGCAGGACCTGGCACTTGGCCTTATTAAACCTCATACAATTGGCCTTGGCCCTTCGATCCAGCCTGCCCAGGTCCCTCTGTAGAGCCTTCCTACCCTCAAGCAGATCAACACTCCCACCTAGTTTGGTGTCATCTGCAAACTTACTGAGGGTGCACTCAATCCCCTCATCCAGATCATTGATAAAGATATTAAACATTTTTCTGGACTAAATATTTTTCTGAATTAGTTTGGCATTCCAAAATAAATAATGGTCTGTAACTCTGTAATATATTTTACTTTTTTGAATGTGTGCAAATTAATAAGAAATGCCATCTCACTCCGGCGGTTCATCTTTTCTAATGTCTTCCTTTTGACATTGCCTGATGCAAGACACCATGGAAAAAAAGAAATCAATAAATAATAATAGCAAGAATAATTTAGAAGAAATAAGAAATAATCCTACTTCAGGAATGTTTCTTTTTATTCTGAAGAAACATTATTCTCCAACATGATGCACATTCCCTACATACACACCAAATGTCACATATATCTCAAACAGGTTTGAACTGATTATTTTAATCCATGCGAAAGTCCTTAGGTTCCCAGTTTCTTCTTTTGGTGTAGTTAATTGTATCACAGAAAGAAATCCTTCACCATGCTTTGAAAGCAAGCTCAACTTCTCCATGTGCATTTCGTTGAAGTATAAGGACAGAAAGGGAATATAAAGGCTTGTTTAAAAAACAAAACAAAACAAACACAAAAAACAAAAACACACAGTAAGTTACTGCCACCTTTTAAGCTGGAGTAAAACCGGCAATAGTAATACAACTCACTTACAAAAAATTAATTTACAACTTTTTCCAAAATCTCAGTCTTCTTTTAATTTGAATGCCATTTTGGTTTATTTTAATTTTATGCATAAAACCTTTAACTGGAAAAATGCGTATAGTCTTTTAAACTGGTGCCAACAGAGCTCAGACCCTCATTCATCAAAAGTTACACATGTGCTACTTTGAGTAGTCCCACTGTGGTAATTAAACGTATTTCATAACACATAAAGACAAGCATATGCATAAATTATTACTGAATGAGGACCTTTTCTCTGAAACCCAGCTTTGAAATTGTGGTTTCTAAAATTTCCACAGATCTACAAGTAAAGGTGCACCCAAAGTGTTCTCATAAAATTAAGACAGAAGTTGGAAGATGTATTTAACTGTTATAGTGATGATTAACTGTTGTAGTTTATTAGTGTCAGAGGAACTTAGAAAAAATCCATTCACTTCCACTTACTCACCAAATTCTTTGCTCCAATTCAAAGGAAAAATGGGGGATTTTTCCAATAGCACCAAAATCTCCAAATCCTTATAGAGTATTTTGATTTCTCTTTTTCTTGCTTGAGGGACCATGGGAAACGATTTTTCACCAGGTCCAGTGTGAGAACTCATACACTGCTGAAGGGATGTCACTCCACCTGAGCATCACTCTGGAAAACACAAAAGCCCTGTAAACTGCTCTTTTACTGAGTGTTTAATGAACCCTGAAGATCCCTATTTGCAGGCCTGAATCTGGCTGATGATTACCTTTGCAATTTATTTGGTTATTTATTAATGAAGTCATTCAGGGGCCAGGGAAAGAGGGGGAAGGGCTGCCATGCAAATGGTTGGTAGTCGAGGGCAAAGGCAGCTGCCTGGTAGCAAAGCCCAGAGAGACGCAAAGACTCGAGGGGAGTTACTGCATCCCCAGAGCCGCTGAGAATGGGGAGGGGGTTGCTGGCTTCCTCCTGCAGGCAAATGACTGGCCACAAAAAAAGTACGTTTTTAAGGCGTGATGTAAGAGAAATTAAGCTTGACCAGCCAAGCACACCCCCTACCTCAACAATGTGTTTCTCCTGCTAAGGTCGAAAGAGGTGGCTGTGGAGCATGCCCAGCTCTCTCCTGCCATAGTGGGAGGTGGGCTGGCTGGAGGGAGACACTTCTAAATTAATTATGAGCGCGCAGATGTCCCTTTAAGGTCTGCTGCTCTTTCCAAGGGCTACAGCCGGAGGCTTGAGGGTGGGAAAAAATTGGCTTTATTTGTACATCTTAGCGCTAGGCTAGTTCTACGGAGAGGTTTCCAAAGCTCAGAGGTCTTTGGGGGGTGGGAGGAAAGTTGTGCGCGGGGGGGAGGAAGCTAAGTTCTTCTTGATGCGAAGAAACAACGTAAAGACTGAATAACAAACAGGAAATGCCTAACTCGGCTGCAGGGCGGGCGGGCGGCGCAGAGCGCTGAGCTCCGCTCGCAGCGCAGCAGCGCCGGGCGCGCCGGCGACAGGACCGATCCCGCCACCCCTGCCCTCGCCCCGGGCTCCCGGCCCCGGACTCGCAGGAGCCCAGGCATGGCTGCCTCCTACTGGATACTGACAGGTGAGGAAAAGCCCCCCTTTCTGTCTTGCTTTGAAGACCCGGGGTCCCGAAAGCAGCTCTGCTCGCTGCGGGAGGGGGGTGAAGCTGTCAGGGGCTGGCACCCGAGGGACTGCGTCCCCCACTCCCCGACCCCTGCTCCGGGAATGCCCTGCCTGGAACTGCCCTCCAGCTGGAGCCCGTCAGGGAGTTCTTCGGTTTGCCTCTCTCTGGGAACTGTAATCCCAAAACCAATTTTAGAACTCGGGGGCGGAGGGGGGGGTCGGAAATGTTGCTAGATGAGGATGAATGGGTTAGAAGAAATAATATAATTGAATCTGGCTTGGGAAAAGAGGTGCACCTGGCAACTTTTTTTTTGGTGGTTGGTTTTTTTGTGTTTTGTTTTGGTGGTTTTGGGTTTTTTTTTGTTCTGTGGGTTGTTTTGTTTTGTTTTGTTTTTTTAACTAGGGTAGCTTTTCTGTTCTCCTCTGCTAAACTTTCAGATATTCTGAGTGGTAAAAGGGAAGTGAGGAAGTGGTTAACTGCACACAACTAACTTCAGACAGACGAGATCACCCGGAGACGGAATATGTAATATTTCCTTTTAGGGTTTCATTTATTGTTAGGGAATTAATTGCTTTTCTAGTAAAACAAATATAGCAAGCAACAATATCCCCCTAGCTAGTCAGTCTGTAGTAACATCTTGGACCTGAAACGAGGGGAATCCAAGAAGTGGGGAGGAGGGTAAGGCAACGCTGGGACTCGTGTGCTTGCAGACTTTGACACTGTGCTCCCCAGCAGCTCTTGCGCGGGCAGCCAGCACGCACAGTGAACCTGAGGCGGTGCAGAGGAAGAACTCGGTTTCACAAGAATCGTCAAAATGCAGGCGGCAGCAAGTGGGGAAAAGGCAAGACTAGGGTTTTTCCCTCTTCATTCCATACTTACTGTGCAAGAAAGAACAGATACAGAAAAATGTGACAATCTGAATGTAGTGCTTTAGTGTGCACTATTTATCCCTTCCACATAGGTGTCTTTATTACGTTTAATACACAGTGATATTGGCCAAAATATGCTTTTGTTTGTGTTCCTTCACAGAAGGAGGCGTTGTAAAGTGGCAACAATTTAGCGTGCCACAACTTTCCTTCAGGGTTGCGAAGTTGCCACTTGTACTGCTGACAGATAATTCATTAGTAATGACAAAAAAAAGAGTTTACTGACAGATAGGAAACTCAAGGGTGGGTCCCATCCAGATCTGTCAGGGGCTTATTAGTCTGTGGGGTGATTTTTGTTTTTTTTTAAAGTTGGTATGAAATAGAATAGGCTTAGAAGTAAGAGAAGGCATTACGGATACCAGGAATGGGATTCAAATTTTCTCAGATAAGTAAGAGAAGTACTCCTACATAATCAAAATGTCACAAAAATAAGGACAAGGAGTTTTAGAATTACAGTGAAATAAAAAATAAATGCAAATTAATTACATGCTCCTCTTCCTTAAAAAGAAAAAAAAAAGGCAAATAATCTGGCATGCATTAGCAGACAAAATTAGCACCTCTAGAATAAAGGGCGTGCATACAGGCATATGTTTGTGTATTTTATTGCAGATTTATTTTTTTTTAATTCAACTTGGTGAGGCCTCTGAGAACCTTGAGTACAGGAAGTCTGACAGATGCAGACAAACAGGCAGAAGTGTGCAGAGAAGTGACAAGCCTGATAAGCGCTGAGGAAAATGATCTATGAAGGACTGAATGAATTAGGCTTGTTTATCTAGAAGAGAGAAAAGTAGGGGCAAAGTGTTGAGCATTTCAAATGTATGTTTTTACCAAAGTATCATTAGTGACACTATTCTTCCAAATGTCAATGTTTTTTTTGTTTTGTCATGTCAATCATGACTTTCTGTATCGTATATGTTGGTTTATAAAGAGATTGATGCATAGTTGGTTCTCCATGTCCAAGAAAGGACAAGAGAAAATCTAGGTAACTTGTTATGCAAAAAACTTAGGGAATATTCAGAACTTTCTTACTCTTCAGGTAATAAATTGCTAGAACAGGCTGGCAAAAACCCCGACCCCTGCATAATCTCCTTCACTGAAAGTTTTGATGAAGTTGGATAAACACCCGTGAGGGATGGCTGAGGTTTACTTCACCTGGCCTCCGTGTAAGTGGTTTGACTAGGGATTTACTGAAGTTTTTCTCCAGCTCTACATTTCAACAGAAGAGAAAGGAAGAAATCAATCCAAAGGGTCCATTACTTTTTAATGCTTCTTCACTTATACTTTTACGGGTAGTCTGCACCTTCCTGGAATTCTCTCCTCGTTGGAGATGATCATGTTGTTGGTACTGATTAAGAGTATTCATCTTTATAATAGGAAAGACCAGTAATCATAAAGACAGAATGGTATGCAAAAAATGAAGTGGTCTCTGTCCAGAGCCTGCAAAGGCAGGACAGACACAGGATAAAGGGAAGACATGAAAAAATACATTTTCCCAGTTTTTCTCTCCATCTTTATCTTTTATCTTCCTTTGTTTTTGCAACAATAATGTCCAACACTTCTCTGCAGATTTCCCCCTATCTTTGAGATTCTTTCCCACTAGTTTTTTTTATCCAGGACTTAAGATTGTTTGCATGAATTCTAGCTAAAATGGCTATGATATGGGGAAGAGGGGGTTTCCTATGAACTTGACCAACCCTTGTCTAAAATCTGCACATAACCTAGCTTCATAAAGCAGTTGATCAGGACTTGAAGATGTAGGGCAAATGTTTTCAAAGTAATAATCTTACAAATACAGCATAGCTTCAAAATCCCTATGAATATACACTATCATAATCTTTATTTTGTCTTGTACTGTGCTTAAGAAGGTCTGGAGAAGGATGCCAAATTGCTGCAATTATTAGTATATATAAAATTGTTTTTTAAAAGTGATAAGGGTAAGAACTGTCAGGTTCCACACTTAATCTTTAACAAGACTGAAAACAGACCACGAATTTTGAACTCTCATGTTAAAACTGCACATAGAGTTAAAAGTACCCACTTCTTTTGGCTCTACCAAAGCCAAATTCATCTCTCTCCCAGACATTAGCAAAACTGGTATGAACTTACAAAGTTGCAGTTATATGGTTCTTAAATTTTTGGAAATGTTTTTCTTCTACTGCCCATTCTTTGACATATTCAAACGAATAACAATATCCAGTACTTACTTTTTGCCAGAGTAGGCAAAGTATCATCACTAGTAAATGTTTTCCTTTATAAATTGACAATGGTCTTGCTAATTGTGGATACACCCTTGAAGTTTACAGTTGCCAATCATTATTTTTTTGTTTAAGAAAGGACTTCAGTGAATCTCGACACCTCTCTTTACACAACAGTCAACATGTTGAGTGGTAACTTTGTTTCAAGGTGGTTGTTCTTTGTTTTGGGTTGGGTTTTGTTTGGGTTTTTTTTTAATGCAGAGAGTCACTTGCTTACATGAAGTGAATGCTTATTTTCTGCTGGATGGTACTGGATGCAAATTGCAAACCTTTATCTAAAATATATTGCATCTCCAGGGATGTAAGGCTGCTTGTAATAATTAGACTGGAACCAGCAAGCAGAGAAAAGTTTGTAAATACACAGCAGCAAAAGAATAAAAATTAAAATAAATATTAATGTGGAAAGTAAATATGCACTAAGACTAATTTTTCTTGAAAGAATAGCATGAAGTCAATTTTATAATTGCAAAGAACATAAAGAAAAAAATTCACCACAAATTCACCATGCAGCATTTACATAGATAAGTGAGATGAACTCCTAAAGAAAAGCTGAATGCACACTCTACTTAAACCACAAAACATTAATACAAAATTATGAGTATGTGCTAGCCCAAGTTAAACAGTTATTTACATGTGTGCTTATGTTATATTCCCTTGGGTGGTCCAGCTTCCTTCTGTGAAACTATTCAGGCTAACAGAGTTAAGCATGTGTACTCACAGGAAAAGACTCATAAATAAATCCTATTATGTAATATCTGATAAAGTTGTTTTTACATTAGTATCAAGCTCAGAAACAAGGAATGCACATTACGGGGTGAGATCTGAATTCAGTGTCCTGTCACAACAACTGACTAGTCCTAAGTACTTCAGAGAAATTTATATGTACACCATAATGTGAGATATGGGATAATTTTTGCTCACAGTAGCCTTGTATCTCATTAAATCCTTGACTCCAAACCCTTTCCAAGTTGGCAAATTCCATAATCCAGAGTAGTTTAGGGTTGGTTCTTTTTTCAAAAAAAAATCACTAAAAGAAACCAGAAACGTCCTTTTAGCAATTCTAAATTTGCCACTTTCTTATCTCTAATAGGATGTCCTCTTTTCAGTTACCAGACTGAATGTGTAGACATTCCAAACTTACTGTATTTGTTCCGCTTGCCCTGACAGTTTGTCTTTCTCGAATATTTTTGTTCTTTTGAGTCATTCTTCATACAAGCATTTCTTCTATCATCCATTCTTTTCATTTTTTCTCACTCTTTCTAAATTTGCAACATTCATTCTGAAATCCAATTTTCCTTGCCTTGCATCATTTCAAAATAATCCGCAGTACTTGCATAATGACATTATCTTTCTTTATGTTATTTCTGGCTTGATAAATTTGTCTAGGCTGCAAATTGAGCTGTCTAGTTATTGTTCAGGTCCCTTTTCCGTGCAAATATCAGTGAACTAATCTGTGTGTTAATTAAAAGTTTTCTGTGAGGCATATTACTCACACTTGTCAACATCGAACTTCATTTGAAACATCCACATCTGCCTCTTGAAGCTTCTCAGAACTGCTTCATTCTGACTGAGAATTAGCGGACTCAGGTCAAGTTTCGGTATAGGCTGAAGTGTACCTTTCAAGTTTAACCAAAAAAAACCTTCTAAACTGAAGTTCAGCATAAGAGCGATGTCAAAGTAACGGCTCGGGTTCTGGCGGCGCCCGGCTCTGGTTTTCCTGCCGCCTCCTCGGCGCTGCCCGTGCCCCCTGCCTGAGGTACCGCCACTTCCTCTCACCGCCCCCAGAAAACTGGCTCCTCGGCCGTACCTTTCTCGGTCTTTAACCATAACTTTCCACAACTACTTAGTTTGCGGGTTTTTTTTTTCCTGTCGTCTCAAACGTGAGGGGCCGCGCTAGAAGCCTTGGGAAGTTTGAATCGTCGCTGTAAGCAGCTTAGAGGGGAAGGGCCAGAGCGGCCTTCCCCCCCGCCGCTTCCCTCACGGAGGGGCTGTCGCACAGATACACGCCGATTTCCAGCCCTCTCCTGCCGCTCGGCACACAGGGGCATCGCGGCTGCCGCCTCCTACCCCCGCAGAAGGTTCCGCTCCGTAGAGCCCGCTCCGGCACGCGGAGGGAGGCGGTTCCCCTCACCGCTCTCAGAACCACCACCCGCGCGCGCCGCCCCCGCGCATGCGCCGGCTCCGGAGGCGAAGGCGCTCGCGCGCATGCGTGCCGGGCGCAGAGGCGATCAGGCGCGGGGGGGGGAGGCGCGCCCCCGGCCGGCGCCCGTCAGGACGGGCTGTGCGCACGCGCTGTGGGGCGGCGAGGCGCCGTGGGGTGCGCGGAGGAGCAGTCTCGCCGCGCCTGAGGCACCGGGCCGCGCTTCGCCGCGGGACCGACGCCGCTGTTCGCGAAGGGCCGTCCGTCGCGGCCCGAGGTAGGCTGTCTGTCCGCGCGCCTTCCGCCGCCAGGCCTCTCGGGCGGGCCTGCAGGCCGCTGCCGCCGCGGCCGAGGGGAAGCAGGGCCGCAAGGAACCGCCAGGATGAAGCTGGTGAGGAAGGACCTAGAGAAGGACAATGCCGGGCAGGTGACGCTGATCCCCGAGGAGCCCGAGGACATGTGGCACACCTACAACCTGCTGCAGGTGGGTGACAGCTTGCGGGCCTCCACCATCCGGAAGGTGCAGACCGAGTCGGCCACGGGCAGCGTGGGCAGCAACCGCATCCGCACCACCCTCACCCTCTGCGTGGAGACCATCGACTTTGACTCACAGGCCTGCCAGCTGCGGGTCAAGGGCACTAACATCCAAGAGAACGAGTATGTCAAGATGGGGGCCTACCACACCATCGAGCTGGAGCCCAACCGGCAGTTCACGCTGGCAAAGAAGCAGTGGGACAGCGTGGTGCTGGAGCGCATCGAGCAGGCCTGCGACCCAGCCTGGAGCGCCGATGTCGCAGCCGTGGTCATGCAGGAAGGGTTGGCTCATGTCTGCCTGGTCACGCCGAGCATGACGCTTACCCGTGCCAAGGTGGAGGTGAACATCCCCCGCAAACGGAAAGGGAACTGCAGTCAGCACGACCGGGCCCTGGAGAGGTTTTACGAGCAGGTGGTGCAAGCCATCCAGCGGCATATCAACTTTGAGGTGGTGAAGTGTGTACTGGTGGCTAGCCCGGGCTTCGTACGGGAGCAGTTTTGTGACTACATGTTCCAGCAGGCGATCAAGACGGACAACAAGCTTCTGCTGGAGAACAGATCCAAATTCCTGCAGGTAAGGAGATAAGGAGCTTCCAGAGTGGGTAAAAGGACGTTTAAGAGCTGTCTGTGATAATAGAAGATAATTACAAGGGTGATGGGAAGGAATTAACTTATTAGAGAAAATACATTTTTTTGTCTGAGCATCATAAGGAAATTATTCTCATGTCTCCCAAACTATAAGGTAATTTTGCAAGATACAGGGATGGTCCTTTCCTAGGATACCTTAATGTGTAGCAGAGAAAGTATTAAATATTTCAGATTCCCTATAAGGGCATATTTTATCTTCAATCAAGAGTGAAGTGCAAGTTGGAAAATAGTTTAGCTGTAATGTTAATCTGTGTACAGTCATAGCATATGGCATGCATAATTAATAACAGCTTTCTAAAGCTTTTTAAAGAAGAAAAAAACTGGATATGATAGAGGCTAGTTAATTGTGGTGTTAACAGCTAAAGGTTGTGCAGGCCCTAGCATTTTTTCCTTAGCCGTCTCATTGATTGAGTGGGTGGGTTTTTTTGCCTGATTTCACTGAAGTAGGCACACTCGGAGCCTAAAATAAGTTTTCCTTTTCTTAAGGATACTTGTATCATTTTTAAAACGATGCGTTTAATAGATCCAATTAATGATACAATTAATAGATAAAAGTAATCTATGCTTGCAAAAGGGCGGGGCAGGATGGGCGGGGCGGTGGGGGGGGAGCAGACTGCGAAATGTGTCACAATACTTAATGGCCACAACCCATAGGAGACAAATTGATCCAATAAGCCTGCTTTTGCATTTGTAGCAAAGTGGTAATAATAAGTGTGAGAAGCTTTAATGTACTTCACAGCTTTGTAAGCATAGTAGCTATGCAGTTGTGCGAGACTTGATGCTTTTGCACTGTATGTGTGCAGTCTTAAGAGGTATTCCTCTTCTTGAACGCTTTAAAAGAGGCTTAAGTTTTATTTTTTTTTGTTTCAAGTGGCCCTATGTTTGAGTAAGAGAAACAGCTTTCCTGCACTTCTCAAACTACAGTTTAAGGGATTTGGTATATGTTGCAGGAGAGATCTTTTAAGAAAAGATTCATGTAGATTTCAAGAAAGACGTAACTTCCTTGAATAGTTAACGAGATGAAGATTATGTATAGTGGAAGCTGTTTGTGGTTGGCTAATCAAGAAAATGGTCCTTTTTATTTAAAAAAAAACACAACCCAAATCTTTGACTTTTTTTACTGTAGGTCCACTCTTCCTCCGGACATAAATACGCATTGAAGGAAGCCCTCTGCGACCCAGCTGTAACTAGCCGTCTCTCTGACACTAAGGCAGCTGGTGAGGTCAAAGCCTTAGATGACTTCTATAAAATGCTGCAGCATGAGCCTGACCGTGCTTTTTATGGTCTAAAACATGTGGAGAAGGCCAATGAAGCCATGGCCATCGATACCTTGCTGATCAGTGATGAGCTTTTCCGACACCAGGATGTGGCTACACGTGCCCGATATGTTAAATTGGTAGATAGTGTACGGGAGAACATGGGCACAGTACGCATTTTCTCCAGCCTTCATGTGTCTGGAGAGCAGCTTGGCCAGCTGACAGGGGTGGCAGCCATCCTGCGCTTTCCTGTTGCTGAGCTTTCTGACCAGGAAGATGAATCTAGCTCTGAAGAGGATTGATAACAGTGACTTCATTTCACAGTTTCTTTTCCAAGTCATGTTGAAATGACATTAAAGGTCCTCCCTTCCTAAATACTGTGTGCAGATGTGCCATGACGTGTTTTTGGTAGTATTTCTCACAGTATGTAGCTCTGCTCAGCACACTAATGGATACCTGTTCTGTGGTAATGATTATTGGTATACTGTGCATTGGAGCTAACTGGTTTTGCAGGTTATACCGTGGACCTCCAGCAGTACAAGAAATTAATTTCACTTCTGAAGCTGCTCATTCTGCATTTAAAGCAGACTGGCAGCTTATTGTTTTGGAATGTGTATGAAAAAATAATAAACTAAAAGGGAGAAAACTATGTCAGACTGTCTAATTCTGTTTAAATGCTTGAAAACCATATTGTAAAACAAATGTAAACTTCTTCATGTAAGACCTACAAAAGCTGTGCTTCATCTTCTTAGGAACTCAACGTTCTTCGTAAAATGTGGCAAAGGAGTGGGATCAACATAATCTGTTAGGGGTTTTTTTGGCGTTATGAGTTTAAGCACTTAAATATTTCTGTTAAACACCTGAAGCAATCTTTCAGAAACTAGACCCTTTAAAATAACCATTTCCTCCCTAATATGGTAGTAGGTGCTAGATAAATTGTGAAGCTTAGTGCACCGATTTCACTTATCTTTCTGAATGCTGTTATCTTGGGATTGTCCTGAAGGCTAACAAGGTATAAGTATCTTGTCATTAACTGTGTTCTGGTAAATTGGCACTGGGGTTATTTAGCACTCAGGTCAGAGAAGGTATATGAAAAGGCTTTCAAAATCAAGACCCTATTTTCCATGAGGAATCTTCTGACAACAAATAGTTTAAGACAGTTCATAATCTGGTATTTGTCTATTTGTGTACCTCTTTAAAAACATACATAAGCTGTGATACAGAAGGAAGGATTACAAATTTATAAATCAAACTTCAGTTTAAGATAATGACAGCTGTAAAAATCAAAATTAATTTTCCGATTATGTGATCTGCTCAAAGTATTGAGAGGCACTATAAAGTTTTTTTTCTTCACTGGACAATAAAGCAGTTTTTCTTTCTCAGCCTAAGATTTCATATTCTGACATATCTGCAAGGGGATTGTTCAATTTAAACAAATGTTTGATTGTGTAGGTTGTGTGTTCAAATAAGCATTCCTTTTTTAAATGTGGTTGGAGGGAGGCAACAGGAGAGAGTTGCCAAAAATAATTTCATTTAAGAAAAACGTGGAAGACAGACTGCTGAAATACAGAAAGGGACATAGCAATGGAAGATTAAAAATGAAAACACCAAAACTTTTAGGCTGGGTAGAATAATTTTAGAAAAAGCATTTTTAATAGTACTGCCATATGTTGGTGTGTGCCAGCTCTGTGAATTTGGTGTTATCTATTGCTAGCTGAAACGTCAGCCTAAACTCCTTGATAGAAAAGTACTTTGGGATTAAAAGCCATCTCCCCTTTTCCCATCATCCACAGTCTAAGGAGCGAGTGAACAGAACTTACATTAGAGCTGTACTTTATTAATACTGATTCTTCTCTCACTGAAGACAAACAAGCCCATTAAGACAATTGTTTAGAGTCAGTTTACACAGATAAGCTATGTTACTTGAGCTTTACATTTTTATCTTCAATGGTGTTGAGTGCCAGAAGTTGCAGAATGTTCGGGTAGGTTTCCTTCAGCAGTCAGGACTGGTTAAATTAAAATTTCTCTTTTTTTCTTTTATAAATCTGCCTAAGTTGATTATACACTTTGCCAGCTAGAAAGCACTCTGATCCCTGCTGTATATGGACTTAAATATAGAGATTATATGAAACAGGTAGAAGAATCTGACCTTCAAAAAGTGTAACTTATATGCAGCAAATTATAGCTTTAAACAGGTACATGGTGTCTAAAAGCTGTTAATTTCTTTAAGATAAGCTGGTATTTCTCTTCTTATAAGTAATGCCAATTTGTTAAAATTGTACACAAATGAAACTTAGATTCAAAATTGTAATATACCAGGAAATTCTTAGTTTCATTCTCAGCAAACTGAGAGACAAATCAAACTGTTTCTTGATTGTGGAATGGTTTGCTATTTTATTAGACCAAATTGATTCTAGTTGTTCAATTTTAAACAAGAAATTAAGAGTTTTTGATGTATACTATGAGAAGATTACAATGGCCGTTCTGCAAGTCTTAAGTTTTGTGCTTGTGGTGGTGTATGACCAAGGAAAACAAGCAGCTATTTTGCTGCTTATTTGGTTTTTTTAAGGTATAACAGCAAACATCTGATAAGAAAACATGTTCATAGTGATTCTTTGAATTATTTACACTTAGAACTAAAATTCTGCACTGACTTTACAATTTCTGTTTCTTTTTTTAGCTATTTCTATCATGGCATTAAGTCTCTGAAAGAAATACACATCTAGTTGCCCAAAGTATGGAAGGGTGGGATTTTTTTTTTTGGTAAGCATTTTTGTAGTAAAATAAATATACAATCACTATGTAGACAAATACATCCTGTTTCAGGAAACAGCTTAAGGGCTTGGTATTGAAAGTAGGCTGTGTTCAGTAGTTGCAGATGCTTGACCTGGCAAACTTCCAGGGTTGCTAGTATCTTTTACATTTAAAGGAATTTTGAATAGTTGAAAAGTCCAGATTGACAAAGATGCTTGTCTAACACAAACTTTAATGTCTGTGTGTAGATAACACTTACGCGGAAGATGCATGTTATCTGCAGATCAAATGAGTTAAGTGCTAGAGCCATGGGAAAATACTTTTTGTGTCTTCTCTTTGGAACTAAACATACAGGAACTAAAACCAGTCCGCAATATGAAAATTGTTCTCTTGCACCATAAAATATTCAAGTAATTTTGAACAGCGTCTCAGGTTCTGATTATGTTCTAACAATTCTGTGAATTAGTAGCATGGTTTATCTTCCAATTTTTCAGTTTTCAAAATAGACAAATACACATTGTAGGCCTTCTTAATGTTTATTAAATTTGGTAGGAAGAAAGCTTTAAAAAGTATCATGAAATCAGCTTGATCCTGAACCCTGCTGTGCTCTTAGCTTCAAAGATTCAAATAAATTCATTACTTTAGTTCAGAAAGCCTCTCTTGCAAACTTACAGTTTGGAACAGGTCCCAGTTTGTTAGTTTTGTCACCTTTGGCATTTGAATCCAGTTGTTATTATTTTGTGATTGTTTACCAAATAAAGTTTGATGCAAAACATGAGGTCACCACCAGCAAGAGATCGAAATAATCCTACTAGCTATAAAGCAAAATAAAAGATAAAACTTTTAGTAAAACTGTAAAGCATTTAACAGGATTTGACCTATGGAATTCCTCATCTCCCTCCCTTCCTGTCTTCACCCTTGAACACTATATGAGTAAAATGCTGGTAATAAATGATCTTTTGACCACTCCCTGACCACCAGTGTGATAAGAGCCCATAACTCTTCAGCTTAATTTGTAACATAACTAGCGTTGTTAACATAACATGTTAACATAAATAGCGTGATGTTTTTAAAGCCATGTAAATGTATGAAGTAATTTCATTTGCTACTGTTTTCTCAAAGGTTAAGTAGCCCTGAATATTAAAACTATATTACTTACACTTTGAAAATTTCTTAGTTTAACTTCTGATCTGCTGACCATGGTTTGCCTTTTTCTGTGAAGGTATGTTATAGCTGCCTTCTCAGTGGACTTGCTTTACAGCTTGAGCCTCTCTTCCTCTTTCTGGAAGCTGCAATATCCATCCAGAAAATACACTCAGTTTCATAAAGGCAAAGTGGGGATAAAAGGTGTATCACGTGCATGCAATCTTTTTTAGTCACCCAGTCCTTTCACTTTTATCTCAGATTTTCATATCTCTATTTTTAAAGAAGACAAGCGTGTTTCATAAGGGAGTAGATGTCTAGTTTTGCATGAAAACGACATGCTCTCGTAATGTTTGTGGTGTTGATTTATCTGAAGTCACATTTGTGCAGTGTGTGGCCTATTTCTTTTACAAAAGAGCTAAGAAAGCAATTTTAAAAACGTGAAACTGCAATTAGGTGGTCTGCAATTCGGAATCCTTGTTTATAACCCAAAATTGGAATTCCTGCAAGACACTTAATAACAAAAAAAAATGAAGGAATGACTTCAGAAAACTACTTGTCTTTGTACATTTTAGATACGGCACAACTTCAGACTTGAATTTGCTTTTATCAGTTCCCCCTTTTTTTTAAGATAAAGTTAAAATGTTTATTTTGGAATGAAGTTCTTAAAACATAGAGCTAGGTGCAGCTGAGGTGGTTCAAGTTGATGACTATTAAACAAAAAAGAATTTTGTTCAAGCTGTGCTAATGTGGGGAATGATACAGGCTTGGGACATGTTCCCTTCTCAGTTCTTGTTAAGTACACACCTGCAACTTGTTACAAAGTCAATGATAAAAGTTTTGGTGCTGTTAGGATTTCTCAGTTTTGGTTTGATTTAGCCCAGGGTGGGAGCAGAAGAGCAACATGGCATTGCAGTAGATTATTTTGCAGTATCCATATTTCTTCTATAACAGACACAAGTTGCTTTTAGAGACTGTTGTATTCAGATTTCGCATGTGAAAATAGTATTTTGCAAACTCATTATTCTCCTAATTTAGAGTTAAGAAAATGCCTAAGCATTTGAGTCTTCTGATTATTGTTACAGTTCTCAATTCAGGCTCTGACATGGATCAAGCCTGTGCTTTTTCAGCAGTGGAAAGAGTAAACATAGGCTAGGCTGTGGAACTGCTTCTGTGACAGTTGCCCAAAGAATTGCTTAATAAGCGCAATGTTTAGTCCTGCCACATTTTTTATGCTTGACTCAAGTAAGGCATTGACTTCTATTTGAGGATAACTGCATGATACAGAATGTAAAGGAAAGAAATCTCTCTCGTCTAACAACCAAACTGTAGTGCATATCCTCTGTAAACTTCTGAACTTGACTGTTATAGAAATGTCGTATAGCTTTTCTGTGAAAAAATTGTTTCCTAAGGTGTCTTAGCCTAAAACAGAGTGTGAGGAAAAAGTCTCTGAAATCATACTTGTTTATTCTGTTGTCTGAAAGTAATTCTTCCTCTTGTCCCACTTGAGGGCTGTACAAGAAACAGAGGGGGCCGATAGCAGAGCAGTACTTGCTTCCAAATCAGTGTCTTCTGGGAAATGCAACACGAAGCAGCAGCTTTCAAGCCCTGCCAGCTCTTGTCAGATTTTGCTATATCGATATCTAATTTATTGCCCTCTTTTTGGGAAATGCTGTCTTCACAGCTAATGTAATTACTGTCATGCTACTCTAATAATTACTTAGAAGTCAAATTAGAGCTGATCATGAATGCTGTGACAAAATAGCGGTTCCATTAGAGAACGTTAATTAGTTGAAGCCAGTCCTCCTTTTTAGGAATGTACATACCAGACTTGGTGGGAAGTTTTTTCTCTAGTCTGAAATGGAATTTCTAATCAAAGCCAAGCCTAGAATAGCGAAGAAAGAGACTCGGGGTTTAAAGAGTCATATGGGACAGAAGATACGAAGCTTATGACCCTTTTCTCTTTCATTGTTAACACTAGGCTAAAGATGCTCCCTTTTCTGTCAGTGTCTTTAGTGAGTATAGTTCCACATTGTATAACCAAGTAAATATTTTTATATTTTGTCTGAAATAGCTAAATGACAACTGACTCAGGTATGATGTCTCTTGGGATGTGGGAGACAATTTTCAGATTTCTGATCTGAATGAGACAGGAAAGTGATTGAACAGTGGGACTGTTCCTACCTAACACACTCCAGCGGTAGTCTCCATGTTTCAGAAAAAAGCCCTGAGTAGGCTTCCATGTTTCAAAAAGATTTTGGACCTGGTGGTAGCCAAGCAAATCTACTTTTGAAGACAGGCAGATTATTTCCTGCCTTAATACAGCCTAATTTCAGCCTTAATACAAATCCTTAGACCTTTACTTCACTTAGTACAAAAGTTTTCAGCTGACTTTTTACTGAAAGGACTTCAGAACAAAATGTATGTAAAGATATGTCTGTGTGTGTTTAAAGATGCAGTACCCTCAAAGAATGTGGTATCTTCATATAAAAATAAAGGTCACTTTATTCTTAGCTTGTAGTTGCTTTGGTAGCTGAAGGAAGAATGACTAGGGGCACAGGCTAGGTAGTTATCTTCAGGCCTTAGATTTGTTTATGGTAGGAGGAGCTTTGTAGCAAGCGCTACATTTAGGATGTTGAATGCTCATTGAGGTCTCCTTCAGCCGTTTCTGAAGCTCTGAAAGCTGCAGCGGGTGTTGCTGAAGAGAATTTGCCTTTTCTTTGACCTGCAGTGTTCAGCCTGGTGACTTAACATGTTTAATACTGGTGTAGATGTTTTAGTTTAGGTGTGAGACAAATAATTGCATTTGTTTATCTTACCCAAATAGTTGCCAAAAGACCACTTCCACTCCTTTTGGAGAACTGTTTTATCCCATGTGATTTATTCCTCTCCCGAGTGGAAACTGCTGTTCTGCGATAGGGTGGCTAAAAGAAGCTGAAATGGCCTTTTTTCAGATACGGTGCTGGGAGAACATCAGATGTCTGCAAGGACAGCAGTGCCTCCTGGTGCAGCAGCTGCCCTCGCTGCAAGGCTGTACCTGGGAGCTGCTGGGACAACAGTGGTGAGGGGCAGAAATGGAGCAGCTGCCTCATGAAGGAGCTCTTCCAAGTTCCAGAGCCGTGAGGAAAGATGAAAAGCTTTGGTTCAATGGAAAACGTGAGATGGTCTGTTGGGTGTGGGGCTTCTTCAACAAGGAGAGCTGCAGTGGATGTTTGAAATATCTGTACTGAGCTCTGACAGCTCGTCCTCAGCTTGAGGGTAAGATGCTGTCTGATGTGATTAAATTTGTGTCCGAGGTACAAGAACCTTGAGCCTAAGGCCGAGACTAAAATTGATAAAATTGAGGACCTTGCTAATCCTGTCACTGTGGAGTAACTAATTTCTGACAAGCCTGCTACACAAATGTCACCCCTGGAGTCATTGCTGTATCTAAGGCTTGTGAAAGGTGGTCTTTGTTTTCCTTTCATACCTGTCTGAAAGCTGCCTTCTTTTTCAAAAGTAGTATGTAGTGCTTTGTGAAACAAACACCTCAATGTGTTGCATTGGGACTCAGTGTGATAAACAAAGGAAAAATTTCTAGTCAGACATTAAAAAACACAGACAACAAACAACAACAGCAGCTGATTGAAATAAACCTTCCACAGTTTTTGAGGGGGTGCGTAGTGAAACACTATGGGAAAGACAAAAAAAATAATGTTAAAAGGTTTGTTGTTTTTTTTTAACAGTGTTTCTGGTTGTTTCTACTAAAGATTTGTTTTTTAAGATACTAGTAAGTCTAGTCATACCAACCCAAGTTTTTAGACTTCTTTTTTTAGAAGCCTCAGAAATCAGTTATTAAAACTCTATTAATACACAGTTAAGCATTGTGATCTTGGTAAACAACAGATTTATGATTGCTTAAGCAATTGCAAACTGTCTGCATATGTTTTATCCAAGTCTACTTTCATGATCCTGTATATTTTTGTTATCAGAACAAAAATCCTACCAAGTGTTCATAAAGAAAAAAATGTGGACAATTAATGCTGATAATTGTGAGTCTCACCTTTCCTAATTTTGAAGACTTGTCTTTCTAGCCTAAATAGATTATATAAATTTGTAATAGTCGTCTTTTTTTCCAGGGGAGAGTGTTGACATTATCACTGAAAAATGTTTAGAGCTTTGAGCAGTAGCCCAAATGCTTGAAATGGAAGTTTTCGCTTTTACTTCTAGAACACTTTTAAAACTACTTTGTTCCCTAGCTTGAGAACTTTTATTTTGACATAAGAACTGGCAAGAAATAAATGTATGTTGGAGAGCAGAAAGTTCCTACTACTGGAAAAATGAGAAGTTGGAACAGCCTTCCAGTCAGAAAAATCAGAGCAAAAGGTCGCTTTTCTATGGAGTTTGTTTACCCTGAAAAATATGAGGTAGTTGCCAGCAATAGATAGGAATCAATTCAGCAATCCTGTACCCTGTGCTCTGAAGAGAAGCAGAGCGCTTGCTGCTGTTATTTTAGCAGAGCGTTGTGTTGCCCCATGTGTGTCAGTCCAACTCTTAGGGCATATGTTCCCACCCCATCTCAGCAGAGGCTCCAGATTGCACCGCAATACTGACCTCGTGTCAGACAGGGATTAGCTGTCTGAGCTGGCTGTGCAAAGATGCTTAGATTAGGTACCTGATACGGGTTTAATGAGTGCTTTCCTTTTGATCTCTGCCAGTTTGATGTCCTCCAGGAGCTTTAAAGACCTATTAAAAAATAATTTTTGAGCGTTTTATTTGTAAACAGGCATCAGGCTCAAGTCATTGATCATTAAAAGTGATTCCTTTAGAAAGCATGTTTTCTTCAATGATTTTGAAGAGAGCT
Organism: Larus michahellis; assembly: GCF_964199755.1. NCBI lineage: Eukaryota > Metazoa > Chordata > Aves > Charadriiformes > Laridae > Larus > Larus michahellis. The sequence continues at coordinate 18,763,280 of NC_133930.1, forward strand.
GCAGTGAGTTGGTCCTCTGCCTGTATCGGCACAGTTTAGAAAAGTCTGCTTCAGACAAAGGCAACTGTGGTATCCAAAGATCCATGGACCAAAGAAGAATAAAAAGAGCGCAGCGCCAGCACTGCTGTGCTGCCTCATGGCTGGGCTGGAAGGAAAAGCTGGAAGTGACCCTTTGCCACTCTCTGCTGCTGAAACAGTAGTTGAGGTGCTACTTGCATAAAGCTCATATTAAATCTATGATACGGTTGCACATATTTGCAAAAGGAGTATTGTGGGACGTAAGGTGGTGGCACAAGTTTCTTTTGTGCCATTTGATGAGGTCCTTTTTTTAACACTCACAGCTCCCATTGACTTTAGAAGTATGAGTCACTCTTAAATAATACCAAAATTGACTTTAGCTTTGCAAACTTCAGTTTAGACTGGACAAGTGGCATCTACTCAAGAAGATAAAATTTCCTCACTGTTAAGCTTCCACAGTACTTTCCCGAAGTTGATGCAGATGTTTGAAAGAAAGAGTAACAGGTTCTTTATGGAACTCCTGATAACACCAGGATACTTTCTGAGCAGGACTGGGGTGGACAGATATCTTAAAATCATGGGTGTATTTCATGTGCTGTGGGTGGGAAATGTAAGTTATTAGTGCCAGTAATTCATGTAGATAGCTCTATCTTAAACTGCATCTAAAAAACAGGATGTTTTTGTACCTCCAGAGTCCAGCTTTAATTTTGGGGAGGGAAACAAACCTTCCTCTTATAATCTCTTCATGGCTAGTTGCAAATTTCCCTGAATTGTTTATTGACCAGTGAAAAAGAACATTTGCAGTAAAAAGACCTAGGATTAGTTCCGTAGTGCTCTCAACTGGTTTACCAGTAAAATCCCCACACCAACAGTACAGCAAAAGAGCTGCTAATGCTCTTACTGGTGCTTGAGTGTCTTAGTCTTTTAAAATGAGTAGATATGGTTGATGATGCATATTGTTATGCTAAAGGTTTCGGTACAATATGTTGCTGTTCAATATTGATGATTCATGGTCGTATACTGGCTTGTGGAGAATTGATTAACTTTTTAATTGAAAAAAAAAAAGTATCTTGACTATAAAAATATACCACATAAAAGAAGAATATTAAATCCCCATAAACTGTTAATGCAATTTTTAAAATTACTTTATTTCCCATACTGACTGCACTGTGAAATGACAATGGTAGAGGCACCAATCTTGATCATATTCCACTTCAAACATGTCACACACCATTCTTTCAGGGAATAAGTTTCTAACATACACTGGGGGGGGAAGGTCTTTTGTTCTTATCTGAGCAATACTGGCGTGGCATTTTTGGCTTTGTCAGTTTCTCCGATGATCAGGTGAACACTGTATGCCACCTCCTGACTGACTGGTACCTGAATCCATTGACAGAAAGACTGGAGATTAGCTACTAACGTACAAAACAGTGAGGCTGTGAAAGTCCCTGTGATTGTTTTAAACCATGAGATGAGTAAAGCTGCTTGAGTAAAGTAAATAAATAAGTGTAGCAGCACTCTGAATTGCCTAGTGCAATAACAGTTGTTCTTGCGGGGATTTTTAGTCCAAATGAGCAAACCTTTGTACTGATGATTTTCAGGTTTCCTTAATGTGCAGTCCCACATTCTTGTCTGCTTGGATTTCTCAGTTAAAAATGTAAAACGTTATGTTATCAATGAGCCATATTCTTTAAACTGTACAGTGCAAGAAAAGATTCCTTATCACTGTTAACAATTCATAGATAGAGATGGGTGAGGAAACATACAGGCTGAGGATTATCTTCTCTTTTAGCAGTGAGAAGTCATAAATTTCAAACCAGAAAAGCTCTGCGTGTCTTGGTAGAGAGCTGATACCGTGATTACCCATGCCAGTGCGTGCTTGAGACACGCTCAGGATTTTTCTAGTGAGCAGGTCAGAGCTGATCTGTGCAAAGAGGCAGCGCCTGCTACCCGTGCTCCTGCAGGACAGAGCCGGCATTCCCGGCGGCATTTCGCTGCTGTGCAGCTGGGGATGAAGAGGCACTTCCATCTGACCTCATGGTGTGACAGCCCTAGCATCTGGGGACCATTCATGGTGGAATTCCAGCATTTCAGCAAATATGTGACTTATTTTCCTTTACTGCCTGTAGGCAATCTCTTATCAGCTATATTCTCACTGTAGTCATTTTTCTGGTTGCTGATAGGAGAAAAAGTTTAAAAAAACATCTTAAATGATATTATTAACAATACAATTGATTTATTGCAAAGAATTAACATGTGTATAGAAAAGAGGAATTGTCTGGATGATGGTGTTTTTTTCAGTCTAAGCTCAATATCAAGCGTTTTTAAACCTTTCAAAATTTGCTTTTAGCAACAGTACGTTTCATCCCTTACTCTTCAGTTCTGCCGTGAGAAAACTGCAAGTATGATTATTTAAATACACAAAAAATCATTTAAACTTTACTAGGATACTTCCATTTGTAATACTCTTTTCTACTTGGACAGTTGTATCTTCTCCCTGTGTCGTTTAAATGGAGTTCAGTTTTGTAAAAATCCTTTTGATTTACACTTTGCTGGAATCTGTTTGTTTTATATAACAACTTCGTCTGAAAAATAATATAAGTCTTTGTGCTACGAAGCAGTTGAAAGTTTAAGAGTTTCAAGTCCCTGTTGGTTGAAGTATGGGAGTACATATTGTGAACTGGGAAACATGGAATTCCTTTTTATGTAGCCATGACATAAGAAGCTGAAGCAACATAGTGTTTCCCCTCATACTGTACTAGAAGATGGCTCAGATAAAGAAAATAAATGTTCTGTTGTGTTCCATTGAAAATTCTTATAGATGCTGTATTAGCAGAAATAATAGTAAAGGTGTTCTCTGTACAACTTGACTGTTGTCTCTATGACAACTTGACTAGTCTGCAAGTTAATTTTTTTTTTTCTTTTAAATATACATGTCTGAGATTTAATTCTGAAGTGTGTCGATCCCCACTTGGCTCTGGAATTTTTTGCTTGGTCAAGTTCTCTGCATGCTCCTGGGGTTGTTTTTTTTCCCCCAAATCACTACATATCAGAGAAGTATGGGACCAAAGGAAAAGGTAGGTATTTGTAGGCTTCCATCTTGTCTTCCCACTGCACTTTTTACAGTTTCTTGGTCCGCAGCTGAATTCGTATTAATGTGTTTTATAGACATAAAATATGAGCTATTGGCTTTTAGCATGCATATTGACTGCATATGTTTTTGCTGTACTCTATGAAAACTGGCTTGTGGTGCTCTGGCTAGCTGGGTGTGAGAGGGTCATATCAGGATATTTGCCCTTCCTTTTGGAGGATTTCTTCTCTTCCTGAAGCCTTGAGTGATTCAGTTGAGAGCAAGCCAATGATTATGTTCAGCATAAGGCAGTGAAAGACAGGAGTTTGTAGCCATTGTGAAATAAAGAAATGGAAATAGTTGCTGCTTCTCAGAAAGCCTTTATTGCCACCAAAGCATTTCCACTCTGATTTTAGCCTTAAGACTGCTGACCTTTGAGAAAAATTACCCAACAATCCCTGAAAATAACTGGAGGGAAAAACTAATGAATAATGATACCAAGTCAGGAAGGCAAGAAAAATAACAATTGTCCTTCATCCTGGTAGGGAGATAGTAACACGACTTTCCAGCTAGGCATTGATTTTGCATCGGTTCCTGGAGTATCTGTTTCCCAGTGAACATTTCCCAGAATGTTCACAAAGAATTTCTGTCCTGAGGCGTTTTTTAGATGAGCGTTTTTGAGTCTGATGAGGTAGACTGATGAAGTCTAGATTGATCAGATAGACTGATTTATTTATTTTTGTGTGTGTGTATGTGTGCTGTGGTTCATGTTGTCTTAAAAGAAAATAGACTTTTTATGTGTAAATAACAGCATAGTAGCAATACAGCCACCCTCAGAAGTACCTTAATTTGTCTGTGGTGTTTTGCAGTTTTCTCCGATTTTTTGACAGAGTATTTTTATTTTAATTTTCAAAGGTATCTTGCTGGCTGGCAGGGCAAAACAAGTACACACCACAGATTCAAAAGAAACTTAAAAATATGTAGACATTTGAAATTCACATTTGAACACTGACAGGTAGTAATTTACTCCAGCTCACAGGACTGGCCAGTGTGATGAGTATTCAGTGCTTTCTTTTTCCTTAATCCTATATTAGTATATTGAGATTATGAAAGACGTAGGCCATGTTGCATAATGACAAAAGTCACCAGTCTCCATCTGCTCAAAATGAACCTACTTTGGGTGGAGAATAGGCATGACACTGTTGAACACGTATCACACTAACATTTCTGCCTCAAAATTTCTGATCTATTTGTACAAGCTTTCACATGTTTTTATGATGAGCTTCAAAACTGATACTGTAAAACAGGATTGAAATATACATTTAAGTTAAGTGATCATTAACCATAATAGAATGGTGCTATGGGAGGATAGTCATACCGTTTTTTTTAAGCAGGTAGTGACGAGTTGACCTCTTTAACCAGTTGTGCTACCTATTGCACAGTCCAGCTACATTTTTGGATTGAATCATAGGCATAATGTGGAAGGAACTATTGCTTGAAGAGAGGTGATTTATCTGATTTCATATGCTAGAAAAGGAATGGGAGTGACTTGCTTAAGAATGAAAAAAATTAGGGTTTGCTTCCTCCCATTTGCAAGTGTTAGAGAATTTAATTTCTTAGGAAATCTGAAAAGAATACTTAGAAATATTTAGGAATTGTTTCACATGATAAGAATAATAAGGCTTTGGATACTCAGCATCATACTTGTTTAAAAGAAACAGAAAGATTCTCAGTGAATCTACTTCACCTTTGATTTAGCTTGAGAGCAACAAAATTAATTGGAAATACGTAAAGACGTATGTCTGTTAGTGGGGGAAAAGCAGTCCAGTTAACAATGTGAAGTCAAATGAAAAACCATTATGGAAAAAGTGACTTTGGGGCTTGCTAAGGATTTTAATGTGTGTTTCCCACATCAATAGCTGAACCTGGCTTAGCATGCTGTTTTCGACAAGGCTACACAGCAGAAAGCTTACCGCAGCAGGACATCAGCCTGGAAAACTGGGATTCAACATAAATGAGCAAGTAGAAAGCTTGTAGAAAACCAGATGAAACATCATAGTTGAATCTTCCTATCAAGCTAGAGGAACTTTGTGCTGAGGGAAACCTACAGGTCTATGTGCAGTTTTGGAGAGTATTGTGAAGAGCATGTTTTTCTTTAAGTTGAAGAGTTCTTATTCATTCATTTTTTGCATTAAATTAATCTCTTGCTCCTTTTTAAGCTTCTGGGGTTTATTCCAGAAAATAACATACACGTTCATTTTAATGGTGCTTTCTGTGTGAAATCTGAATTAATTATAGATGACTATAAATATCTTCTATCTCAAAAAAAAAGGTCAAGAGATGAAGGGTCCTGGGGACTTACAGATAAAGCTAGATGGTAGGAAACAAAAGTTATAGAGGGATGTTCAGGAGGAAACGGTCTTTGACAGCAGAAAAGAGTGGGTGTAGAGGGGAACACAAAGATTGTAGGGACTTGAATGGAATTAAGTGTTGATGGAGGAACTACATCCAAAATATGGACTGGACATCACTGGAGACAAGCCAAAATATTTTCTAGGAGTTGTTTCACTTCCATCAAGCTGTTAGATTTGCTAAGCCTCTGAACATCTCTACAAGTCTAGTAGCTGACCTCACAGTTTTGTGTATGTGACTGCATATTCCCAAGGCATATTCCCTTCTGTGAGAAACTGCAAAATGCTAAGAATTGTGCCAATGAGAGGACTACTTATCAAACTTTGAACAAAATAGTTTTATTCTGATGACTGTCAGATGAGTGGGGTACATATTCTTGGTCACCGCTATTGTATTTCCAAAAGTTTTGCCTGTTGCATTGTCTTACTCATTTGGGACCACATTACAAAGCGTTGATTCAGTATATTTTCGGGCTTGACACCGCATTAGAAAGCTATTTTCCAGTACAAATTATTCAGTACAAAACCAGCAAAGGAAGCCTTATTTAATGGGTTGTAAAAAGCATTTAATTGGTTTTGAAAAGCATGTGGCTACTGAATCTGGAACCACTTTCAAATATATATTTCTTTGTCTTTTGGGGATATTTATCTACTTTTAATAATAAGTCTCTTTTTAAATTATTTGGTCTCATTCCAGAAAGTCAGTCTTTTACTCTTCAAAGGTTAAAGATTAAAGAAAAAATGCTGGAGGCAAAATTATACAAATGCTCTTTTGTAGCCCTGAAAAATGAAAGGCTTGATTTAAGCAGTACTGAAAAAGTTTCAGAAGTTGAAACTTTTTTTTTTTTTAATATACAGCTTTATTTGAAATGCGCTGAAATTTAGCCAGCCAGAACTGAATACAGCAGGAACTCCTACTGCAGCCTCCTTGGCCTTCCGCAATAAGGCCAGAGCACTGCGGCCCCCGAGCTCACAGATGGCAATTGTACCACGCCATTGTATTTTCTTCCACTTGGCACGTCTGTGACTAAATCTCTTTTCCATAAGACAAGACTGAATAATACTGCAGTGACATTATCGCAAATGAAGTAAAAAAATAAAATGTGAAGACTGTCCAATTTGCTGGACCAGCAAAGAATCCACTTTCACGTGTTTGAGCCATGATTTCACAAAGTAGCATCATCATAGGTATGTCTTTGCAAGCAGATGCATGTTTAATGTTCTCTTGCTACCAGCCAGATGCAGTCCAGCCCTGAACCCAAATCCGTGGCGTTGTGTTGATGCAGCTAGCAGATCCAGCTTTCAGGAGGTTTTATTTGCTGAGGCTCAGTGCTGCACTTACTGAAGGACGCAGCCAATTCTCTGCTGCTGGCTTGATTCCAGCTAGCTGAGAGCAGCAGCACAGGCTTGCAAACGCCAACATGCAGTGGTATCAGTTTCCTTCAAGTGAAAGAGTTTTCTAATTGCAGAGGATGATACTATGTGCCGCCGCTTTGCAAATAAGGTTTTGTGGGAGGCCAAGCCAACGCTCCTAATCCTTCTCCCCTTACTGAGTAGCTGTCACCAGCATCCCAACTGCTTCCTTTTATGCTATTTGCTTCATATGTGTTCTAAGATCCCAATGGAAACAGGTAGCTTTTTGCAATATCAGCATAAAATACACTTAGAAGCAATCAGTTATTGCCTTATAAACTAGGATATTCTTCGTAATATCACTTAGCTTTCAGTACATTTTGATCAGATGCACTCTTCTGTGTTGCTGTATTGCACTCCTATGTTGTTTGCAGGTCTCTAAAATATCCTTACTACATCATTGGTTGTAATATGTGCTGTACAAGACACTAAAGCAATTTTTTTTTTTTATGCAAGAGGTCCAAGAATATTAGAACTGCATAAAACATTTTAAATTTATTTTAATCTTCAGCTTAAATTTCTCTGTCCTCTTTTATTTTCCAGGATGGAAGGTGTCTGGTTTTTTTTTCTGCTAATACCTTTTTTTTGAGTTTCCCAATATTTTCTGATTGTGCATACTTTTGCAAGACATTTCTAGTTGGTTTCTGTCCTCCTTGATTGCACATAGACCTGCTTTGTTTCAGTCTCTTCTTGCAAAACACAGAGGAATTGATAAGGACACCTGAAATGCTACAGCAGTAAGTGTGAAATGGAATAAAAGTTAACACTTTGACCACATGCCGGTGGGGAGGAGTAGTGTGTGGCCAACGTGTAATTCCTGTTCAATGCTAAGTGCAAATTTGTTTGTTCCCATTTTGTAGAGGATGTAATTGTTATTTGCTACAAAGCATACACAGATAAAATATCCTAACTGAACGTCACTCATTGTGGATGATTTTTGGTAATCTGTTTTTCATCAGTAAAGAGACAGGTATTAGGCTTTATTCTACAGCTCGGGTTATGTTTATATCCATCTGTTCTAGGAAAACAAGGGTGCCTATTCTGCAGTTCTCTGTTTGCAAAGATTAGAGTGGCCAGGCAATAAGCACGTAGACAAGTGCCAGATAAATCTAGTTTTCCACGGTTTAGAGTCAGAATAACCAGGCAGACAGCACAAACGTTTGGTTAAAAGATCTCATTAAATGAAACAGAAAAAAATTCATTAGTGGCTACTGGACAAGTATGAGCTACTACCCCAGGTTTGTAATAGAAATAATATTTGTGTTGTTGTCTTGGTGACTGAGTGTTAACCTTTCACGTATAGGTACAAACTGTGCTCAACAAAGAATGCCGCATGCATCAGCTAGTGTTCTCTCCTCAGTTTAAGCTGGCAGCTAGCGGGATGCTGTCACAGGTTTTCTACAGTGCCTCCTTTCTTGTATACCATCAAGTTAAAAGCTGGAACTTCAGTTTTATCCTTTGATAAACATTTATATTCTGCATTTCTGATCAGTGCTTTGATCGGTATTTTTAGTCATTCTGTTAACACAGCATGAAATAATTCAAAATCTTAATTTAATTTACCTACATTGTGATTAAGTATACAGTCCAATACGATGTACCTTACCAAAAAGAAATGTTTTTTTTCTCCTTAATCCTCATAACTCTCAAAAGAATCCTCCCTAACTTCCCTGTAGCTCTTCTTTTTCCACTGCTTCTGCCAATAGTCTTTTTAATTTATATACACAAGTTTGCTAGAAACAGATGAGAATTTGTGCATCTTAGACCGAAATTGGAAGTTTGGAAGAGTGCAAGCTAGATATTGTTATAAATATAAAGCATCATTTTTACAGTCACAATCGGTGATATTTTTAAATGTTCTGAATCATCAGCTCATGTACAATGTTCCATATACTGAAAAATGAAACAAAATGTGAAAGCCAGGTTGCCATAAATCAGTAGATTATTGTTAGTTAACAGTGTAATGTGGGTCACTGTAAACTCCACTTTGCATTTACCATCTGAAGATATGAACATATCTTTGACTAGTAAGATTCCTTTTTTACAGAACCTGTGGAAAATGTAATAAGATACCCTTAAATCTATTAATTTTTTATTAGTTAATTTTACAGTGCTTATCATGACCCCTCCTTTTATTCAAAAACATTATGCTGATGATGTTTCATAGCACACGGAAGCCACAGAAGGTCATGTAATACATTTGCATAGTAAAATATGCCACATGGTTTGTGTATGAAGTCAAACTTCAAAGCAACTGATTTCTGGCTAAGATAGAACAGGAAGATGAGAGGGGAAAAGGATGGCCATATTGGATCAAATCAAGACCGTGTTTTGTCCAGTATCGTGTCTGCAGGAGTACATGTAAGCCAATAGCTAGAGACAAAAAAATAACTGAGCAAGCATACATAATATTCCTCTTCCAATTTCCAAGTATTTCCAGCTGAGGGGATTTCCTGAACCAGATGTGCGTTCGGTATGGTTTGTAACCTGCAGTGGTTTTGTCTTCCATTGACTTATTCAGTTACCCATTGAATACATAACATTTAGTATCAAAAACATCCTGTGTCAACAAGGTCTACAGGTCTATTCCCTCCTGTGTGGAGTAAGCTTCTTTTTACTTCTGACCAGTATGACCTATCTAGCTTCTTTTGATTCCTCTAGGTTTATTTTTTTTTTAGAAGAACACTTATTGCTGGTTTTAATTTGACCTCACTCAGAAGCACAAGGATTTGGGGGGTTAGTAGCAAATAGCTGGCATTTTTTGTCTTCTAGTTTGTTTGTGTTAGCATTTCACATTTTCAAATTTTTTGTTACTGCTACGACGATTAGAAGTGTATTCTTTAAAATGATGAGATTTGAGTGTATCGCATAATAGATTCAGGAAACCTCAAGACCACTTAGTATAGTGAATGCACAGTAAAAATCACAGTAGTTGTCAATACTGCATCATTGTGAAGAAATTCCTTGTCTGTCAGCAAATGATGGAATGATGATGGAAGGTATCACAATGGAGCATAAAAAGCACAGAGTGTATGTGCAACCTTCAGTAGCTTTAGGAGAAAGTAAACTGGAAGAGATGAGCTGGAATCTGTGACCTTTAATATTTCATATCATAATATGTTTTAAATATCATCATAAGGTGAAAAAAACATGCCTCTGAAGACCTCTAGAATGATGTTCTGTCCATCTTACTCAGAGGCTAAAGTAAACAGACTTCTGGAGATCTTTAAGAGGAAAGTTGACATGGAAATATTTTGCATCTACCTTTCTTCTTCAACTAAATAATGAACTTAGACACCTACTTTAGCAGGTGATTTCATTAGAACTGTTTCATTGTCTAGCCGGTAGGTTGGGAGTCTAAATGATGTGGTCTGAATCCCACACATGGTGTCAAAAATAATAGTAGCAATTATTTTTACTCTGAAATTTAATAGGAGAAGATTTGAACCGGTGATAACTTGACCAAATTTTTAAAAATCAAATTTGTTCATTTTAATTATGCTTTGATGACAGACAGTAGGGAGGGAAAACACCAATTGCACATGAACAAGCATGGCAGAATTTCTTTAAACATAAAGATTTAAGGAAGACAAAAGACTCATGGATTACTTTTCCGGCAAATTATTTCCTGTCAGACCATCAGCCATGAGTTTTTTCTTATTGCTTGCAATAAATCTTTTGTGAAGAACAAAAGCAAACTCTGTTTTAGTAAGTTCACTTCTTTATATTTCCTGACTCTGACTGAAGGAAGAAGAACTAAAATAACACAAACGAAACTGTTCCTCTTTTGCTGTCCAGTGAGACTGGAAATGCCTACTAAGTGATAAATAGTCTTTTGTGACAATTTTACTGCATTAAGCAGGAAATAAGATGCTGAGAGAGAGAGAGATTAGCATTGACAACTTGGGAGCTTAATTATAGTAACAAGCTTTCTATGAGAATATCATTGTCTCGGTAGTGAATAACACAGATGTATTTTAGTAACTGGATATTAGATTCTTTGACATGCAGCAAGTATTATGAATTTGGGTATTTCTATGTAACTGCTAAATGTCCGCAAATGATCATGAAATGCTTCATTGAAATGAAATTAGAGTTGTGTATAATTGTGTTTTCAAGCAGTCTTGATGTTCTACAAATTCAACTCATTTGGCTCTTGTGTATTAAATACATATCTTTGCAGCAGCAGAGTCAGTGGTTGCTTTTGAAACTGACTTCAACAGGACAAAGATGGAAGAGACCACTATAAGAAATAAAAAAAAAATTAGAGCTTTATTTTTATCTATAAATAGTAATTTTGGCTTCTTAATGAGCCTCTCGGTGGGTTACAATTATCACTTCAAGCTGGAGTTTTCACCCTATGTACCTCATTTTTCTGAAACTCTCTATAAAATAATATTTTTACAGTATTTCACCTGATGATGATCACTGAGCTTTAGGGAATGGGCAATTAGTCCAAGGAAGCATCTGCTGTCATGGTTGATCTCATCATAGTCCAGCAACACCATTGTAGAGCAACTTTTCCTAAATGGGTAAATGCTGGATTTCTGCAACTAGGCACATACTGGTACTTTTGCAATAACAGCATCTGGTTGCATTAAAAATTTATTCTGTTTTTTTCCAAATATGGAAGGTTTACAGGTACTCTAGGATAGAATTAAGAGAAAAATATATGCTTTTTTTTCTCTCTACTGTAGTTTAAAATTAAATAAATCTGAAAGTTTTTCCTCGTTCTTTTCCTATGTATGTCTTCTGAAAACAGTTGAGAATTATTTAATTCTCAAATTTATGAAAACTTGAGAACTACTACCTCGAGTGAGGGAAGGAACATTTTGTGTAAAACTCTTAGATTAGAAATGCATGGAATTAAAAGGAGTAAAAATAACTAAAAAGTTGTTTTATTTACTATTAAAGGTAATATTTTACTTAATGTTATTTGAATTGTGATTTACAAATGAATGATGGACTTTGCAAAATAGGTTTTGGATACAGAAGTCCAGTTGCTAACATCTCTGAATTTAGCTGAGTATGTATGTGTGAGGAATTACGTTTTAAATCTCTTACCAGCTGTGATAAATATGCCCAAAACGCAACTTTCAATTCCTGTCGTGTACCCTCAGTTAACTCATGATTGAACCTTGATTTATGAAAAGTCTTGAGTTTTATGTGTATTGCTACATATTACTTTTTTTTTTTTTTAAAGCTCTCTTTCACCTCATCACCTCTTCCAATGTTGATGTGAAAAATGCAATGACCTTCAGCGGGCCTCTGGAAGATATGTTCGGGTACACAGTCCAACAGTATGAAAATGAGGAAGGGAAATGGTAAGCCGTTTTTCTTTTCTTACACGGAAACTCCAAATTATCAGGTATTCAGTGACTCAGGCGCTGTACTATTATTTGTAAGTATGCCTCATACGTAAGGGTCAGTCTCTGTCAGTCATATTTCTTAAACTAATACACAGTCCTAAGGAAACCTGGAAAGATTGGGGGACTGCAAGATCCAAATGTATATAATCATAATCATATATTTATTTCATCAAAGACATACATGAGTTCAGAAAGTGGGTAAATTCTCTTGTTGATGGAGCTGAGAAAGTTTTGTGTTATGCCTGAGCCCTCTTTTTTCTATTTACAGAATAAAATCATTACTTACCTTTCCCTTGTGTTAGTGTACTGGCAGTGATATTGCTCCTGTTTCACCTAACTAATCTGATTATGTTTGGGGTTTTTTTTTAAAGTTTTCTGTCTGAGTTTTTTAACTGGTGGAAAGATTTCCCTTTCGAGATATCAATTAATACAGTACTCCACCTTCCCTTTTGGAGGGCTAATAATTCTGTCTTGCAGGTGGTAACACGTTTGCATTTGGGACTCGGAGCTTTCTTCTTAATCTGTTTTTTCCTTCTCATTTTTCTTCTGAATTAGATGTTGCGTTTTGAGGTGCTTACTGATATCATTGCTTCTCAGTCTTTTGATAAACACCTGCTTAAGCTTTTCCCTCATAAGAACAAACTTCACAGGCCAACCACTGGGCTGGAGGACTGAAATAACAATGGAATGGTAAAAGTTCGTGAATCCTGAGATCTCCATCATTCTTTACAGGTTGCTCTGCTTGTCACAGAGCTTTGCCAGTAATTTGACGTTCCTGGGAAAAACCAGGGACTCCTGTGGGCAGCCTGGGATGACAGGCACATAGCTGTGTGACAGCCAGGTCAGACTGTTCTGCGCTGCCCAAGCAATCGTCCCCGCAAGCGCCGGGGCTGTCTGAGTCCAGAGTCTGTCCACCATGGCAACAGTGTTCACTGTTAGCCATGGAGGATGTTTGCAAAATTGCAGAGCCTGCTTCTGAAAATGCTAGATCTTGATTGCCCAGGTTGTAGGATGTTTAAAATACACATCTGCATGAGGGTCATGGGAGACTGTTAATGACCTTCTTTGAGCTAATTTAGACCTTCAGGAAATGGTATCCATGCTAGGAGCTGGGGTTTTGCACAGTAAGCTGTGTCATTGTAAACTGTCCTGAAACTTTTCAAGAGCAAAAAATAAGACGAGCTGGAAATGGCAACTCTTGCAGTAGCTGAAGGAAGGCAGGAATCTAAACTAGTGTGGTAGGTCTGAACATCTCTGATATTAAACTCCAGAGCTGCTTGACAGTTGTCAAGCTTTCAAGTTGCTGTCGGCATAGCAACACCCTGAGCAAGAAATTTTTAGGTTGACAGTTAAAAATAAATATACAAAGCAGCCTTGTGGTGCTTTATCAACATCTATAACACTACCTAGATACCACAGATAGAGCTTTTCAGCAACAGATGTTCTGTAAACCTGACCACGGCTGTTTCTCAATAAAACGGGTCCACTAAAAATAACCCCACGCAAAAAAGACAGAAGAGCCTTCCAGACCGCCTCTCTCTGTTCATGGGTCTCGCTCTTTCTGAGAAAAGAGCAGCATGGGGACATTATCCTGTGGAGCATTGATTAGCTCCCATGGGATATCAAGCATACTCAACTTCTCTGCAGTTAAATGGGATTCAAGGACGATAGGCTGTGGTGCCTGTTTCTGTGTAAGTTTTGGTGCAAAAAATACATACATTACCACATATAGATTGAAAGAGCAGTCAGATCCTGTATATACTTGGAGCATTTTATTTTGCTTTACAATTAATTTATTTATTATTAATTAAAAAATCTTAATGGAATGTTATGAGCTGTTCCAGTATGGTTTTTTTAGAAGCTGGAGTGAGTACTGAGTTTAAATTCTCCTTTCTGTCATTTTTAAATCCGTAGGCTACATTTTACCTATTATGTCATTCTATTCAAATATCTTCTGCCTGAACTCATTAATTTATGATTAAAGATTGAAATGGTTCTCTCAATAACTCTTCACAATCATCTAAGTGTCCAGGAGCAAATCTTACTGAACTTTTAATGTCAGGATTTCTGTTTCCAGTGTGTGCTGTGAATTCTAATTTAATCCAAGTTCTTCCTTGCACATTTAATGGAGCTGCTTGTTATCTGCTGTGTAATGCTAGGCTATGTAGTGTACCTAATGAAGATCTGAAAACAAAAACAGTGTCCATGTCCAAACAGCATTTCCTGCTTAAAACTGGATTTAGGAGTGGATGTTAATTTGTGGTGCTTAGAAAGTGCTATATGAGAATAGCAATTTTTGATCACACCAAATTTTGAATAAAAATGCAAAGGATAAATATCCTTAACATTTTAAAAATTCAAAATTTTTTTTAGTAACCCTTTTAATAACATTATTTTTCATTAATGCCTGGAAAAAAATATGTATTTTACAGTGCTGGCTCACATTACTCAAGACTGAATTATTCTTCTGGGTCCTTGTGAGCCTCGCCTTTGGCATTTGGTCTTTCAGCATTGAAAATACATTTTCTTCTAAAATATATTAAAGATCAAGGACGTATTAGATAAAACCAATATCTCCTTCTGTATTACTTTTAATACTTGTCATCCACCCAGCAATATTGCTTTTATTTTCCACTGGAATTTTTTAAAATGTTATTCTGTTGTGTAGTTTGGTATATAGGCACATTTCCATCCTGTGTCATTATTAAAGAAGAGACAGATTGGCTGCTTTTGCTTGTATCTGAACTAGCATAATAGGTACTTTTCTTGCTCTCCATCCTGTACTCTTTGTATGGAGTTTGCTGCAGCTGCACTCTCTCTGTAAGTTTTGTTTGCTGACTTTTGTGCCTTGTAAGAAACAAGAAATTTCAGGTAACTTATGTAATTTGCAGGGTACTTATTGGTTCACCTTTAGTTGGCCAGCCTGAGAAAAGAACAGGAGATGTATACAAATGCCCTGTAGGAAGGGACAACCAATCACCCTGCATGAAACTGAACTTACCAGGTATGAAACAAAATATAGCTGTGTCACATGGAGAAATAGTAGAGGTCTGATCTTAGGAGGTTTTTAACTAATAAATATGCATTAGAATTGTTTCCGCAGAGAAAATTTACTTAGGACTTCAGAGCTAAATGTGAAGGAAGTTGTGTTTGTGACATCAAAAATAATTGTATTTTAAAGCTTCTCATTGTCCTGTGGGAAACATGCTCATAATTTTAGAATGGGCATTTGGCTGTATTATCTCAAATTTATTTTGAGTGGCATTGATTGACTGTGGTTGGCAGTCCTGGCCATGGAGCCAGAAAAGCCATGGAGCACAGATTTATATATAATATATAGATTTATATATTTAAGCTCTCTGAAGTCAACAAGAGCCTTCATAATGCCATCAGTAAGCTTTTGATTAGAACGTAATTAGCCAGAACCAGGCTGACACATCTTAATATGATACTTGTCAAGTTGCTCATGTCAAGTGATGCGCAATATGGACAGGAAGAGACTTCCTGTCATATGAATTTCACTAAGTACACCTGTTGTGGTATTTTTTATCTCCTCTTTTCTCTTCAATGTCAGTAAAGTAACACAACAGTAACGAATCTAAAAGCTGTTAAGTCATTTATAGCAGGCCAGGGTAAAAAATGTTTGTTTTCTAATTAAGAAAACTGTGTGAACAGTAATCCCTTGCTTTCATGACGTGCTGTTATTTTTACTTTTTTTTTCTTTTTTGCGGTTCAAGAAACTATTTGAGACAGCAACCCAGACAAATTTTCTGGGATAAAAGCCAGTCTCAGAAATTTTTCTTGATTGTTGCAATTGAAGAAGGAGGAGGAAGGGTGCTAAAATATTTGATAAAACCAGTGTCAGTCTGGGTTTTATTTTAGAAGCTGGAAGCTCAATGCTAGGGGATATATACTTTAACATTTTGTTTTCATGTTCCCAAATACTTAACATTTTAATCTATTTATAGCTGCTACTTCAGTTCCTAACGTCGTGGAAGTAAAAGAAAACATGACTCTTGGAACAACCTTAGTGACTAACCCAAAAGGAGGCTTTCTGGTAAGAAAGGACTTTTTGCCAATTTTAAAATAAGTCTGTTTTTTATTCAGGTGCCCTAACAAAAGCATTTCACCTTTTTTCATCTTTTAAAGGCATGTGGACCACTTTATGCTTATAAATGTGGGCGTCTGCATTACACAACTGGAGTTTGCTCTAATGTCAGCTCCACTTTTGAAACCATTGAGGCAATTGCTCCATCTGTGCAAGGTATGCATGCCACAGGAGTTCTCTTGTGTGTCCGAAAATACAAAGTACCAAACAAGAAGAATGTATACACATAGGCATACCAAAAAGTATAAACTGCTTGACTTAGCTACCAGCATTACCAAGTTAAGTAAATGTTTTCATTGTCCGTATATAACCTAAATTCTTGCTACTTTTGGAATTTGTCTTGGTATAAACAATCATTAGAGTGCTATGTAACATCCAAACACAATTGCTAAAAATAGTTGCTTATGTTTTTTACTTATGGCCAAAAGACTCTTTTAAAATAATGACGGCGTGTTAAGACCTAATACAAACCCAATTTAGAAATATAGATAAAAATCTTAAAGACCTTGTCCTTTGGAAAAATCAAAGAGGGACAGATTGGCATTGAAGAAGCTAGGGGTCACTGCTAAATACTCCAGTTATGTGATCTCCTAATTCCGTTCTTAAATTTCTGCTTGCAAGAAAGTGCCTTGCTGATAAAGGGAACACAAATGATGTAAAATACGATGCAAAAGCTGATGAATGACATTTGGCGTCAAACATGTCTGTTCAGCCCCACTGCAGAAGGATATGCATTTGTTACTAATCACAAAAGTAACTGCAGTTGTGAGATATATTTGATCCTTGTTAGTATCAATTCTTCTGTGTCAATTTGTGTTGCAGAGTGTAAAAGCCAGCTGGACATTGTCATAGTCCTCGATGGGTCCAACAGCATTTATCCATGGGAGAGTGTCACAGCCTTTCTAAACAGCCTTTTGAAAAACATGGATATAGGTCCTCAGCAAACACAGGTAATGCTGTAGATATTTTATGGTTGTTTAATTTGCGAGGGAAAAAAGGGCTTACAGGAAATGGGATCACAGCATCATGTATGCAGCTCTTCAATTGCAAGAACTTACGGCAAAGAGATGCTAAAATAAAATAGCTGAAACCACAACTAAGTCAGTGTCTGCCGCCAAGCAGCGATGTCAGGGCGGCTCTCCCGCCCCCACCACTCAGGCAGTCTGTAGAAACCAGCTTTCTAACCTAGAGACAAAAGTTAAGTGTGCTAAGTGAGGCCATTTGAACATTGTCCTTTCCCACTTCCTTCCTCTCCACAACCACTTCTTGTCTTCTTTTGTACTTCGTAGCTCAAAGGTCATTTCTCCTTCTCCGAGGCGCACATGCATGGTTCGAACAGCCTTTGGTCATAAGCTTTTTGGAACAGCGTTCAATATTTTGTACTGTGGAGCACTGAGCATTCAGCTTTTAAACATTTGAAATCATAATTAACGAGTGTCTGTTAAGCTGCATGCTATTAATGGCAGAAGCTACATTTATATAATAAGTGGAGAGGGCCAAATTCCCAGCTGCTATAAATCAGTGCAGTTCCACCAGAATTAATGGAGCTACAACCAACTACCCCAGCTGAGGATCTGACATATGTTTCACAGTCCTCTGAACAGAGTATGTAAATAGCAATTCCAGCAGAACTCGGGGAAGGGGAAACATGGATGCTGGGATACATTTTGACGCTGGGATACATTTTAAAGCAACGAGCTTTATTAAAAGCAACAGAAGAAACCAGGTCTTCCTTTCTCTTCTCCCTTTTGCCCCTCCCAAAATCAAGGATTTTCTGGGATCCTGTATGATATTTGATATGCTGCAGGCCAATACTTAGCTTTTTTGCTGCTTCAGGTTAGCTCCTAACCTGAAGCTCCTGCCTTAACAAAGGAGACTCTGAGAAGGTGTAAAGGATACCTCTGTCTTCAGAGAGCGTCCCCATCACTTTACAAATTAATTGGGGATTGTGAATTACCACCCAACTCCCCTGTTGGCTGTACTGAACATTGACTGATACGATAAACTGTCAACTTTACAATCGTGTCCTGTTATTTTAAATACGTGGTTTTTCCAGATATTGTGAGGAAGAAGGAAAAACACTTTGTCAAATTTAACAGAAAGTAAAATAAATAAATAAATAAATGAATTCTTTCTGGTCCCTTAAGCTGCTCATTACTCAAACATGTGCCCTCTTGGGAAAACAGTTAAACCTGAACTTCCCAGTACGGGCAACGGCTGCAGGGAAATCATCACTACCTTCTGCTCACAGAGTTTCATGGGAATAGTACACAGGGCAATCAGCTCTACTGCACCCTCACCCCTCTTGCTCACCCTGAAATTCCTAAATTTTTACATTGCCACACCTCTGTTATGTTTGTTTTTGGAATCCTGCCTCGTCTGTGTGGCTCAGCTCGCACACAAAAGATCTCTTGCTGGCCTGCACTCCAGCAGCCCGCCATCTCCACCTACAAAATCCGTTCTACCCATGATTTGGCACAGCCACCCCTCTTCTCACACGTACACTTATTCACTTCAGAACGTCATATTTGGCATCTGGTTGCTAAAGAGCAGAAATATTTGAGAGGGAGATAAGAATGGGATAAGGGAGACAGAGGCTGAAAAACTGGAAATGGAAGGCAAAAGCTAGTTAGAATGTTCTCGGTTCCTCTTACCTTCCCCCCATCCCCAGAGTGTATCCCATCCCTCTCCTCTCCTCCAAGCACCCTGCTTGGAAACCCTGGCACAGCCAAAGGTTGTAACGGGTTTATACCGTCTCCTCCACCCACACTGTCTCCTTTCTCAGAAGCTGTGTTTAAATGTGTGTTGAATGGGGAAGTGGAGAAATGACAGAGCAGGCTTATTTCTCTGCTCTCCTCTGGGAGCACAGAATAGAGACAAAGGAACAATTGTTTATTTCCTGTCTATTTAAATTGATTTTTCCATGTTCATCTTTTGGGGATTGTTGGGTATGTAGAAATCAGTAGACTTTCACTACTTCAGTTTGTTTTCCTCTTGCACGGTAAAGGAATGAGGTGATTACAGAATAACTCCTTAGCAGCTTGGGTGTGACTTGTTCAAAACCTTGTTTTGATTAGAGGTTTGCGAGATATTTTTTTTTCCACTTAGCCACTCCATGAACAATGGTCGTTAGATTTATGGCAAGTCAGAATAGAAATTCCTCCTAAGTTTGGCACATTTGAAAGTGAAAGCCAGAATATTTAGATGCAAAAAGCCAAAGTTTATGGTGTAATTTTTCAGAAGTATTTCCTTCCCTTCCTCTTTCCGTTCTCCAGAAAATCCACACCACCATACTGATGGTTAAGCTGCATCTCCTGATCTTAGGGACAGAAGTAAAGGGAAAGTGATGATAGAAGAGTGAAAAAGGAAGAAGGAATTAAATGAGAAAAAATGGTACAAGTAGGAACAAAATATTTCTCCCAGCCTTATTCAACATTTTAATGTAACTCCAAAGCAAGATAGGTTTTTTTCTCTTCGTTAAACTTTTGTAGAGATAATTGTCTTTTTAATGCGAGGGCGATTTTTTTAATCCTTTACATATGAGCAATGTGTTACCTTGAAGAATAGCAAAAGAGAAGGCAGAATACTTTGATATGTTCAATTCCAGCTTTAAAGCTATGTGGGAATGGCCTTCAGAAATTTTCATACGCGTTTTATTTCTCCATTAATATATGACATAGGCAGTTATAGGTCTTTGGCCTGTACCTTATTATATCTTCAAAGGGATTGTATCAGTGGACTAATAAGTCATGCCATGGCATTCATACCTTATGATCAGTTTTATCTCCAGAAGAATGGAAGTGTATTAAAGAGGTATTTAAAAGATTCAGGATGAAGAAAGACTTTTGCAATAGGGAGTCCTGAAGAGCAAACAAAATGTAGGAGAATTAATTCAGCTTTGCTTTGATTCAGCTATTTTTAGCAAGCTCTACATATGACAAAATATATTATCCATTAGTTCTTCCCAAGGCATCTCTGCTTTTTTTAATGTTAAATATTATTCAAGTACATCCAAAAATATTTCTGATTTTCCACCACATCCCAATGGTGAAAATCCTAGCATATCATCTTCATGTACTAAATGATTTTCCTTCCTTTTTTTTTTGTTGTTGTTGTTCATTTTTACCAAATAGATTATCTTAATAATTTATTGGGAAGTCAGAATGTACTTTCCAAATAAGGGGCTGTATTCACTTATAGAACAACAGTAAATAATGGCCATCAGAAATGTTTTGTCCCAAAGCAGAACAGTCCTTTACTTGCCTGTTCTCTTGTACAACGCTTTTTCACAGGAACTGGGGACAATTAAAGAACTATTCCCTTGTGTAATATAAAAGCCCTGGAATGCTAGGGAAGGGAACATAAACTTAGGAATTACAAAGATGTTCAATAGATTATGGTCAGTAACGCTGGGAAAAATATTAGGTTTTCTGGAGTAAAGCAGAAGTATGTAGTACTGTTGTATTTTCCAGATTTTAATTAAACAAGCAAATCAAAACATACAACGCCTGTAAGTCTCATCTTTAGAGGCTTGCTGAAGTTACGCAGTGTGAACAGGTTTATTGTCCCATAAAGGCGCATTTGCATCACATAGATGTGTCATTTATAGCTTTCCATTAGATTAAAAGGCTCAAAAGCTCAAACCTTTGTTGCTATCTAACAGAATACAATTCTAATTTTACAAGGTGGAATTGATTCTGTGATCCTGTATTTTGTTGGTTCTGGGAAGATTTTTGTTACCTTTTTTTGAGGAATGGCTCATCTTTGATGCCACGAAATATGTAGAACATGATGATCAGTGTTTTCAAGCTAGTGCTAAGGAAGGGTCCCACAGAACAATTGTGTCCCATAAGATAACCACATGCCCCCCTTCCTTCCTGATTTACAAGGTATGCAACACAGTGCAGTTTTCCAGACTCAGATGTTCTTCCCATTCACTTCCTGAGAAGGAAATGCTCAAAATGTTTACTTGCTGTGATCATGGATGACATTTCCCTTCACATAGGAAATGATACAACTCAATGTTAGCCTGTAATCTTTTTTAGGAAAATGACACCACCAACATGAGTCTCTAGAATCATGAAAGACTAGCAGATACTTTTCACCCTGGCAGCAGTCAATGGTTGATTTAATCCTTGGTACCGATGAAATCCTCTAAGCTGCAGATAAGGAGCCCACGAGTCCACAGCAGCAGGCTCCCTGGCACGCCGTTTGTCTCTGGCTACACTTGCGCATGGTCCTGGAATGCTGGAGGCACACATCTTCCTCCAAAGCCCGAACATTATGGAAACCTCATATCTATCACCAGTTAATGGCAGTCTTTTTAAATGAGTAGCAGCATTCTGTTCAGATTATGCTGTGTGTCATTTTTTACATGCGTGCCACAAAATAGTTGCCTTGGAGGGAGCGGGTTAAAAATTTCATCTTCAGCTTGGGGTTTAGCGAGTGTCCCATGACTGCTGTGAGTGGTAGGTAAAACAGCATGTGCCCCAGCCTGTTGTGTAAACACTCTGCAGGATTTATAGGCTGCTGCCTAGGAGAACGTGCAGCCTCTGGATGCTCTCGGCTGCAGGTGGGGGATGGCATGCCTGCGAGAGAGAATTACAATGTCTTAAAAGGGAGAAACTTGTTGTAACTTTGAACTTACATCAGTTCTTCTGGTTTTGATTGTATTTTCAAAAGGATACAAAAATTAAGTGGGATAGATTTTGCTACCACATACCATTATAATTGTAGTCCCATAATTGTATGTAACTAGCTTTTTGTAATGATTGTGATATTGACGTTTAGTATCAAATATTTATCCAACTCTAACCCTCCTACTACAAGCAAAAAAACATTGTGCAGAATCAGAGAGGCTATGAAAGTATGTCAAAAACCACTTATAAAGCAATTGCAAGGTACATACTAAGCCTCTTCTAAAATAATATGACGGCATAAACATCCCAGAGGACTTATTGATCTTCAGTACCTAAATGCTAGAGTGCTTTTAATAATAGATGAGTGAGACATAAACATGCCACGTAATACTGCATTATCCTAAATAACACCTATAAATTGTCATGTGTAACATAAAATTGAAATATGCTAATGGAACATTGTGTGGAGTCTTCCCAGTAAAAGCTGTCAGGAACCTGCCAAAACATTAAAAATGACAGAGACGAATGAGATAAATTAATTAATATTTAAGAATATTGCTCATCTTTTTATTTCACACTTGTTTTTGCAGCAGGTTCCCTCAGGCATTTGTGGTTGGGTTCCAATCCTACGCGTTGAACATTCACACAAAGACTTGTCCTGCTGAGGTCATCTAGGATCTTTCCATCATCCTTCCCCATCCCAGAAGCCACAACTTTCTTCACATTGTCTCCTCTGGCACTGGCCAGGTGTCTTACTTTGGCTTACGTCGTGCTGGGAGAACAGTCATGTCCTGGACTGCCCTGCTGTCTTCATCAAGAAAGGGGCGCTTCATTCTTCCACTCACCCTGAGGGCCTACACTTGTCAATGCAGTGCTGTTTATAGACTAAGTTTAGGGTAAATAAACTATCAGATGTATGAATATTATATCTGGATGGAATGAAGAGACCTGTGAGTGAACCGTAGCCTCATATGCTGTAAGGAAAACTATTTTGAGAAGTTGTGACTGGCAGTTAGGGCATCGATCTGCCTTGGAGAGCAGAGCTGTGGCACAGGTTACCGCAAGTCAAGAAGAGCAAGGAGCTGAGCCTGCTTTTGGCTTTGTTCCTATTTTCAGTAAAAACTATTTAGAAACTTCAAAATGTTTCAGGGGATTGAGTGTCTTCTAGCCAGTCTGGTTCTAATACTTACAGGTGTTTCATACTGAGGGAAACACACAGAGTTCATTTATTTTCTTGGCTATAGGTACAGATGAGCATTTACCCCACTGCAGGAGACACAGCTGCTTTCTTTAAGGGTAGCTGATTTTTACCATGAACTCTGTCTTTCAGGTTGGAATTGTCCAGTACGGACAAACTGTAGTCCATGAATTTTTCCTGAATACATACTCGACAACAGAAGATGTGATGGCTGCAGCCACAAGAATAAGCCAGCGGGGTGGCACGCAAACTATGACAGCCCTGGGAATAGACACAGCAAGGTACGTTCACAAAATATCGTCCCGCATATGGTAGGAACAAACATAAACAGATATGGTGACGGTTCTGATTGTATAAATTAAAAATATGATATGTCTGACATCTGACTTCATTTTAGCTTAAGCAAACAAAATTTAGGAGGAGGGTGAATAAATAGACTGTCCAGCATCTGGAGCATTTGTATGTATCACCCTGAAAAGGCAGCTGTCTCTCAAATGGAGGAAATAGGGAAAGAGAAGAGACACGGAGCAAGGTTGTAGTCCTAAGCAGAGGGCTGACAATCTTTGATGTCCACACAGAGCAGGTAGGAGCTGTGTGTGTAGAGGGATGAAGGATATTAAGTTTTTCAGAGGAAACAGGAAAAAATAGAACTATTTAATGTTAATTTCTCTTTATTCTAAAGTTAAGATTATTACGGGGTTTGAGCACACACTTGTCAGAAAGTCTAGAAATTTTATATCCGAAGTCTTTGAAGCTTCTGTATCACTGGGAGATTAAAGACCTGTTGTAGCAATAACATTATTTAGAAATGCTTCTTTTATGAGAAAAATGAAATCTGACTTTTGTAGAACAGACACTAAAGGCAAAATCTCTCAGACACTTTCAAACTGTACAGTGTTGTCTTGGTATCTTTTTTCTTCTCTGTTTTTTTTTTCCAGCATAACAGCATGACTTTTTTCTGTAAAAGATTGCATTCAACTTTTCCGAAGAACCATTTAGTGAAATAGGCAGTATCTTTTGATGAATTATTTGATTATCTGACTAAGGTTTTGTTGATGTAATATCTTAAATCCAATGAAATTCTTACATATTCACTGGTAATGTTTTCCTTAGATACAAGTAGAAGCTTGAGGGACTCTGAATAAGTTCATGAAAGCAGAGCCAGTCGGAAATTGCCAAATACTCAGAAACCACATGTGGTTCAGAAAGTCCTTGTGCACCACAAACTGTTGCAGGCTTGTATATACAGAAACTATCAGCAAAAGCTTCCTCTGTTCCTTCATCTTCCGATCCACCCACTTTTGGCCATCGTCAGCAGTAGGCGGTCAGCTTTCACTCGTGTGGCCAGTCTTAGCGTTCTGCGGTATTCTTCTGAAAGAGGAAGCCCTGCTTCCTTCCGTCTGCTCCACAGCCCTAATCCAGCTTCACTTTTTCTGGTCCCCTCCAGAGTCTGGGTGAGAAGCTGCCCAAAACCTCAGTGCCCGTTTGCCCATCTGCGTCTGTAGAATTAAACCACTCACTCCCACCTGCCTCTGCTCACCTGCAACCTATGTTTGCCACGTCCCCGACACCCACATTTACTGTAGGCATGCAGAGGTGTGCTGGTAGCTGAGAAATTACTTTGACCACTTGAAGTGCTGCTGTAGGGTGAAAATCGGTTGGGGTTTTGTATGTGAGTTTTGGGATGGGAGGGTGTTGGTTGGGTTTTTTTAAGCTGCCAAGGGCTCTTTTAGGTTGCCAGAAGTTTAGTTAGAGAGGGGAAGAATTCTTCACTCTCCAGCACTGTATTTTCTGCTGTTGCTTTCAAATGAATGTATAACGAATGAATGCTTGTGAAACTCTTTGTCTGTGAAGTGTCATGTAAGTTCAAATTGTTGTTGTTTGTATTTCTTCATGGTTAATATTAATCTCCTTTTCTTGCTTCTTAGTTAATAAGAAGTCTTTCAGTTTATGGTTGACTATGCAAACATAATGCATGTGCTATCTGCTGACATTGCCTTTCTCCAAACACTTTATGCTCCCTTTAGGAAAGAGGCTTTTACTGAGGCTCATGGCGCACGACGAGGAGTACAAAAAGTAATGGTTATTGTGACTGATGGGGAATCACATGACAACTACAGATTAAAAGAAGTGATTGATAATTGTGAAGATGAAAACATCCAGAGATTTGCCATTGCTGTAAGTGATATTTAATGGGAAAATTCAGAATCTTAAAAGCATGTTTCATCTTCCAAATGTAATTTCTGTTTAAAAAGCCCCTTTCACTGAATTTTTATGGGAATATAATAATTTCAGAGAGGAAAAAAAGAAAAAAGCTGAAAAAACCTTAAAAATTTGCTTTCTGATTTTATAGCACATAAGAAAAAGCAATCTATCTGTCTTCCTGGTGATGACAGGTGCGTATGTGCAGAAAAAGGAGAAGGAGTTTGAGGGCAGTATAAAATCAAATCCTTTTTCTTAAGAGGAATATTGAACACAGTGGATTAATTCAAATATTCTGAGCAATTTTTATAGACACATTACCTACTTTAAAAAAAAAAAAAAGGCAAATGTAAACCATCACAAAAAACCCAAGTTTATTACGGCTGTTCTCTGTGCTAGCATTCTAAAGTCATCATTTTCATGTTGAGCAAACTCAGTAGCTGAATGAGGGGATGAACATGATGGAGGTTAACACATATCAAGAAATATGGAAATATTAATGTTAGATTTGGTGTGAACTCTCCACTGCCTTTGTGTATTCTATACTCAGATCATCTGTTTTCTCTCATTAATTTTGAATGTACGTTGGATTTTTGCTTCTCTGTTCCTAGATTTCTTTGTTTTGGTACAATGAGGTGGTATTGAACTATACAACTTCAAGAAAGATGTAACCTTTAATTTAAAGAAAGACATAAAACCAAAGTTGAATCCAGAAGCACACAAATTTTCAGTGTTTTCCCTCATAAAGTTAGGGATCATTAAAGAAAAAGTCATCCTTGGAGATGCAGTGATTTTTAGCAATAAAATCCCTATCTAGAACTAAATTTTAATTGCTCCAGTGTCGAGGAATGCTAGAACATGGGAGTTTGGTTTTTGAGAGTTTTCCCTCTCAAAGAAACTTAAGTGTATAGAGCACTTTTTTCTATGAAAAATAATTGTCTCTCTGAGAAGTGGAGAAGTGAGTAATTTTTTTCTGAGGCATCGTGAATTTTTACAGCAGCGGTGTTAAAACTGCAAACCAAATCTAAAGTCTTATACTGTGATGGAGTTGTTAACACTGAAAGCAAGTGTTATTGTTACATTCATTTATTAATTTATTAAAATAAGTATTCTGTGCCTAATTAACTTGTCATTGATTGCTTATATACCTCATTCTCAGGGAACTGGTGGTACCTATGCGTAAACGAGTGCAATTGTGTGTTCTGGTTTGGGTGTTGCTGTGTTGTTTTTTTCCTAAATAAGGGCCTATTTCAACAAATTCTAGAAAAATAAAATAACTCATTAGAATTTTGTGAAGACGGAAAAAAAGGACAGTTGAGGATAGCAGACATTACACCATACAGTGGCTTTGTTTGCTATTGTTGATATTTCCAGAAAAACAACTGAGCCCTCATACAGTTCTGTTCTCATTGGAAAAGAATGATTTCAAATCAATTTGAGGGAGGTTTTAACAGAAAAAATTAAGGTTAGATATTATTTCCCAATATTCTATGAAAATCTGCATCAAAGGTATTTTTTAACAGGTTATAAAATGTAACCTTGACTTCCTTTTTTTTTAATTCTCTTTAGATTCTTGGCAGCTACAGTAGAGGAAATTTAAGTACTGAGAAATTTGTAGAGGAAATAAAATCAATTGCCAGTAAGCCTACTGAAAAGCATTTCTTCAATGTCTCAGATGAATTAGCTCTTGTAACTATTGTTGAAGCACTTGGAGAGAGAATATTTGCCCTGGAAGGTATGACATTATTTAAAATTTCACTTCATGACTGCATTACAACTGAAGTAAATAGACGGCCACCTGTTTTTATCTTCCTTTGCAATGTATTCTGCTACATAAAATATATTACGCAGGCATTTTTTCCATACTGATCATAAAAATATTTTACAATAGACATCAAAAACATAGATAATGATGTGAAATATATTCAGATGGGTTAGAGCTATGGAGACAATAGCCTAAAATGACAAGTAACCATTACTGGATTAGCTGGGGTAAACATTAAGTTGCCTTCCCTTAGGTAAAAAAACCCATTGTCATACCATATCCCAATTACCCTATAATCCTGGGCTCATCTGCATATACCTTTAGTTTCTGGTTTTGGTTCGTTATTGATTACAGCATATTACTTTGCTGTACAAGTTAATGTAGACTTGGTGTATAGAGTTGACAAGATATATTTTTCCTTTGGAAATGTTCACGATGCTCAGATTTTAGCACAGAAAAGTCATTCTCTCATAATGTCTGCTTACATTCTCCATCCAAATTAGGCAATGATGTTCAAATCTCTGTTTGTTTCAAGCATGCTACTGGTAACAGAAGACTGAGTTTATTAGGTATAAATTATACTGGACAACTCTGAAGGGATTCGTGTTATACAAAGAAAACATCCATCTATTTGGACTTATTTTTTTCAACATCTCAACTTTCCAAGTAGCTGGAAGTAGCACAGCTGGAACAGAGGATAATGTTGACTTAAATGTCAGGAAATAGTACAAATATGAGAGAGTATTTAAAAGTTTTTTGAATTGGAGCTATCTTTCTCAGACATATTTAGGTATTTTTTTAGTGTATCATTTAGCTTGATCAAACATTGCCATTTTCAGCTGATTATTACTAAATATTTTGTCCAGTTTCTGTTCTTATCTTTTTACATTCTGGAAGATTTTGTTTCCTTACTTTTGAAACAAATTAATTTGAGGATAGTTTAATCTCTCTGAAGCCCAAAATTTAACCTACTTAAGCTCACTGAGTACTTTCAAGTTCATTGAATAAGGGGTTCCTTTTTTAAGTCCTTGTTTACTAGAAAGAATACAGTTTCAGTGGAAAAATAGTTTTTCAAACAGAAATTGAAAACTTAGTCTTCAATTTGGGTTTTGTACTTCTAGAAAAGTGAGAAAAATCATTGTCTCTCATTAGTAGAATAAAATCTGTTAGTTACAGCTATTAAATATAACAGATATAGAAAAAAGTTAACCAATTGACAATTATGACAAAAGATGAAGAATGTAAGACCTAACATGACTGAGTTTCTGGACATCTGTGTACTCAAATTCAAGGTTTCATGCCATAGCTCAACCTTTTGCACAACCAGATGCCACTCAAAGAGATGGTCTCACTTTGTCACACACTACTTTGTCCCTTTTAGCTATCAGTAGCCATTAGATAGTTCCTGTCTGTCACATGAAAGCCCAGCCTCCAAATGGTGGAGTAAATTGCGCTGGCTTGAACTCCCTGCTGGTGGAGTTCTAACCCTTCCATTGACTGGTAATTCATTCCTCTAATCATAAGACAAAATTACAAAATATTTGAACATTAAAAAAGTGTTGTAGCTTGATAAAATATAAAAAAAATGTGCTGGTGGTGAAACTAACTGTTTGATTAAATTGTATAAATGTTATCTCTTTATATCATAGTCAGCTCTTAAGATGACTAATCCTCGTCATCATGTCCTTCAGTATTTTGGTACTTGAAGCATGTTGTACCTCTTTAAGTATCAAAAAGTTCTGCAGGACTCCTTGAATTTGTCTTTAATTTTCTGAAAAAGATGCAGTAACAAATACGTACTTCTTGGATATTATTACTTTTTAGGTAGTATAAACCTATTATAAACTGGTAGGGTATTTGTGCCTTGATATATTTGCCTTATGTAAAAATTTTATTTTATATAGACTTGTCTGTATTGCAAAAAATATATAGTTGAAACAAATATGAGAAAAGAAATGTTGTCTCCTCCACCTGTGAAAGTCCTGGAAATCACATAATCTGGCTACACGGAAATCAGAATAGAAACTGAAAATGCATCTTAAGTTTTTGTCAGAACAAAACAAGTTTGAGTTGCTTCAATGTGTTGGTAAGGCTGGAGCTAAAAGATGCTGCCTAAATCAGTTTCTGTCAGTTCTTCAGGCATGGTTTCCTGTCCCTTGCCAAAGCATTTCAGGAGCTATTCTAGATTTGCAACTGTGTCCATGGATGCATTTTTGTGTCAGGGGGAGAAAAGCATATTAATACTGCCCCATCCAGCTTTCTGGTGACAATCCAGTTTATTGGATGTGTGCTATGTGGAAAAGATTAGTTGACCCCATACACTGTAGATGAATTAACTTCTGTGCATAACATGGAGGTCACATGAACCTTTATTCTTGAAATTCTATATCTGAATCTGTTTAAATTCTCAATCCAAATAGTCTCTTGCTAGTACAGTAGTACACTTGATTATTTTTTTTCTTGGATTTCTTGCTTTGTTTTTGGTTTTGGCCTTTAAAAAATGCAAAGAAAAATTGAGAGAGAGTTGAAAAATCAAATCCAACAAAAACCCGTACTTGACAGCCAGTGGATTTTTACACATAATCTTTTTCATATGCCTCTGTGTCTCATGGCATGGACTTCTGGTTTTAACAGCAATTTTATGTTTTATCCAACCCGTAGGCAGGCACAAATGTTTTTTCACAAAATATCCTTTGCGGGATGCTTGGCAGTTTGAAACTTAATGGAAAGTTAGACTGGGGGCCATTATCTAAGCAGCATTCAGAGCTGCACACACCAACAGTACCAGCATTGTCCTCTGCCTCAGACTGTGAGAGTCCTGTCTTTCTCAGCTCATTAAGGAGCATCCTTTAATGCATGAAAATATTGTTTATCAGCAAATGTGCAACTTAAGAGTTTTATGCTTAAAATGGACTTTTTCAGACTTTGCAAAGCAGCTACATCTTGTGAAACATGATGGCCTGTGTTTGTGTCAAATATTTTGAGATCATGTCTCCTTCCTATGACTGCCTATAAATCCCAACAATTAGCAAAGACATCGTGTCTCAGGGAGCAACCTCTGTGGTCAAAAGTTCAGTATTATTTAATAGTCCAGATGCCTGAAATTCATGCAGCCATGGCTTGCTATGCCTCAGTTTCATTCGCACAGTTGGAGATTTGCCTCAGCACCCAGCTGGTGGCAAATTGTGAACTCTTCCTAGAAAAATATCAGAACAGATTTCTCTAGTTCCCCTCTACTGCCCATTACCGTATTTTGCTCTCAAGGTGGAATCAATATGCAGAATATAGTTACCTTACTTGTGGTGCTTCAGGTGGCAAAATATTGTTGGTCCTTGAGTATTGCTTTTAAGTAGAGGAAGAGGCAGACCTTTCTATTTCCTGATGATGTTTCAAGTGTACCTCTGAGCAAAGCAGTCCGTCAGAGTTTAATAACTAGCATGTGACAACTTGACAAGATACTGAAACTAGTACTAAATCACCTGATACCTTTTTTATTCAAAGTCACTTAAGACAAACAGGAAGATTTTCATATAGCTTTCTGTGTAGGATTATAGTGCACAAGCCCTTCCCTGAAGGCTTTTGAATCTTGGATAGCTGAGATTTTCCTATGTTGTTTTTACAAAGGTTCATACAAACATCAAGTGTTTTTCATTTAAAGTTCTACCAGCTGCCTACAAATTTTTAGTTGCTTGAATACAAGGCAAGGGTTACATGGCTGGTGTTTTATTGTTCACTTAGTTCAAGCGGAAAATGGCTTAACCATATTAATCAAACATTCCAAACATATTTACCATCAGCCTGAGGTCAAATCTGGTCAGTTTTAGCCCAGAAATATTTCTTGGACAAGTTCTGAGACATGATCTTAAAATGGAAACTCTCATACTTAATGGTGGCATTTATAACAGATCTTAATTTCTGTATTTATTATAAAAATCTATGGCAAGCTATATGCACTGAATATTCTAGCTAATTATGCTATCCTTTACTATCATATGAGCATTTTCATTACACTATTCAGACACTTCTTTCAAGTTGAAACTAATTTATTTTGGAAACTTAATTTTTTCTGTTTAATAGCAACAACAGACCAGCAGGCAGCCTCATTTGAAATGGAAATGTCTCAAGCTGGTTTCAGTGCTCACTATTCTCAGGTAAGCAAACTGTTTGAAAAGAGAAGTTCTTTTACAAAGTAGATGTTTGTTGGTGAAGGTGTGAATTTGGAATGACTATTTCAGAATCCTTTGTACAGACCTGTTTGCTGTTGGAAGTTTTGAAGTTTCCCATAATCCAGTTATTTTTTTGTAAAATGTAGAATCAAGAATCATAGAATCATAGAATGGTTTAAGTTGGACGGGACCTCAAAGATCATCCAGTTCCAACCCCCCTGCCATGGGCAGGGACACCTCCCACTAGACCAGGTTGCTCAAAGCCCCATCCAGCCTGGTCTTGAACACCTCCAGGGATGGGGCATCCCCACCTTCCCTGGGCAACCTGTTCCAGTGCCTCACCACCCTCACAGTAAAGAATTTCTTCCTAATATCTAATCTAAATCTACCCTCTTTCACTTTAAAACCATTACCCCTAATCTTATTGCTATACTCCCTGATCAAGAGTCCCTCCCCATCTCTCCTGTAGGCCCCCTTCAGGTACTGGAAGGCTGCTAGAAGGTCTCCCTGGAGCCTTCTCTCTAGGCTGAACAACCTCAACTCTCTCAGCCTGTCTTCCATAGAAGAGGTGCTCCAGCCCTCTGATCATCTTTGTGTCCCTCCTCTGGACTGACCTCGACAAGTCCATGTCCTTCTTGTGCTGAGGACTCCAGAGCTGGATGCAGTACTCCAGGTGGGGTGTCACCAGAGCAGAGCAGAGGGGCAGAATCACCTCCTTCAACCTGCTGGACACTCTTCTTTTGATGCACCCCAGGATGCGGTTGGCTTTCTGGGCTGCTAGTGCACGTTGCTGGCTCATGTTGAGCTTCTCATCAACCATCACTCCCAAGGCCTTCTCCTCAGGGCTGCTCTCAAGCCATTCTCTGCCCAGCCTGTATTTGTGCTTGGGATTGCCCTTACCCACGTGCAGGACTTTACACTTGCTTTTGTTGAATTTCATGTAGGTAAAGAATAATTATAAGCAATGAAAGTTTAAGAGAATAACTACCTTCTTCACATGAACTCTAAATTTAATGCTCCCATAGCACTTTCTATCAGGATAGTGGTCTACAATATGTTAAGAAAGACAGAGAAAGACTTTTTACCAGGGCTTGTAGTGACAAGACAAGGGGCAACTGTTTTAAACTGAAAGAGGGTACATTTCTATTGGATATAAGGAAGACTTTTGCAATGAGTGTGGTGAGACACTGGAACAGTTGCCCAGAGAAGTGGTGGATGCCCCCTCCCTGGAAGTGTTCAAGACCAAGTTGGATGAGGCTTTGAGCAACCTAATCTAGTGCAAGGTGTCCCTGCCCATAGCAAGGGCATTGGACCAGGTGATCTTTCAAAGTCTCTTCCAACCCAAACCATTCTATGATTCTATGAACTATAAAACTGTTCTATCTAAATATTAACGTATAAATTGATATTGCATTGTATTGGTGAATTTGAGACAGAAGTTATTGAAATAGGATATATCTGCAATGGAGATTATCTGCAGTATTAGTAACACAACGTATTCTTAGTTCTGTTAACACATTGAATACCACAGTTCTCATTGGGGTAAATATTTGTTCAACTGGGATGCAAAAATCCATGGGATTTGTATTAGCAGAAAAAACGCTCCCTACATATTTTATTTATTCTTGAAAAATCAAAAAGTATCCATTGTGATGATCTGCTCAGATCATCACAAACTGAATTAAAATTTAACATGAGATCAAAAGAACTGGTAAGAGTTAAAGTTTGAAGATATGAAATAGTAGTGACAGTGGAAAAGAGCACAATAGGAGAGTAACTGAACTGAACAAACACTGAGCAATCCAAGACAAACTGACATACATGGGAAAACCTTCAACATGGCTTTTCCTACAACTCAGCATATCACTGGTAAAAAAGAGAATAAAAAACCTTCAATATGATTTAACATTAACACTGTGTTTATGTTAACACTGCAAAAGTGTTCTCCATTCATTTTTACTCTCTGCATTACATTACCCATGATGTTTCTGATGGTCTATCATACCTTAGAAACAAATGTTATCCTGATAGGGAGCACAAGGACTGTAAGGTTAGCCATTTGGTAGAGCATGTTTTTGAAGTTCACAAACAACTGACCTCACTTCATCAGAACCTCACTTCAGAAGTGAGTCTTCAGTCCTTGGTGCATTGACAGGCTCGGTGTCTCTGGTGTCTGCCTTATCTAGAAGGCTGTGTTCATGCTTTTGGGTAAGAAAGGTCAGCATACCATTTCTCATTGACCAAATGCTTTTCCACAATATACAAGATTCACAGATACAACAGAGAAAGATTCAGGTTTCTGAAAGTTTGTCTGGGAAATGCATTTAAGTGTTGTCTTCTCTAATTAGCTTTGCTAAATCCCTTTTGTCTTTCGGTTTGGCCTGCAACGGTGGGATGAAGTAGTGGGAGCTGTATTCCATTCTGCTGCTTTTCCTCTTTTCCTGAATGGCCTTTTTTTTTTTTTTTAAAGTTGGGTGCATTTTTAACAAAAAGTGGGAGTCATACTATGATTGTAGAGGCCATACTGTAATAGGAAAAGCAGGGCTAAGTATGTAGGTGTACAGGAATCATTATCCAAATGTAAGCATCATGATCAATGAACGTCTAAAGATGGTTCACACAGAGAACAGGCTGTTTGTTTTTCTCTGCATAAGGATTGGATCATGCTTGGAGCAGTTGGAGCATATGACTGGAATGGCACAGTGCTCATGGTGAAGGACAGTGGTATTTCGATGCCACCTAATGACACTTTTCGTGACAGGCTTTCAGAAAAAAATGAACCCCTTGCAGCCTATCTAGGTAAGAGAAATAGCCCATCTTATAACACTTTCCAACAAATGCTACAAGATCTTTCTCAAGTATCATCCACAAAGAGTTTCTTACGGAATATTATCTTATATTCTAGGAGTTTGGGAAAATTTATAATGTATGGACATGTCTACTGTGTGATTTTCTTGTTCTTTTTTAAAACAATTACTGCTTCTACAATCAAAAATTCAAACACTTATAGACCTAAGTATATCTAGACTTTCCCCAATAGAAAAGTCTAATCTGTTCAGGCAAGATTTCAGATTCTAGTATTCTTATCAAGTTTTTCTATGCTTTGATAGTTAAGAAGTTTTATACAACATTGTCTAAATCTTTGCTTAAAATTAATCTCATTTCTCTCAATTAATGAAGAAGAACAACAGTCTACGACTATCTTTTTTATAATAATGTTTTGCATATTGACAGGCTGTTTTCCTCTCAGCCTTTTCTACCAAAAAAAGCATCTCTCTCCTCTAGCTCTTGCTTTGTATGCCTCATGGTTTGGTTTGTTCTGATATCTCATTTAAGCTACATTTTCACTGATGAAGAGTCAACACTAGAATAACTTTTTTTTTTTTTCCCTAGAATAACTTCTTTTTTTTTTTCCCCTAAGTACACTGTTTGCCTTCTTTGTAAAATGCTATTAGCTATTTTTATCTCAAATTTGGTAAAGTAATTTTAAATAAGTCCCATCTTCCCTAATACTTGCAACGTTGCCACAGTTTTGATCCACCTGCAAATTTTTTAAGTCTTCCTTCATGCAAGTTGTTAAATGGTTGTTAATATTAAACAGACCTAAGTTCAAAATTCCCCCAGAATCACATTTGGAAGACTCGATCAGTTTCACAATAAGCCGGTAACGACTGTTCTTTGGAAGTAGCTTTTCAACCAGCTATTTGCGAATTATTTCATCAGTATCATCACATTCTTAAAGTGTGTAAGAATGGCAAAGTGAACATGACTCACCAGCCTGTGAACAGGTTTAATAACACAGTGGTGCTCATGACTCTGAGACTGTAGTCCAATACACACACAGCCCTTTTAATTAACTCTAATTATATTCTATTATAGAATCATAGAATGATAGAATCTTCATGGTTGGAAAGGACCTTTGAGATCATCGAGTATAACCATACACAGACACAAAAAACCAAACCCCTACAATCTCTGCCACTAGAGCATGCCCTGAATCGCCAAATCTATACATTTCTTAAATACCTCTAGGGATGGTGACCCAACCACCTCCCTGGGCAGGCTGTTCCAGTGCCTGACCACTCTTTCAGTAAAGTAATTCTTCCTAATATCTAATCTAGACCTCCCCTGCCACAACTTCACACCATTTCCTCTGGCCCTGTCATTATTCACTTGGGAGAAGAGGCCAACACCCACCTTTCTACACCCTCCTTTCAGGTAGTTGTAGAGGGCAATGAGGTCTCTTCTCCAGCCTCCTCTTCTCCAACCTAAACATGCCCAGCTCCCTCAGCCTCTCCTCATATGACTTGGTCTCCAGACCCCCCACCAACTTGGTAGATCTAGCATAAGCAGGGCTAAACATCTAGTTGTAGCATAAGCCTCGAAAAGGCTCTGAATCACATCAAAGATTTCTGGTTCATCCTGAGTGTACTGCATCTTGACTTCTTTTCTGCTTCCTAGGATATACTGTGAGTTCAGCATTGACACCTGGAGGCGTGCTGTACATAGCAGGACAGCCACGATACAATCACACTGGCCAAGTTATCATTTATAAAATGGAAGGAAGAGAGGTACGAGTACTTCAGAGGTTAAATGGAGAACAAGTAAGTATGCATTCATTATTAACATATAAGAGAATATGGCATGAGAAATAGAAATAATGATTTCAAATGAGAACTCTGTATCAGAAGAGCAAATGAAATTGGGTTTATTACAAGTTCAGAAGGAAAGGTTAGGTAGATGCTCTGGCATAGTAAGTCATGGAAAGTGAACTCTGCAGTAGTCAGACCCTTGGAAATTTTCTCTTTGAGGGTTAAGTCTTCACCAGCATCAAAGTGGTTGTAGCCATCTCTGTATTTGCAATTCTCTCTGCTGAGTGGAAGGGGTATGTCACTGGCAGGAAACAGGTGCGACAAGCAGGGTTCTGTGCAAAAGCATCAGCTGCAATAGCATGAAATATTGAATAACTGCTTGTTATATTGAGAAGCAGCTCACTGGGAGCTGTTCCTGCAGGAAGAAAACAACATGTAATCACATAATTAAAGATGGTAGTATAATACTATGCACATGAGGATTGAAAGTCCTGCCTATTAGGGTCTCCCCAGGCTGCAGTACCAGCTTCTTTCAGGAGAATTCAGGTTACCTAGTTTTCACCTATAGCTGATGTCAGCAACTCAGCTAATCAATCAGTCCTTTTAGAGTCAATGAAGGAAAGTAAGCATTTTTAAGGTTTGAGGGATCTGGCTGACTTGAAGCATCTTCCGTGAGATGACGTGCATCTTGCGTTAGAAGAGACTGCTTCTCATGTTGAGTGCAAAGGAACTGCAGGGTGTCTAGGGTAGCTGTGATGTAAACGTAACCACATAAATCCTGGACCTTGCACCCAGTCTATGAATCTATCTAGCTCTTTGTGTAGATCTTTCTCCTCTGCATTCAGTGGCAACTTGGGAATTTTGGAGACTACTTGCACAGCATTGTCTCAGAGCTTTTGTCCACCATCCTACCTTTTCCAGTGGCAAGCCTAAGACCATTGATTTTGCTCCTTCTATGTATTATTGTCAGGACTGAAGAGAAAATTAGCTTCCCCAAGACACTTCTATTCAAATGCTGTCTTAAGAGGTCCTACTCCCCTTAGCAGGTGGAAGGCACCATTTGTACCTTTCAAACTCAGGAGAGTTGAAAGTTGAATGGACCATTCTTAAATAAAAAAATCTGAGAACAAACCCTAAAACAGAAAGCAAGCTTCAAAGGCAAATAGACCAAAAAGATCTAGGTAGCGAAGAAAATTTCTGCCTCATGATTAACATTCAACATTGTGTAAGTAACCATAAAACAGGTCTCTGAATAGGAATGTTGCATGATGTTGCTGACTTTGTCTCTGATTTATACCTTATATTTTCGTGCAGATTGGGTCATACTTTGGGGGTGTTATTACCACAATCGACATCAATAGGGACTCATTTACAGACCTTCTTCTTGTTGGAGCTCCTACGTATATGGGAACTGAGAAAGAGGAGCAAGGGAAAGTATATGTTTATGGACTGAACAAGGTAAGGATGGTGTTTATTGACCAGTAACAGAACATGTTCCTTACTGTCTTCATATCCTTATTTCAAAGAAATATGATAAGTTGAGCTGGGGAAGATGATCTGTTGAAAACAGAGAAACGTTATTTTGACAATTGAGAGTATAATACAGATTATTTTTGAAAATATCTTCTCAAATTATTGTCTTCTCACCTTTTTTTTCTGACCGAGTGTATTATATAGATAAGCACTGTATCCTGTAAGCTGAAATATGGCATGGATGCAAATTTATAGGATTAATCACATTTTCTGCTTGCTTTCATGGCTTAGGGAACAGTAGGATTCATCCATCCTAAAAATGTGTACTCCAGTATCCTTACCAACCTTATCAACCTAGAGGTAAACCCCATACATCCAACAGCTTTTAAACACGTCGCAACTAGATTGAGGAACATAGCAGCTACACCTCAGCTTCTTAATTTGACAAATGTCTCCTTCCAATGTCTATGCATACTTTTTCTTCTTATTTTCTTCTTTTAGTCCACTACCATACTGTATCATAACAGTTACCAAAATATGTCCTAGCAATGATGGTGTCCTAAAATACTGTTACAAGAAAATGACCTGAAGAGACTGGATCTCTTTGACAAAGAACTCTTCCAGTTTCTACATGCATGTTGCTAACAACAAATTGCTGGTGAATACGGATGACAAGAAAACAAGAATTCCATGTCCTCCAGTAATGTGAGGGTCTGAAATTTGTTTTTCCTGTGCTTCTTTTTATCCACCTCCAAATAAAGGAGCTGCAGCCATTGCTTGCTGCTGCTGATGTCTAACATGGAACTCATGGGACCAACCTCTTGGAAAGATTGGTTACATACCATACTCTGTGTGTGTGTTTGGTCTAGGATGCATACTGGACCAGAAGAATATATATATTAGGCCATGGAGTATGTGTCTACTGAGGACATAATTCAGTCTATGTAAGAGACATGCTGTCTTTTGTTCTGGAATAACAAATTGCCATCTGTGTTTCATCAGAAACTTGGCTTACTTATCAGATTAAGAGAATGCTTTTAGAAAAACTCTTTACACTATCTTAAGAATGAAGTGGTTTACTAGCAATAACATCCAAATATTGTAATACTATGCTTTCCTGTGAGCCTCTAACTTCAAGAAATATGCAGAAGCATCTAGATGCAGAAAGAGAGGGAACAAGAATGTCTTTCTCAACTGCTGCTCAGAAAGAACATTTAAATTATAATTACAGAATCACAGTTTCTACAGTGCAGTCAATCTCTGAGAATAGGATGTAATTTTTTCATTTAATTAATCGTTTTGTCTTCTAGACAAGAGCTCTTTAAAGCCTGCATTGCTAAAATGTTGATGGAAATCCACAAACTTTAAATCTGCTCTTTCACAGACAAAGTTTGAATACCAGATGAGTCTGGAACCTATAAAGCAAACATGCTGTTCGCCGTTAAAACAGGACACCTGCAAAGTTCTTAAGAATGAGCCTTGCGGTGCACGCTTTGGGACTGCGATTGCTGCAGTGAAGGATCTCAACCTTGATGGATATAATGACATTGTGATAGGTTCTCCCCTAGAGGATGATCATCGGGGAGCTGTTTATATTTATCATGGCCATGGCAACACAATCAGTAAAAAATATTCGCAGGTATGATGTATAACTTTACAGATCGACAGCCACGGTAAGAGTATGTAGCTTAAATCCTGTTTTCCAGTGTCTTCCCAACATCATATCAAACCGTGACTTGACCTATCATGACACCTTCTTTTTTAAAATGCTTTGTACTTTTAAACTCATACTGATTTAAACAAATTTTATTCTACTATTGTTAGAAAATATGTTTGCATGTTTTTATTAGAAACCTTCTGAAACATTCTGTTGAGCCAGAAAAGTAGATATTTTTAAATTCTGAAACTTTGTAGTGTGTTCATCACCATGGTAACTGTTTTAGGAGTATTGTGATGAAAATTTAATGTATTTGAAGAGTCTAAAAGCCATCTAACTGCCAACAAATGCGTCTTGAATGTTCTTAAAAAATCCTTCAGTATGCACTGCATAAACTTCTTAATGTTTTTTACAGCGTATTGCGTCAGGTGGAGATGGGGAAAAAGTGAAATTTTTTGGCCAGTCTGTGCACGGTGAAATGGATTTAAATGATGACGGGCTCATTGATGTCACCATTGGAGGCCTTGGTGGGGCTGCCCTCTTCTGGTACGGTTACTCACAGCAGCTGTCAGGCCAGAAAACAACCATTTGTCTTGGGATACTGATGTAACTTGCATGCGCTACTGTTTGGACTGTTGTGAAGATGCTGGTTTCATCTCATGCTTTGACACTGGCTGTGAATCTTCATGTTTTCATTTCTCTCTGGAGGAACGAATATAAAACTTACTGGATAATGTTTTAGAAACCTTGTGAGCCTAGTATGAAGGCCTTGTCCTCCTGGAATATTCAAAATAGAAATTATTCCATTTGTTCACCAAGTAAAATAGAAAAAAACCTTAAGTGCTCTCTCTTTCACAGTATATTGAATATTATCTTATTAGCAATATGGAGGACAGGTTGAAATGTAAATAGGTCACTAAGAAAACTAATTTGATTTCCTAATAAGAAAACTCTAGCTTGACTCCCACCAGAAAATCTTGGAAAATTTTGACTAAATGTTCTGGTTAACAGTGAATTCATTTTTTATTTTTTTTTTTACAAAAGAGCATGATTCAGATGGCAAAATGAGCAACATATTTTTTAAGGGAGAAGACAAAAATACCATTAGGAAAAATCAACAAGTTAACATGTATTCCCTCATTTCTAAAGGACAACTAAAACTATTTATCTCTCTCGTAAGGCAACTACTAAGCCAGGTCCTTCCTCTCCCTGTCCTGCTGTTCCACCTAATTCACCTGCTAGGTGATAAAGCTTCTGAGGTCTTGCTTCCATCCTCAAGCTGCGAGCTTCTCCTCACCTTCACCTGCTAGTTTGCCTTTCTAAAAGCTCCGCGTGTGAACGCAATGAGGTGCCCCTTCACTGCATTGTTTAGATCACAAATCTGAAGAAAGCTATTTTGCCAGCTAAATATTCTGCTGGTTTAGTACACTGGCATACTCTGTCTCGAGGCCAAAAGGGAACTGAGACAGAGCAAAGGGAGAGGCAGGAATTCACTGCAGGGACAGGGGCAAAGGGGAGTTAAGGGGAAGCAAAGTGGTGGTGAATCTCAGCCTGTTTATCTACCCACAGCCTAAGAGGTGGCACACTACCCTCCAGCCCGTGTATGAGAATATGTTCATCTGTGGATATCCCCAAGGATGGGTGTAGGCCTTCAGTCTCTTTTAAAATGTGACTTGCTTAAAAGCTTTGGAAAATATTTCATCCGGTATCTGTTCCAAAACATGTACAGCTCTGTGGAGAAACCCTGTGACCTTTTTCTCTGTAATTTTTTGTTTAGTGGTACTACGTATCGAGTGTATAGTTAATTACTTGTCTAGACCATCACATATGTGTATTTTAATGTTGAATGTTGCACATTTTGTAAGTTCCTTCTTAAGTTTAAAAAAGTCACAGCTATTATTTTCAAGGCACTTTCTCTCTGTGTTTTTAAGGTCTCGTGATGTGGCTGAAGTAAATGTTTCCATGCAATTTACACCCAAAAGCATCAATATCCAACAACAAAATTGTCAGATAAATAAAAGGAAAACAATATGCATAAATGCCACAATTTGTTTTAAGACCAGACTAAAGTCAAAGGAAGATACGTTTGAATCCAGTAAGTAGATAAGCACTAAGCTATGGAATCTTTACACTGTAAAACTGCTATGGTCGCATTCATTTATTCCTCCAAAAATGGAATACAGCTCTTCTAAATTCACTATTCAAAGCGCATTTGAGATACTTCAGGAAAAAAGAATGTGTAGAGGCAAATTGGTTCATAATATTGATCTCAACTTCTTTTGCAGACCTGCAGTATTGGATTACTCTTGATGCACAAAGACAAATATCTCGAAGCTTGTTCATAGAAAGCCATGAGAGGAAAATGCAAAAAAATATAACTATCAAAGGGTCAGAATGTATTAAACATAACTTCTACATGTTGGCAAGTAAATCATTTAAAGTGTTTTTCTTGTGTTGACATTATAATAACCCAAATGCATTCCATTAATTGTAAATTAGACAACAGAACCTGCCTCCAGAATTAATCTTAAGAAATACGTATAAAATTTGTTTACTACTTAGGATTTATTGATTTGTATATGTATACAGATATAAACTATTTACTTATATGTGTAGTCTATTTACCTTTGTTTCTTTGTTTGTGTCTGTCTTGAGAAAGTGCACAACACACTTAGAGGAACCAAGCAGCTATGGTGGTTAGTAATTTAGGTGCAATCAAAACTCAGCAGGAGCATGTGAGCTGGAAGTCTAGTTTGCATACTGGTGCAATTCCTCCTAATAAATATAGTAAACCCCCTCACAAATTAGTTTTGGGATAAAGGATATCTATTCACTGGAAAACAGAAATGTAATTAGCAACTGTGAGTATGAAATTTCCCAGATTGTAACTAATGTGCAGAGTGAATGGAGACGTGTATTATAACCTACCCATCTCTAAAATGTTTAGTGACTTCACAGATGTATCATAATTCAAAACTAACGATAGATGATGCCCAGAATTTGCTCGAATATGCAATACTTCTCCAAACAGCAGGCCTCAGTTTGACTTCCCACAAAGTGATACCACTGCTCTTCGCCTTACTGATCCTCTCAGCACAACTAAAAGAGGAAAAAGTCTATGAGTTGACTGTTCTGAGACATTCTTAAATGAAACTGTGCTGGATATGCTGAGATATGGGACATGTTTATGATGAGATGAGATACACAAAAACATTAATAGATACTTGTAAGGATTGGCTTGCACATTAAATGCTTTATCATCAGTTGCAAGCATTCAAATGCTTCTCTAGCAAGGATGGCGTCAGTGTGACTGAAAAATATTTTACCTCAGCATTGTTTGGGGTTTTTTAACCTCCTTAGATATTGAAGTGAATGTCCATAACAGCAATTTTGTTTTCTTTATGTTCTAGGATAAACCTGACTTTCAGGACTCTGTAAAAGTTTTGCTGGAGTTCAATTTTTCTGATCCGGAGAGTGGACCTGTTCTTGATAGCAACCTGCCAAATTCAATATCTGAATATGTAAGTCAGCAAGATTCTGTATTAATAATCAAAGCATTGAAGGTAAAATTCATAGCCCACACAAGAAATGAAAGTATTGTCCACAAATTGGTTAAAGAGGGAGGGTCATTGAGCCTGTCCAGAAGATGTATCCTCTAAATGAGTCTTCAGGGGTGAAAAGCTTGATTCAATGTGCTTGGGAACCAGCCGGGGGTTTTAAAGCTGTCCAGTGTTAACTGAAGATAGAAGAGAGTACAAGCAATTTTATTGTCATTTTTTACGTAGCTGGAGCAGGGGAATGTTAGTCATTTACTCTGAGGGTGCTTGGCATGATTCATACGTCCACTGTTGCCTCTTTTTCTAATATATATGAATAACTTAAAAGGGAACATGTAGAAAGCTTATGTTTCACCTGCGCATCTTACAGGATATTGCCATGTTTAACTGATTAATATTAGGGAAGACTTCTTTGATTGTCAAAGGCAAGACCTTATGTAAAATTAGATAATGAATTAAAATGCAAGTATTAAATTTTAATAATAAATGTAATAAAATTGAGAATAAAAATACTATTGTTGCAGATTCCTTTCACAAAAGATTGTGGAGCCAAAAATAAATGCATTTCAGATCTTGTTCTGAATGTAAAAGCAAGCATAGCTGGAGACAGGTAACTACACTGGGTTTATTGTGTCACGTTATATCTGTACAAAATTTCTAAGTAAATTATAAATTCTGT
Organism: Larus michahellis; assembly: GCF_964199755.1. NCBI lineage: Eukaryota > Metazoa > Chordata > Aves > Charadriiformes > Laridae > Larus > Larus michahellis. The sequence goes on from NC_133930.1 coordinate 18,806,597, forward strand.
AGTCTATTAAGATAATGCTGTGGCATAATTTCCAAATCACAAGCAATATAGTCTGGACATTGTGTTAAAAACAGATTCAAAAGTTAAGGTGTCAAACATTCTTAATTTATTTTACAGCTCTTCTCCATTCATTGTAAAGTCACGCAATGATAAGTTCACCATTCAGCTCTCTGTGAAGAACAAAAAAGACAGTGCTTATAATACCAGAGTTTTGGTTCAGTATTCTCCAAATATTATTTTTGCTGGCATTGAGGTAGGAATTTTTCACATTATCACGTTTTTCATCACCTATATTGCTAGAGAGATCTGAGGAAGCCTTTTTATTAAGCCTGAATTTCACTGCTCTGGTATGATCTCAGTTGATCGGAAGAGATTCCGTGGGAGTACTGTCCTCGCTTATCCCTCTAAAAGAGTGTATTTGTTTTGACCTGAGTGGACTCTTGCTTAGCCTCTGTTAACTACAGACGCAAGTTTCACAATGACGCTTAGGCAGTAAGTGCCTGCATGCACGTCAGCACCATGAATCATCTGTACATCTGTAGAGCCAGAAATGCCGTGTTATTCACCAGTACAGCTCCCGAGCATCTAGAATTCTCCTTTTGCACATATACAGAAAAAGCACCATCTTGGTAGGGCACCATATATCAGTGCCTGCCTCATCCCTTCCTCAGACAGCGTTTCCAAAATAGCTGCTTTCCTGCCTGCCTCAGCAGATATGCTATGAATTCGCCTCACTTCAGGTGGGAAACATTAGGAGAGGTTTGCCTTCTATCAGCAGTCCTGACGTTGCACATTAGGAGAAGTCAGGGATCCATAGCACTGTTGCTGACCCTGTGGCAATCATTTATGGAGAATGAATGTCACTTTTATTGACAAGTTAGGAACACATTTACGAAATTACATGTAAAACCTGTGTATTTATATATAAGTTGATCTGCTAGACCCCATGACTAATTTGCATGATATCCAGTTTGTATATAATTGCTAATGTTCCAAACACTTTCAGTGGAATGGAATAATGGCTACTAATTGATGGAGATGTCCATAGGTGGAAATTGTTTTGCAGAAGTTGCGGCTTCCCATTTTTGTTCTAGTTCAACTAAGGCTTTGACTCTTACAATGTTTTGATGATGAAAAGCAGCAACGGTATATATGTTCAACAGGACCTTGATGCTTAGTCAAAATTTAAAAAGAGTTTGCGCAGTCACAATTTCACTTTCTTTTTCCTTTAGGATATACAGAAAGATAGCTGTGAATCTAATCACAACATCACCTGTAAAGTGGGATATCCATTTCTAAAACCTTCAGAAGAGGTAAAAGGTCCCCCTGCATGCAAGTTCTAAGGCCAGGGAGGTCCCTGTCACCTCTGAATTTCTTTTCTCTCTTGTTCACCCCAAAATCTGTCCATTCAAGTTTCCCAAGCTATCCTTGATATGAACTGCACTGAGCCAGACAGGAAAACATCAGCTCTCCAGCCCCTGGGCAGGCAGCTGTGGTATGTGAGGAGGTAATAGGTGCATATTGCCATCGTTGACACTGTCAGGAGGCAAGTGCTACACCCGGTCAGAAGGGTCTGTCTCCAGGTGTAGAGGCTATTGGTTAAGACATACTGATAAGACATTAGATACTGTGGCTTTCCACAAGTTGCAGCCTGGGACTCTAGTTATTTCATATATAAAATTTAGTCAGTTGGTTGAAAAGAGAATAAGCTGGTATGTGGAAATGCTAACGTGTATCTTCCAAAGCCAGGCATCAAGACTTCACCTCCGCTTGGTGGGGAATCGGGGGCCTTTCCAGCCAGTCCAATTAAAGGCAAGCTCCAGCTTGAACAGCTCCAGTGATAAAGCTGCATCTCTTGCTGGAATAGAGAGGGAGCTTTAGCTAAACTAAGCCTTTGAAGATATGCATCTAAGCCTCACTTGAACAGTTCTACTATTGAATTGGAAAATATCAAATTACATGCAAATAAGACCAACTGTCTTTCCTGGCAGTTTCTTGCCTGTTCCTCTGTCATATCAGGTCTGTGTTGCAGATGCATAACAGAGGGACGATCAGGAGAGATGTCCTCTTACATTGCCTCCCACAAACATGTTCTGGCTTGTGCCTTTGACTTGTAGGAATTAGGTCAGCTGTTACTTTCTTTCAGACCAGTAAGCATACGACCCAATGCCAGTGCCTACAATGCTCCATTGCCAGATTTACTGGGTTTTTCACATTTGCGTTTCGTGCTTTAATTGTTAGTTTGCCTGTAGCTATAGATCCCTAAATTTAGAAATTTCATACTCTCCTTTGCATTCAGAAATCAATTAATCTCTGATTCACCGATAAGCATTCCTAATACATCCCTTTTTAAAGCCTCTTCCTAGCTCTTTTTTTTTTTTTTTTTTAATTATGAAGAAATATCTAAGACAGCTTCGTCTGGGTCACTTTGTAATAAAGATTTGTGCACGTTATAGGAAAAAATAAGTCTGAGCTGAAAAATCTTTTGCTTCATATAAAATTACCCTTAAGTGTCAGGACATGAAGAGGGACATGTTTGGGACAATGTTCCCAAATCCTGTTAGTCCCAAATTGCGATAGATTTGCCCTAGTTACAATGAGTAGGGAATTTTTGTGAGACCTAGTAGTCATTTATTTACATTGTAAACATTTCTGCTCCATATTCTATGTGTTTTACTATATATTCTATAGACAGCTCATCTCCACGGTAATTGCCAGGCTTTGAAGTTTTTTTCTTCCTCATTAGAGAAAACAAAATAGCTTTGATAAATTGCTTGCAAGACCAGTGGATTTCTATTAAGAATTATTTAGTTATGTATTAATAATATACCATATAATAAGTTTTACTGAGGCTTCTCGGTTCTGAAAATTTGAGGCTTCTGTTTAATAAGTGATAACTATTAGATTTCCTTCTTGGTTGGAACTGATTCAAAAAAATGGATTCATTTATAGAAAAGTGTTAAAATGTGAATAAGGATTCCATAGATAAAAGTAGCAAAAATTTGCTCATTCTTCATCAGATCAAACCTTATTAGTGTGCTTTCCTTTCTTTCTTTCTTTTTCTTTTTTTTTTCCTTTAAAATGTGTAATGTATTTCTCTAAACAGATTTCCTTCAAAATATCATTCCAATTCAATGCATCTTATCTCCTGGAAAATGCTACTGTTCATGTATATGCAACAAGGTTAGTTACAATCATTACTTGTTTACCTTCTGATTTCTTTTTTTTTTTTTTCTTAGAAAGCTCTACAGCTTTGTGTTTCGTAGTAAAACAAGGATGAGTTTCCTGAACTCAGTTATTGTTAAACAATCTGTAGAGCTGGCAGCTTTACAGATGTACTCGGTCCAGCAGTGGACTGAGTGGACTAAATAAACAGCTGTTTGTCCCTAGAACCTGACAGTCACTAATGAGTCATAATTTCCAGTAGTTTTACCTTCAGAAAAGGTTTATTCTCTTACAAAATTACTGCATACTTTAGCATGAATCACACACTACACAAAAAAGTCTGGCTTTCAAAGAGGAAGAGCGTTGCAGAAGTTGTCTGTGATAAAGGAATGCGCTTGCCCTCAGTGCTTGCTGTCCATGCAAAATCCAGGGATAGTGTGCAAGTAGTGGTCCTTACTTGCTCCATTTTCATTCAGCCAACTGCAGTCTGTAATTTTAACAAAGATGTGTTTCTGAGCTGGGACTGGTGCAGGACTTAACTAGTTACTGGAAATAATCTTTTTAATTTATTTTTAGGAGATAGTAATTAACTGGAAACAAGTAGTGTGCTTTCATACCCAGAGCTGTAGGTATTTCAGTTTCTTGAGAAACCTGTTGCGTCTGCACAGTCTGATCTGAGTGGTATGTGTTGTTTTATTTTAGTGACAGTGAAGAACCACCTGAGACCTTGAGGGACAACAGAGGACACGTTACAATTCCAGTAAAATATGAAGTAGGATTAATATTTGTAAGGTATTGGTGCTTCTCTGTACTTTTATTGGCTACCACAGTAAATAACAGGTGTTCAAAGAGAATACAGTATGGTTTTGTTGTTGAACTGTGCTCAGTATCTACAGATGACAGCTTCTAGGCTTATGAACAGGAAGCACAGGCTTGATGGAAAAGAGCCATTTATGTGAGCTGACATGGGCAGGACACGGGAACAACCACAAAATCACGCATGAAAGGCAAAGAGCAAATTTAATCTCAATTCTTCGGGGATCGTGGAATCTCCGAAGCAACACCCGGGCAGAGGCATGCAAGGCACCGCGGAGCGAGAGAGAGTCCTTGTTAGCATGAGAGTGAGAGAGCGAGAGCTCAGACTTGCTGTTCTTGCCTGTATTTCAAGGATTCAGGCAGGCATAGTTTTTCACTGTGCTTTCATCTTCAACAGCAGGGCAGGAATCTCGGGCATGTTTGATAAGGTGCCCTGAGTCCACCACACAGGCCCACTTTATCTAGGTGCAGATGTTCTACTTGTTGAGCATATAAGACTAAACAACAATTAGTGTGATATATGTGTTTTCCAGCACACCACGTGCGAGTATCTTGAGCGTGTTTCCAGTCCTCCTCACTGATTTTACGTTACTTTCCCACAGAGTTACACAAAACGATGGAGCAGTTACTGCCCCTATCTTGCCGTATCTCCATTTTATCTATTTAAATTTGATCTGCAGTTTGCAAGTACAACAGCAGCTTTTGTTGATTCCTGTACTTTGGTCTATTCATTCAAAGGTGTTTCAGGTACATAAGAAGGCAAATACTTCCAGCTTCCTGATGGCCATGAGTCTGTATCACTATAATATTTCATGGTGTGGTGTTTGACTTCCAGCTTTAAAAATTAGCCTTAATTTTAGATTCTTAGGGTTCATTTTTATCAATTCAGACATAAATTTTAATGCAGGTATGGTAGTACACTTTATTTTCAGAAATAGCTAAAACTCAGTTAAATTCCATCCCTGAAAAGCATTACAAATATTATAAGTAGCCTATATTGTATGGTGTGCAGGTGTAAATAATTAAGTCAAATTCATTTTGGATGCATTTCATGGCTCAAATCTAGCCTTTGTCCCATAAGGAATAATGTTGAATTTAGAACATGCTGGTTTTGTTTGCTTTTTATTACTTGATTCTGTCTTTTGTAGAACTCTGCCTGTTTTACATGGCAATACTGAGGGTAAGGAACTGCACAGCTGAATAAGAACAGCAAAATCAGGCCCTGATGTATTATTTTTGGGAACAACATTTGCTCATTTTGTAGTTTTATCTGAATAAAACATTTAAAATGCACATCATAAAAAGTGAGTACTACTTAGAAAATGGATGAGTTGAAATTCAGCAGAAGTAGCAGTGCACTCTTAATTCCAAGACTAGTCCTGGAGGATTCATGAAATAATGAAAAGACCTATGTTATTAACTGATAGAGTTTTTATTAAGTTTGTGTGCTTATTGGTTTTTTTTAATGTGGTTTTTTTTTTTAACCCACAGTGTTTTCAAAGAGCACCATGTTATAATTGCAGCAAATGATACCGTCCCTACTGCTATTAACACAACAGAGCAGATTGGGGATGAAGTTACTCTACATTATAGGGTAAGAACCAATTAAAACTGTATGATATAGGTACTGGCTTAATCTTTTTTTTTCCTTTCATTTGGTTTGAATCACTTAATGTGATAGCCTATTACTTAAATAGCAGCTGTGCAATATGTTAAACTGTCTACATGGGTATTTTGTGTTTAACACCTTTTTTTTTTTTCACTTGCTTTCTTTGGAATAAGGTGAGTCAGCGGTTCTCAGAGTGGTTCACCTCTGTGGAGTAGTTCTGGTGGGGTTTAGAGCTGCTGCCCTCAACAGAGTAAAGAAAGCATGCCCTGGTAAATGACAACTTGACCTACGTTCATTGCAGTTTAGAACAGGTTATTTCCAAAATCCAGTCAGCTTTGAAAGAGGCAAATGCCATGCTCCAAGAATGTTGTCTTCCTAATGGAATGAATACTGCAAACTAAAATCACATAGAAAAGATATTGAATGGAATAGAAGCCCAGACTCGAGTTGCAGTAGGACTGAATTTAGTTCTCTTGAGAGCATTCTTGTTTCCCAGTGTCAAATCTAAAGCTGAACAATGGTCCCATATAAAAGTGATAAAAGTCTCTGAATCAACTTCTCTCTGTGAAAAAAAATGGACCATGGGAATGTTCTCACTTTCACTAAATAGCAATGGCAAAGGGTTTTTTTCTATTTTTTAGCCCACCTACAGTGTTTCAGTCAGCTACTTCTTTTAGTCTAAAAGTTAAAATCCAGAATCTTGAGGCTTTTTTGGCTGTTTAAGACATTATTCATCTCATTTCAAAACCTTTGCTTTCTGAATGTAAAAGCTGGTGGACTGCAGAGCATACCACTTATGATCTTGTGAGCAAAACTCACCTCTGCAAGCAGCTTATCACAAATGACTACTCAGAAGAACAAAAGTTAAACAGGTTTTTGAGTATTTATTAAGCTCATCCACTGAAGACAGAGGATTGTCAGTTCTCCTGCCAGTAATTCCACCTAGCCATTTTCTCCATCCTCGGCCACAGCAGGCCTGTTCAGAAGGAGCAGCAGCTTACACAGATATGCCCTGTGAGCTTCCCAGGGAAAACAGGGGAGAGGCGCCGGGGAGCAGGAGGGCTGTTGTCTAAGCACACATGAGGAGGAACCAGCATGAGCCACCGCTGGTACAGAGGCTCCTCCCCCATGTTAGGGCATTTTGGGGGGCTTTATTAAAAATTGAAACAAAATTATGTTAGATAGAAGTTCATGATGATAAAAGGTTGCAGTAAACAAGATAACAAGACCAAAGACCACAGAAGCATGTGTCTGCTAATTCACAACAGGCTGTTCTTGGGGAAAAAGTAAGAGTTCATCACACTACTTTTGCATAACTGACTGTAGAAAAGTTAAAAAAAAACAAAGAAGTAAAGAAAAATACAGGAAAGGAAAAAACAATCAAATACCAACAAAATAAGGAAAGTACTAATAAAAATATTTTTCTTTTTTTTACTAGATTGAAAAAGGTGAACACTTTCCAATGCCAAACCTCACACTGCAGATCTTATTTCCCAATGTAACAGCAGCCAAGAACACTCTTCTCTATCTTACTGCATTGTCCCATTCCCAAGTAAGCCAGGAATTCGTATTTTTATGATTAATTTAAATGTGAAGATTTTGTTGTAAAGAACTGTAAAATGAAAACATTTGGGATTATGCCTTGCTTCAAGGTAGATATTGCTTCCAGTCTAAAATACAAGGTGCTGATGTTTTAATAGTACGTACAGCTATGCATGAGAATACAGAGAGATAAGTTTTCTTAAAAGGAAACAAGCAAATTTAAAATGGTGTTGAACAGTAACTGGACTATAACACGGTTAATTTGATATGTTGCCAAGTGATGACAGGCCTAGACTGAGATATGAGTGACAGGAGTTTCTTTCTTAGTTTTGCCTACTAAGCCTCAAATTATCTCTGTTGTCAGCAGCACTTATTGCAAATGCTCTGGTCCTGCTGTGTACATCTAGAGCTCAATCTGCTGTTCAGTCCTCTTCTTTCTGTTGCTGCTATTAGCCTTCCTGCACGTCTGCTCCCCAGCACTAGCAGTCCTCTGGCTTCCTCCTTCTCTGGGGCACTGAGACATCTTGAAGGGGATGGTAGGTCATGTCTTTCAAATGTTCTTCATCAGAGCCCTCATTTGAGGTTTTCCATTTCACTCCTCGAGAGCAGCTGGAGGAGATCACAATTCCAGCAAGTCCCATGATTCCAGATCTGTAGATATTAAAATTAGAGCTATATCAGTAACTGGATGGCTGAAGAACGCAAATATTGCTAAGGGGTGACCTAAAAAGAGTCTTTCCCTCAGAGACACACACACATGAGCACGTCTATGCAAATATTTCACTTAGTTTTGAGGTGTTACACCATTGAAAAATAAACCAAACGGTCTAAATTAAAGTTCAAGGTTCACTTTAAAATTAAAAAAAAAATAATCAAAACCCCCCAGAATTCCTTCCCCCATTATTTGCATCCCTAGGCAATCACCACATTTGACCCAAGTTTGCACATAAGCTCAAAAAATCTCTGCTTTTTCTGTGGGTATAATTCATCAACCACTAGCTACACCCTAGTGACAGTAGTGTGCCAAAGTGCACTGCAGGGGCTTTGCAATCCTCTTCATGCTAGTAATCTGAGAGGGCTGAAAAAAAAGTCAACTTTCACCTGCACCGAAGACACCCACGAAGATTTCCCGGCTGCCTTTGAAGGAGCCATGGAGGTCCAGCACACACTCCCCCTTTTTGGGTACTGCAGCAGAGGCTCCTGAATCCTGCGCTTAACCTGCCTGTCTGCTTGCTAAGGCAGAACCTCTGTGGATTCCCGTGCAAAAGCTATTTAGCTCCTTTAATAGCCAGCTCTTCCTGGTTCATGTAGTGGTCCTCTTGCAGGAAGCTCGTTTGCTTCTACAGATGTTTAGGTTGCTGGATAGAGTTTAGGTTAAATTATTTCATAAAAAGCTCATTTTTTTGTTTGAATAATGATATTTCGATACCTACACCATGTGAATTTCCTGTTCTGGGCTCTTGCAATATGCAGTTTATTGCATTTAGCTGTTAGTAAATATTATTGTTATTAAATATTCCATATTGTTAATGTTGGCTTGTTTCCAGAGCATTTTTCTGTAGTAGAATGCATATTCAGACAATAAAAATAATATTTGTATTTCTGCTAGCAGAATGCCATCTGCCAAACTAGTTACCCTGTAGATCCCTTAAAGATCGGTGCTGGGAAACCATTTGTGTTGCCAAAAATAAAAGAACCTACAAAAGATACAATTATGGTAAGCCCAGATATAGTATATATATTCATGACAGATATTATATTTATCTGCAATAAATATGTAAAAGCTTCTTTTAAACTGTATCCTGTGGAAACTCACTTTGTCTTAATAGCCTGAAAAGTCATCTTTGTGTAGACTAGCTATAGTTTTTATTTGGCTACAGAACTGTATGTGGAACTGAATTTGGGGTGGGTTTTTTTTTTTAATTTAGCAAATATGTAAATAGCAGTATCACATTTGACAGCTGAGTAAATCTTCACCTTCTATATTCCCATTGTAATTAATAAATAGTAATATTTTAAAAGCTTCTCATCTCCCTTGCAACTTTTTTAGACAACCAGCTGAAAATACTTCCAAGTGCTAGCACTCTGATCTGACAGATTTTCCATGCAACTGGTAGAAATGTAATTGGTGATCCCATTTGGAAAGAATTAGCCTCTCACTTTTAGATGGAAGAGTTGCAAAGTAGTTTTGCTGCCGCATTATGTTGCCATGTCAGGGGGAAATCCGTCATGCTGCCTCCCCAGTATAGAGGCACAAGTTGAGTTTCTGGTGCAAATGAAACCATGCTGTGGGGAGAGTATTTTGCCATGCTTATCATAGTCCTTCACAGAGGTGATAAACCTCTAGGCTGAGCAAATGTTTCCAAAGGTTTGGGCATAATTCTGCTGCCCTCAGCAAGTGATACTGAGAAGTAAAGATACTTGAATTTGTACACAAACATCCTGCCCTGCTTGAAAGATTCAGGTATCCCATGATTTGAAAGGATCAAAAAACACTGCAGAGAAGCCATAACTGTGTTGGCAGAAAAACACTTGCTGTTACAGGCTGTGCCTCCTTTAGGAGTTCTGCTGGTGCCTTTTGCTACATACCTACGGTAACAGAGCTTCCTCAAGGCTAAGCGAGCCTGCCAAAACTGAGCCTATTCCACCACAGCATGAATATCTCAACTCGTTTTATATCCTGCAGTGTCATTTTTACATCAAAAGACCCAGTAATTACTATCAGTTTAGCATTGGTGTCATAGCAAGACTATGTTTTCTATATATAGTAGTTTACATGTTTTTACTTTAGTAATGTGAAAAGTTTCTTCCTATTAATTCATTCTGGTGCCTTTTAAACAGGACTGTGATACATACAGCTGTGCATCTATTAATTGTGCCCTGGTCCCATCTGACATATATCAAGTCAATGTTTCATTAAGAGTATGGAAACCTACCATCATAAAAGTAAGTCAATCCTGTTTGTATTCAGAATACTCTTGGGTTTGAGAAACTTAAGCCAATGTTTCTAACGTCTATTAAAATTATACCTTTCATTTTCTTAAGCCTCCACAGTCCCCTGGTCTTTGATATCGTTTCTCTTGTTATTTTAAGATTTCCTCAAAACTAAGTTACATGCATTTTATTATCCTTAAAGTAAGTACTTAGAACTTTGCAGAAATTTCAAAACATGGTACGAATACATCTCTTACTTATTCTGTATTGATGGTCATTTTTTTTAATAGCTAATTATGCATCCACAAATTCTAATTCAGCAGATGTAAGGAGGGGTACAGAGCAGCATATAATGTTTAAGTAAGCTTTAATCTGGAAAGATTTCTCAAGTCTAGAAAGGACTACTTGGTCAAAAAGAGCAGAGAGGAGAGGTCCACCTCAGACCACACCTCAGTATTGTCTGATGACAACAACGACCAGGCTGTGGTCCATTCTCCTCAGCTGATAAATTTCTGATACTGAGTTCCTGGTTTGTGCCTTTTTTTTTCTCTAGAAAATAGCAGGACAGGAGGGGAGATACAACAGAACTTTAGGAAGTCCAAATCTGTCCCGGTGGCCAAAGTAGTATTCCAGGATTATTAGAACTTATTTGAAATCTCTGCTCTCTACTCCTTCAAAGGTGTATTGCTGTCTCATAAACAGTGATGTGTGTGCTGAAGGTGACACACACGAGCAGCTCCACTGACTTTCACATTTTTCAGCATCTCCCAAAACTTTAGCATTAAGTTTTCCTTTCACCCTTCTCATTTCTACAAAGCTTTCTACTTCAAAATTCTTAATTACGAATGATAGCCATTTCTTTCTTCTTCCAGGCAAGTATTCACAGCTTAACCCTTGTTGTGAAAGCATTACTTAGGAGTGAGAACTCATCACTGATTCTGAGAAATGACCATCAAAAACTGGAGGTAAGAACATGATAATTCATGGGTTTATTCTTCATAGGATTTTTTATGCCTCTGATTCATTCACTTGCATTCGTTACTAGAAAACTGATTGTTACCGGTTGTAATGTATTGTCCTACTCTAAATAAAAATAAGTGATTTCATATTACAGTAGAAATGTCATAATTAGTCAGATGATGATACCAAAATCCCATTACCCACCAATGAACCTTGGTAAGAAGTACTATCTGAAGTACTTCTGTCTGCTGCAGCATAAGTGCTTTCTGCATCTATGTAAATTAAAAGCATAATTAGTATTCTTTTAATGAATTAATAGTATTTTAAAAATACTGGTCCTGGGTCATTTAGAAGTGATCTTACTCTGTACATTGTATTTTATTTATTATTTCTTTATTTATTATTTCTTTCCACTTCGTTGCCCAAGATATATATTTTAAACAGCATCTTTTATTTTTCAGAAGTTCTGTATCATTTTCTTAGATAAGAAACTATATAACATTAAAGTAGGGGTGTCAGGTGTAAAGAGAAATTTCTTTAATTTTTTGTTAGAGTTGTTATTTATCCTTTAATACTCTTTATTCCATTTATAGTGGTTAATGCATTGCTTTTCTGTGATAACTTGTACATGCTGGGAGTTATTTACTACAATGTACATTTTTAAGCAAAAGTCTTATTATGTGTTATTGTTGTTAGTACCCCCAAAATTTAGAGCAAAGCAATATTCAGTGTGAACTACATCTTGTGCAAAATATTTTTGGAAATACAACCATCACAGGTCAAGTGTTAGCTGGTATTTTATCCAGGCATTTCTTTTATGTGATTGATAGATTCAAATTCAATCCAGGAGTGAAAATGCAGCTGAGAGGGTTGCAGATAATGAGACCTGCCTTTACAAACTAAAGAATTTCAGAATTAACTTTTTTTAAGATATAATGTCAAATTGAATGTTTAGTGTTCAGCTCTTCAATGCTTTTTTGAAGGTTGTGTCTCTAATAAATTATTAAGTTAAAATAATTCAAACTCCTATGTCGTCACATTTATTTAAATGTGAATATTCCTTATTTCAGATTAGTTTACACCAGATATGACTGTATGACTGCTTTAAAATCAAATTAGTACTTACACTTATTTCCTGTAACTGCTTTAGAAGCCATCTTTAAGGGACGCAGGCATTGAGTAATGAAGAATACTCGAAAGCAACTGCCTAACATACACTTCAGCTACTCATGGTTTTGGTCCCGTAGCCAATGACTACTGACTTATAGCAGGGACAACCCTCATGAAATGAATGCACTGTCAAAGTGCAAGATAACTAGGTAAACATAGGGTTTCATGTTGGAGATTACTTTCCCAATTCCCTCCTACAAATTCCTATACTTAGAAATGAAGTGGTACCCTGGAAAATCACTGCATACTGATAAAAGTCATGCTGCGCTGTTGATATTTTAGAAAGATGAGTTACTTATTGCTTACATTCTGAACACTTTGTAGACCATGATTAAGATTTCCAAAGAACTGCCACCGGGTACAGTCCCCCTATGGGTTATCCTCCTGAGTATCTTCGCTGGACTCTTGATACTTGCACTGCTTATATTTGCTTTGTGGAAGGTAAGCTGCATGTTCTTGTCTTCATGAAACTAAACAAATATGTTTAAATTCTGTGCCGTATGCTTCTTAGAGACACTAATATTGTCTCAGAGACAATTTTATTTATTAGTATCTCACCCTCAGAGACACTAATATTGTCTAATAAGTGGAATGAAATCTTGTAGAAATGACAAAATAACTAATAACACTACATTTTTCTGATGTGTAACGTGCAATGCTAACCAATTGAAATCTGTATGGACAGTACATTATGAAAAGAAAACTAGAAAGAGATTTTTGTACCATTAAGGGTTTATTAAGGGAGTTTTTTATTAGCTTTGACTGTGGCCTTTGATAATCAGGTTTTCTCTTTGTGCAAGAGATGCTAGGCCTGTAGTGTAAGTATTGCCACAAGTGGGCACTCTTCTCCAAGCTAAATATTTAGTTCATGCTTGCGTTAGAAGGTTACAGTTTATAAATTTCAACATGCATGATCTCTTGAAAAATTTGACAAGTACAAAATTAAGTATTATTTATACAATTGAGTACCAAATATTATTAAGTGTTTCAACCTTTGAGACTATGCAAGCGTAACAATGATTCGGCAATCGCTCACTATATATTAAGTGTACTCCTTTTGTCTGCTGTCATGACATGTCTCTTTAGTTTTTCTGTTCCAGGAAAAACAATGTTGTACTTCAGTGATAAAATAGTAAACGACTTTTTACTTTACTGAAAGTATTAAAATAGAAGTAAGAACCAGCACATGAATGCTACCAATACAGGTTTTATGCTTTGAGCGGTTCTTAGTCACTTTTTTCTTTTCTGCAGGCTGGGTTTTTCAAGAGACCACTAAAGAAGAAAATGGAAAAATGAAGAAAAAAGATGGAGAAATTTTTGCTCAGGTCTGCCTCAAAAATGTTACTGTAAAATTATAAACTTAAATGCAGCGGTCACAATGTTTTCTAAACTCTAGTGCATTAAAAAAAAAACAAGAAGCAGAACAACAAGAAGCAAATCAAGCACACACGCAAAGGAATGATGCAAAGGAAGAATAAACAGCCTTACGGCATTTTGTGATACTCAAGGACATACTTTCAAGTGTTACTCATTTTTGGAGAGTAACAGAGTTCAAAGATTCTAACATTTTTTAATAAGGAAAATGTGTAATCATATTTTTATATACAAATGCATGTGGAATCACTTTTCATTCCAAATTATGCAACACGTCAGCTTGTATGTAGCAATCCCAGTCTTTTTTATCACCTTATGATTTTCAAAACGAAAAAGCATAATTTTAAAAATTTCCTCCCTATGTCAGTTCTGTGAAAGCAGACTGTCAGTTCACAAAGCGGAACACCCAAACTTTGGGAATGCACCAAATACTGTATGGTAACTGATGTAATGACAATTCAGAAGATAGAAGCACCTGCATATTGAAATACCTTGGACTTCTCTTTTCTGCTGGTTTTAGCACATCCAGATGAACGCAGGATACCCCAAGAAAGAGATTTTTATGGTCAAACAGACCATAAAGGATTGATCCATTAGATTACATAACTGTTTGAACTTGAAACAGATTTTTTGGCAGGCCTAAAAATGTATACACAAAACATTCAAGCCCACCTGATTGCACACTGTACTCAAATAAGCAGGGACACAATTGTATCTGCAAATTGAAATGTCCATATTTATGCAGAAAATATTTTGAGGTACCCTGAAAGTTTGACTCTTACTGTATATCTTGGAGTAGCCAGGAGGGTGCTTCATAAGCTGTCACTGTAAATTTATTGTGTAGCTATTTAATCCAATGAGTTTAAAGTGTACAAAATTATAATTAACAAAAGACACAGATAGGAAATTCAGCACTGACAAGCTTCTACTAGTATTATAAGTCACGTTATCATCTTTGTTACTTAAGAGTTTAAGAAGTGAAGAAGAACTCGCATACTGAATAAGCACTTAACAAATGATGTTTATTTTGTGACAAAGATTAAAAGTTTATACAAGAATACACTGAAATGTAGATAGCAAAAGATTTCCTTAAGAATTTTTTTTTCTTTCTATTTAGACTATCCAATTTCCTCCTTTCTTTCACGCACTTGTCTTCCTTCCACGACGACCTCTCCCCGGGGCTCTTGGGCTGTACCTTGTCCTTGAGAGCTTCCTATATTACTTGCAGCCACACAAAATTAACAGTGGAAAATGCAGGCATGCTGGCAAAGTGCGATGTTGCCTCAGCATGAGACAACTCAGTTTTGATTGCCAAAAGATCAGAAGATGTTGAGGAGACATACTAAGTTCTATAATACATACTTGTTTGCAGAAAAGCTTTGCCTTGCCAGGAAAAAGCCAGGAAAAATTGTTCTTCCTCTTGGTACAAATGTCACTGAAATTAAAAAAAAAATAAAAAATCACTGCAGTTTGCCAAGAGGTTTTAACTTAGCACTGATTTTATAGTAATAGCTTAAATAGCAGTAATATATTTTATAAAGACTTCTTTTTCTTTAAGAAGAGACCATAGATTGAGCTGAATGTGCTAGCAAGTACAACTCTGGAAGCGTGCCAGAAGGTGCTTTATTGTTTGAAAGATGCCGTCACTCTTAAGTCCCTTCAATTTAGGTCCTAAATTAGAGACAGTAGTCATTGGGAAAGGCTTGGACTTACGTGAACGCAGCGAGTAGGATTAAGTTTGGAAGCGTTGGCAATTTCTCCTCGAGCCTGTGGGAAAGGTGGTTATTTCGTAAGAGGAGCCTGCCGAAGGTGGCGGCGTGACTCAGAGGAGAAGGCAGAGCCCTGCGTGGGAACGCGGTGGGTGGCTGCGCTTTGCGGAGCCTGGCAGAGCCACCGAGCCGTCAGGCTGGCTTTCTGTCCTCCTCTGCACGCCTGGAAGCGCACCCTGTCTGAAGGGGTAGGAGGTGAGTTGCCCTGGTCCTGAGCACAGAGGGAGGACAGGCACGGAGGCAAAGAAATGAGATGGAGGAGTTGTGCGGTGAGAACTCCCTGCTTCATTCACCGTGAGAGTTAAATAGGCCTTGAAGGAAAGCAAAATCCATTTGTTGAAGGGTGAAGATAAGTTAATATTCACAGAGGTGTTTTCAGTCCCATGTGAGATGCAGGTCTTATTTTGAGAAATTGTATGATTTTGCCAATTTGTTTGAAAGACTTAAATGGCACTTGTTGCTGTGGCATCCAAATGCTTCAGAATTGTAAATGTTTTTTTTCCTCATAGTATCTCTGTAAAGGCGTAACAGTGCTGTTACCCTATTATGGTTTTGTAAAGGAACAGAATTATGAAGGAATTTTGACTCACCCATGCACACATAGAAAGTCTGTGGTAGCAGAGGAAATGCTTATATTTATTATTATTCAGCCAGTTTGTTAACCATGAGGTAATTTTTCCTGGCTTCATAAAATTACTCACAAATTGTGCAAGCCACACATCAATTTTATGCAGCATACTTTTATTTTGTTTAAGTGTTTCACATTTTAGTTATGATAAGCTGTTAACCAGAGCATTTTACCTTTCTGATGAAATTTCATGTCTTATTTTAAAGCATCAGCCTAACTGAAAAAATATAAGTCAATAGAACAGTCTATTTCCCTAGATACATAAGTATTTTATCAATGCAAAGTATGTTTGAGATCAGTGTTCCATTCTTTTTAGACTTGCTTTGCACTGTAAAAGCAGTAATAAGCTTCGTATAACCACACTGCTTTTGTCTTTGTCATGATGCTTTTTCTCTTTTCACGTTTGTTCTATTATCAGATTTTCAATTATAGTATCTATTTAAAATATAACTATATAAAGGGGATAGCACTATAGCACATTATTCTTACACAGGATAAATTAGTAAAATCATTATTTTTATCCATAAATCCCTTTCCACACACTATTGCAAGAGCAGTGTTTTGCTGCTTTTCACTATATACAACAGAAAAGCCTCCTGAAAGCAATATTGCAAACATCAGGAACACCTTACCAAAATTCAGCAGGCACAAAAAACATCAGAACAGCATGTAATTTGTTTTGTACCTATAAAAAGACACATTAGGGTTGTAAAATGATTCCAATAATGAACACACTAAACATTTTTTCATTCGAATAAAAGCCTGTAAAAAAACAGTAATAATAAATTGGGTGTATAACCAGAATTTAGGCAACGGACGGAGTCTAGCCCACCTCAGTTCCAAACTTCATCGCTGAAGCAGCTAACCTTAGAGGGGATGGACAAGATACATTTCTATTCTACAGAAATTTCTATGCTATAGAAGTTCTATAGCATAGAACTTCCCTGGAAAGGCGCAAGACCTTTAAACCATCACTCCTGCTTCATTTTGAGGCTGGTCCAGAGGCTGTTGATCCTGTGTGTAATTTCGTCAGACTCAGAAAACAGCAGCTACGTTAGAGCAATCTCCCTGGGCTGCCACTTACGCTCCTGTGCTTGTCTGGTGTCACCCTGGGTCTGTATTAGGAGGCTTTGCGCCACCCAATGATCCTGCCCCACTACCTAAGCCCTTTAGTACATATCCTGTGCTGAGTCATTTTGAGCATGACATTCCTCTTCTGCAGAGCTTGACTCCGGGGAACCCACCTTCAACTGGAGCCAAGAGTTTTCATCTCACTTGGCCCCGAGAGGCTGGAGTTAGGGTCACACTCATCTAATGAATTCCACATTGTTTAATTGTTTTAATTTCTTGTATTAACTATTGTGTAGGTGATGGTCCCATTAAAAAAATAAAAGCAGAGCAAGAGAATCAGAGTGTACCATTGTTAATTATACCACTTAGCAGGAATAAGAGGGAATTCGCATCCTTTGTAAGAAAAACACAACATTCTGCACAGCATTTTATTTTTTGTGTAAAATTATTCCATGTGTTTTATTGATTAAAAAAAATTTTAAAGAGTCTAACAAGCCTCCTTTGCAGTTTGTTTGCTTTACATTCATGCGAGAATAATACCAAGGCATCTCAGTACCTGAAAACTAATCCATCTAGCTGTCAATATAAAGCTGTTGTAGAAATAAGCATTCTTGCACAGTATAACATCAAGGAAACCTCAAATGTAGTCAAGCTGTCAGAAATACATTGCCATTAATTGTATGGATTCTGTACTTAATAGCTACATTTGAAAGCTTTCCAGAGGACCATATGACTTCCTGACACATACTTGTTTTCATAACATTACGTGCATAAAAGTTGAAGACACATTCAGTTATCTAACCATTCTTCCTATCCAGTGATTCTTCTGTACAAATTATTCCTGTGACCCAAACAGTCCGTTATTTTGCATAGTTGTAAATGATTCAGATCATCTTCCTTAAAGCCTAGTAAACACTTGTATCAAAACTTCCTAGAAGACAAAGATTACACCTTTTATATCACATCTAGCTTTAAGAAAACATTACAAACCATGTAATTACTTAACTGTTATCTCATCAGAGACTACTTTGATGGTGAATCACAATTCTCTAATAGCAACATCCTGTCCAGTCATAGGGGAGTGGGGAGTGCTCACCAAATATCCTACTCTGTATATATCTGATCATTAGAGTTGCTGGACATTTTCCATGGGAGTATTTCAATGAAAATCAGGAAAGGAAAAAAAAAAAAAAAAGTCACCTCTATTTTTCTTTGTTTGTTTTACATTGTTTTTCAATGGAATTAAAAAAGACTTAGCATCACTTTCTCACAGCAAGAAGTGTAATATTATGTATCACTTGCACAAAACTAGATTGTAATTCATTGCATTCAGCAGAAGCAGCCCTAAGGCTTCACAGTTCAAAGGCAATAGCAGTCCATGCAGTGGATGTGATTTGAGTCGTGTAAAAATGAAGTCTTAAAGATGAAGGCACTGATGAAGTTTTAGTAACAACTGGCCGATTCCACAGTTTAGAGAGCACAACCAGATTCTGTTTAAAGAAGTGTATGATACAGTGAACTGCCCTCAATGCAATTATGTCTTAATTACAAAGACTAAGGGCTGACACCTCAGAGATACTGGACTTTGCTCATTCAAACAAAAGGGTGAGTAAAAGACCCTCAGGCAGATTTTTCTGCTGACTCTAGTATGGTGGGGCATAATGCTCCTTTATTGCTTTGCCCCTCTCGTGCACTTATGCTTCTGCCCGTCTCCTTTTCTCAGTGTTGTAAGTCTTCTCAGAAAGGACAGACATTCCTCAAGGGCTCACTGAATGTTGCACCTCCTAGGGATTTTCAAAGAAATGGGAGAGGGAGAAGTATACAAAGTGGATTGCACATTTACATCTAGCGGGCCAGTTGTCTTGGCATACTTTGTCCATCGCCTTCGCATATTCTCTGTCCACTCTTAGCAGTGGCCATGGTGAAATCCTGCTTCCCAGTTATGGTTCAGCTTGATTTGGAACTGGAAGTTAATATTTATTGGAAAGCTTCAGCTTGATTTGGAACTGGAAGTTAATATTTATTGGAAAGCTTCAAGTATCTGATTCAGTATTACATGTGGTCCTTAAGGTTTATTCATATTAAGGGTGCCTTTATTCTTCCTCCTGGGGTAAAGGAATAAAATCTCTTTCTCTCTTGTGAAAGTTTCTTCATATTGTCTTCCATTAAGGAGCCTTTTCATCTTACCAGAGAGGATAAGATGAAAAACAGAGGAGCTTCTCAGTTTTCCCTGAAAAGCATTGGAAGTTTTGCAATTTTGCGACGGTAGATACAGTCTGGGAAAAATAATGCTTTTCCTTTGGGGGAATTGTAGACACAAATCTCGCTGCGTATTCTCATCTCATGGTCTAAATTAATAGCCATCAGTAGCTCACTTTCTTGTTTGCCAGATCATAAAATCTCACTGACAAGAGCCTATTACTCTGGCCTCAGTCATTTTGCACTATGCCACAACAGATGCTATTACATCTCAAAACTTCTAGGGTTCTGATGAAACTTCCCACTACCCTGTTAGCCAGAAAAATGGGGTTTGGTGGTATTGGTGTTGTAGGTTTTGAGAGTCTCAGGAACCTCAAAAACTACTGAGTTGCTTTTTGCTGTTTATTTGAGGGATCCGCCAAAATTAATTCACAGTCTCTGGCCTCCTTTATGTCATGAATTTCCAGTATTTGGAAAGACATCTGAAGCTCTCAGCAAACAGCCATTAGTAAGTATATTTAGAGAGCAATATATGTCTTATAAGATACTACTGCAACATAATTCATCCCTTAAATGCAAAGCACCTTCAGGTTTCATTCCAATTACTGAGGGTTGGCCTGTTTGCCCCCCTCTCCTCACGCCCCCAAGAGAATTTTTCTTATATGGTGAGTAAGATTTCTGCAATCTGATATAAAGCACTTTGGTGCATCCGGTCAACTAGATGACTCTTGGTTCTGTTACCACATTGTATCCCCCATCAACCTGTCTGATATTTCATCTTTAACTCAAGGTTTAGTAGCTAATGGTAGATAATGTAGCAAATGATCAGTTGCAAATAGCTCCAATTCCGCAGCAATGTATATAACAAAGGGTATTTTTTTCGATTCAGTATTATTTATTAGCTTAAAACATTTACAATGCAATCAATATATAAAAAAAAAAGAAAAAAAACCCAACAATACAACAGTGCATTAAGACTTAAATTCATCTCTCTTAATTAATTTAAAATCCAGTGTGATTCAGTAGGAATTGTTAAGGGAGCCAGATTTACTAAAAAATGCCTATGAAATGATTGAGCAACTTTTTGTGACAGGCAAATAAAAAGGAAGAATAGATAGGTCTTAATTGCAAAAAACAGAAAACAACTACTATGTTTTCAAAATAGAAATGGTCAAAAATGTAAATAAAGGCATGTTCTGAGGAGACAGAGGTTCTCATGTTCTCAGGACCCAGGAAACTACAGGGAAGTCAGCCTCACCTCCAACCCTGGAAAAGGAATGGAATAGCTCATCCTGAACGTCATCTTTAAGCAGGTAGAGGAAAAGGAGGTTATCAGGAGTGCTCAGCATGGATTCACCAAGGAGAAATCATGTTTGATCAGTCTGACAGCCTTCTGTGATGGTATGACTGGCTGGGTAGATGAGGGTAGAGCAGTGGACGTTGTCCACCTCAACTTTAGCAAGGCTTTTGACACTGTCTCCCATAACATCCTCACAGGTAAGCTTAGGAAATGTGGGTTAGATGAATGGACAGTGATATGGATTGAGAACTGGTTCAATGGCTGAGCTCAGAGGGTTGTGATCAGCGGTGCAGAGTCCAGCTGGAGACCTGTAGTGGTGTTCCCCCGGGGTCAGTACTGGGTCCAGTCTTGCTCACAATATTCATCAACATCCTGGATGAGGGGACAGAGTGCACCCTCAGCAAATTTGCTGATGATACAAAACTGGGAGGAGTGGCTGGCACACCAGAAGGCTGTGCTGCCATTCAGCGAGACCTGGACAGGCTAGAAGGTTGGGTGGAGAGGAATCCAATGAAGTTCAACAAGGACAAGTGTAGGGTGCTGCACCTGGGGAGGAATAACCCCGTACACCGGTACAGGTTAGGGACAGATCTGCTGGAAAGCAGCTCTGCAGAGAGGGACCTGAGAGTCCTGGTGGACAACAAGTTGACCATGAGCTAGCAATGTGCCCTTGTGGCCAAGAAGGCCAGTGGTCTCCTGGGGTACATTAAAAGGAGCATGGCCAGCAGGTCGAGGGAGGTCATCCTCCCCCTCTACACAGCCCTGGTGAGACCGTATCTGGAGTACTGTGTCCAGTTCTGGGCTCCCCAGTTCAAGAAAGACAAGGACCTACTGGAAAGAGTCCAGCAGAGAGCTGCAAAGATGATCAAGGGAATGGAGAACCTCTCTTATGCAGAAAGGCTGAGAGATCTGTGTCTGTTTAGCCTGGAGAAGGGAAGACTGAGAGAGGATCTCATCAACGCTTATAAATATCTAAAGGGCAGGTGTCAAGAAGAGGGGGACAGATGCTTTTTAGTGGTGCCCAGCAACAGGACAAGGGGC
This sequence comes from Larus michahellis, assembly GCF_964199755.1. Classification (NCBI taxonomy): domain Eukaryota; kingdom Metazoa; phylum Chordata; class Aves; order Charadriiformes; family Laridae; genus Larus; species Larus michahellis. Next base: position 18,828,175 of record NC_133930.1, read on the forward strand.
AAAAGGCACAAACTGGAACACAGAACGTTCCATCTCAACATGAGGAACAACTTCTTTACTTTGAGGGTGGCAGAGCACTGGAACAGGCAGCCCAGAGAGGTGGTGGAGTCTCCAACTCTGGAGATATTCAAAACCCGCCTGGACACGTTCCTGTGCCACCTGCTCTAGGTTACCCTGCTCTGGCAGGGGGGTTGGACTAGATGATCTCCAGTTGTTGCTTCCAACCACTATCATTCTGTGATTCTGTGTGATTCTGTGATTCTGTGTGATTCTCATCATGTACTTATAACTCCTGTCTGAGAAATATTTTCAAGATATCCACTATTTTATGAGTTCGAGTGGTTACTGGAGCTGTAACAAGGTTAATGCTTTGTTAAATAGGCTGCAGTTGCTGGGGTAGCACACCAGCTGCTCCAGAGAGCATGAAATTATATAGGCTGCATTAGCAGGCTCCATATAGGTTCCCACTTTTGGGGATCACAGGTGAATGGGAACATTTTTTCACTGGCTACCTTATTACCCATTAATATAATTTCCTTATGACAGGTACAAGCTTTGCTCTCCTTCAGCAAAAGTATGTAGATACTCTGTGCTAGGATGAAATAGGTAAATGTGTGCTGACATGTCTAGAGTAGGAAGCAGTGCTGTGCATTAGGAGAAGGACTGGGGAGTGATACAGCTATTGCTGAGCATGTGATGCCCGCTCTAGATGCCTTTTAGTGGTTTTACTTTGAACCTTGTCTTGAATATCACCTTTATATTTATTTTTCCGAGGACAGAATCAGAGAATCATACAATGAATCATAGAACGTGTTGGGTTGGAAGGGACCTTTAAAGGCCATCTAGTCCAACCCCCCTGCAGTAAGCAGGGACATCTTCAACTAGATCAGGTTGCTCAGGGCCTCATCAAGCCTGGCCTTGAATGTCTCCAGGGATGTCTCCAGGGATGCCTCCACCACCCCTCTGGGCAACCTGTTCCAGTGTCTCAATAGAATCACTTTAAAGGACATGAATATTATTCCTGCAGGACTGCTCTTCAGATCAGAACTCTGGCATACTTGTCTTTGTCTGTAGTGAAAAGGAGCATTAAACTACCTATGGTTGCTGTGTTTTCTCCCTAAAATCCTGACTTCTTCAATATTCAGTCCCATTTAGTCCCTCCGAGGTTCATATTACCTGGTTAAGAAAGCAAGTGCATGCTGATCCAGTTGGACTTTCAGACCTTCGGTCTTGGTCTATGTTGAGTCTTTGTCATCACTATTAGCCCTTTTTCATAGAATCATAGAATGTGTTGGGTTGGAAGGGACCTTTAAAGGCCATCTAGTCCAACCCCCCTGCAGTAAGCAGGGACATCTTTAACTAGATCAGGTTGCTCAGAGCCTCATCCAGCCTGGCCTTGAATGTTGCCAGGGATGGGGCCTCCACCACCTCTCTGGGCAACTTGTTCCAGTGTTTCACCACCCTCATTGCAAAGAACTTCATCCTAGTGTCCAATCTAAACCTGCCCTGCTCTAGTTTAAAACCATTGCCTCTCGTCCTATCGCTACATACCCTTGCAAACAGCCCCTCCCCAGCTTTCTTGTAGCCCCCTTCAGGTACTGGAAGGCTGCTGTAAGGTCTCCCACAGCTTTTGTGGAAAACAGGTTACTTGGTTTAAAATTTTTACTCTGGGATGGCTTGTATAACAAGGTAGGTTACTGTTGATCACCATGTAAGAAAATCAGCTTCCCAAAGTGGGTCTGGATGATTCTCAGTGGGTTTGAGATGCATGGCAAGGTAGAGGAGGCAACTCCATGGATTTTAAACCAATTTGCCTTTTGTCTGCTTTTGTAACTTATCTGTGACTCCCTTTGTGTCTACCTGTGGGTGTGTGTTAGTTTTCAGCCACACCAACCCCCGATTGCCTTCCTGCACCCTTGTACAAGTGTTAGTGCCACCACAGGAGGTGGAGCTGGGAACGCACAGCTGGGCAAAGAGGAAACTGATTCCAGACTTGCCTTCATTTAAAAGCACAGACAAAGAGAGAGACAGAAAGAATAAATCACCTATGGCAGGTGTGATCCATTAACTGCTGTACCTTGTGGCTTTTCAACTGTGAACACAAAGCCTAGGAATGGGAACTAACCGTGGGGCTCAGTTTGCCTCACACAGGGTGTGCGTGTGTGCGTGTGCCTGGGGAGGGGGCTCGACACGCCACTTCACACATTACCCTACACATTACACACCACTTCAGGTGTCTGACGCACCAGTCCTCCTGAACTATAGGACTTCTTTTTCCTTCAAGACAGTAGCATAGGTGTTTCTGAAATCTACATAGAGGGAGTCTTGCTGCCTGAATTAGCTGTCCACCCTTTGCATGCAGAGGATTTCAAAGGGAAGCGAGACTATAGGATATTTTCAGCCTTCACTAGTTTTCTGCCTTCTATGCAGATTCCCAGTAGGGGAAGGTGACTATCTTGGTACTAATATCATATTAAGAATTCCGAAATATATCTATTGAAGTCAAATCAGCCCTGATATTCTCAATAATCATAGAATGAGCTAAATACTAAAAATAACCAATCCTTATACTAAGTCTGTCTTCCTGACTATTCATTATAATTAAATCAATTGCATAGAAAACAATACATTGGCCCAATAGCGGAAATACATAAAAGAACCAACATTGGGTCAGACCACAGGTCTATGCAGTATCATGTCCTGTCTCATGTCAGCCAAAGCAGATACCAAGGGAAAAGCATAAGACCAGCTTTCCAAAAGCACTCTTCCAGCCTCCAGCCTTTTTTGCAGCTCAAGGTTTTCATGGGCTGGGAAGGTTTCAATGTGTTTAGCAATTCTTGGTGGATTTCTCTTCCCTGATCTGGACTGGGAACCCAGGTCGACTTTAAACATCAGCCACCCTACAGCCCTGCAATCTGCACCTGCATGCTCCCTGGGAGAAGAATCGTCTTCTGTGTGTCTTCTAACCTTGCTATGTGGTCATCAGACATCCCTCCCTCACGTATTGTAAAAGAGAGTTCAACTGACCCCATTAGCTTGATCCATGCGCCTTCTATTATATATTTACTATGTCCTTTTAAAGGCATGGTTTTTTTCCAGAGCAGAGTCCTAATTTACCTTGGTATTGAGGCCATAGGTATTGAGGCCATTCCCACCTTCCTTACTCTGACTCAACTTTTTCTAGTTCTACTATAGCATTTTGAGACGATTGAACAAAAATTGCACAAAGTGTTAAAAATGTGTGATTTGGACAGTAGCATAGCAAATTTCTGTTTCATTATCTACTAATTGCCTAAATAATTCCTAAAATCTCGTTTGTGTATTTTTGACCTTTTCCAGTTTAATTCTGAAACTGAAATTTTGCTAATGTCTAAACTACATCCTCACAGCTAATTTTAACATTTCCTTTTTAGATTTTTTTTTTTTAGTAGCTTATTCTTTTTTCCTTCAGTGCAGCCCTTACCACAACATTTTTGTCACAGACATCATGTGTCTGCCAAAAATAATAACTGGTACTTGGTAGCCCTTCCCACTAACATCTTCAGACAAATCATATCAAAGGAGCAACCTGGAACCATACACCTTGGCCTCCTGTGTGTAAATTATGTCACCTTCGCAAGAGCCCCTCCCAGAAATACATTAACAAAAAACTCAGTTTTGCATACCACAGAAACTCTGATTCTGTGGCCACCCCTCACAGATGACAAAAATGGAAATACCCAAATGTTTTGCTGAGAAGGTTGGCATTAATTTTACATTTTGTCACCACATTAAAAAGCTAGGATAACACACGTTAGTTGTAAAATTCCACAAAAAAGAATCTCTTTTAAAAATCAAATGTTTTCTCAGTATCTTCCCTCTGCAACTTTTAATTTTTCTTGAAAACACAAAAATTCTAGTGATCTTTCTGTAGTGGAACTGATCAAGTTACTTGTTTCCCACAGTCCTTCCTGTGAAGAAGAAAGTTTGTTTGGTCCTTGCCAACAAAATAGCTTCTTCTAATGTGCAAGTAATCCATATGTGCGTAGAACCAAGCCTGAAACCAAACCAGCTCTGGTAGATATGATGCTTTTGGCAAGTGCCCCTGTGATCACTGACACGCAGACACAACAGGGTGCTATAAAACACATCATTAAAGAGCAAAGACATGTAGAGCAAAGGGTGTGTATCATGCCGCATTTTAAATTGCAAATATAAAGAGCACTAAGCAAACAATTCTCTGAATTAGATTTTTTTTTTTAATCACTGTAGGTGAACTGTAATAAAGAATAATTTTTCTGAAAAACTAAAATATGTATAAAGCAGCTGTAGAGAGTCAAAAAGGTGAAATACTACAAAATATAGAAAATCTTGGTTTCTATAATATGCAATATACAGTTCAGGATTATCTGAGACTGTTGATATCAAATGCCTTAAAATCTATTTAAGACAGAAGTGTTAATCTAAGGCAATATTGTTGAAGAATACAATAATTCTCACAGTATCTATTCTCCTATGACCTATTCTTTGTAGATACAGACAAATGTTGGTCTGAGAAGCAACATCCTGGGAGACAGTCTTTGTGTGTGAGAAACTATTTTTCAACATTGTGTCTGGATGAGGAAGAAAGTTTCGTATCCTTAGGGTATATTTATAATTAGAATGATGTAACTGAATCAAAGACATTGTTTCTTAGGAAACTGAGACATCCTAGTCTGCAGAGGTTATTTTAGGGTGGGGCAGAGGGGGATTCTAGGTTTATTTCATCTATCAAGAAAACACTTTTCTCTATGCTGGGGACTTTTTTAATTTATTTTTTTTTTTTGCTATTGTCCTTTCATTAGTATCAATTAATTAGTGTTCCTCCTCCTTGCAGAAGTACAGATTTTCCTCCTTGACTCAGAGCTGCACACATATTTATACACTCGGTGCAGAAGCAGCTAGAGCTGCTCTCCTGACCACGATCTGCCCACTGGTCATTACTGGGTCGTGCTCGGTACTGAAGCTGACGTTTCTGCCTTAGGTAGCTGCACCTTGAAGTATCTGTTTGCAGGGCTTCTGTGACACCACGAAGAGGAAACCCAGGGACAGCTCTGAGAGAGACACATGAGTCATTTCTGGTAATGACTGACTGAGGGCTTCAGAGTTCGGAAGTGACGGTGTCTTGGGAAGTGCTCATAAACAGTGAGTCCATGCACAAGTTCATGCGCTAGGATGAGTAACATGTCTGTGTGTCCTACAAGGGTAAATAGATGAAAGAAATCCATGTGAGTTATACAGGGACGGGTCCCTGCTGTCCTTCCATCAATTAGATTAATGTCCTGGCAGAGCTTTATGTTCATAAAGAACCAATGTTCAAATAAATACCTGTTGAACAACCCCACCTGTTGCCAATCCTCTTAATTTTAATTCACAATTCAGAGTATTAAAAAGAAATAAGTAACTGAGAGAACACATGTACATTAAAGCACTCATGAAATAAAAGCTACAGTCTGTGTCACACCTAAGGACCATGACCTAGATGCTGAGAAGGGGGAAAGAAGGAAATATTTCTATTTCAATTTTACAGGCAAACTGTTTTTTTCATTACACAATATTAATGCCAAGAAGTTAAAAATTTATAGCAGAAACCATTGTTACAAAATAGAATACATCCCATATGAAAAGGTAGCCCCACAGATTTTGATATTTAGCAGGATGGGGAAAATGAATATGCAGTATTCAAACAGTGCTGACAAGGCTAGGTAGGCTGAAAGCTGCGCAGCACACAGGTACCCTCCACTTTGCACTTCTTCCTGATTTCTTAGCAAGTTGAAATCCTCACCTCCCTGTTTTTACTGGCTTCGATTCACATTGTCTCCCTGGATGTTGGCCTGGCATCTAAGACTACGTAGGCAGCATTTTGCATAGGCAATACATCCTCACCATCATTGCCAACTTTGGATCAGTTGTGTGCCAAGGCTCTCGGATCCTGTTGCACTCCTGCATAGCTGAGGAGATATTCTGCAGGAATTCCATTTAAAGGAGAAGATACGGATTTAATGTCATTAAACGTCCAATTTAATACTCCAGGAAGACAGCCACTCTACGCTGTTATATCAATCCACTTTTTACGGCGATTCTACATTTTTCTGACTCCAGAACTGGGAAGGAGGCACACGCACACCACCCCCCCACCACCACCCCCAAGCACTGCCTCGGGGTACCCCGAGCTGAGGCGGCTCCGCGGCCCCCCTTCCAGCGCAGCGCGGGAGTCTCCCCTGGGGACCGAAAATGGGGGAGAACCGCGGGGGACAACCCTGCTGCGGAGTCCGCAAGGCACCGCCGGGACCCCGCCGGCGAGCACCGCCGGGGGTGGGGGGGGAACGGGGCAGGAGGAGGGAGGGGGGTGCAGGGGGCGTGGAGGAGGAGGAGGAAGAGGAGGAGGAGGAGGAGGGGTATTTCGGGGCGGCGAGGAGCAGGTGGCGCTCAGTGCCGCCCTGGGAAGCGGCCAGCTCGGGAGCGGTGCCGTCCCGGCCTCCGCACCGCGCAGCGCAGCGCCATGGGCTCCGCGGACGCGGCGCTGCCGCCGCTGCTCCTCGCTCTGGGTAGGTCGGTCTGTCTGTCTGCCTGCCTGCCCGCCCGGTGCGGGCAGGTCCGCCGGTGCGGAGCGGGGGGGCGGCCCCCGGCGCCGGGGCACAGGCGGGCGGCGTGTGCCCGGCTGGTGGGAGCCTCCGTGGCTTCGGGGCCAGGAGGGTGGGTGGCCGTGGCCGTGTGCGTGCGGTGCGGTACATCCGTTTCTGAAGCAGGTTAAAGCCCTGAACTCCTGGACTGGCGTGGGGTTCACCTTGCCATAAAATGGAGTGTGTGCGCGCTGTGGGGAGGGGGGAGGGAATGGGTGCAGTTTGGCGTGTGAATTTATGGTTTATATGGTTGTTATGCGTTTTTAAAAGGCGAGATGATAATCTTCATTGTCAATGCTGTTCCTAATTTGCAAGAGTCCTCTAGGTCTGTTCCCACCCTGCTGGGCAGATGTCGCTCCTTGGAAAAGGACAGGGAAACTTGAACCATCTCCTCCTTCTCTTGGCGGACTAAATTACCATTACATATATTTTCCTGGGAACTCTAAGCCATCATATTCACTTGCCATGAGCGAATTCCCAAGCACTTTCAGAGTTTTAATATTACTGTACACTCTCACAAACCCTTAATTAGCAAGTCACTGAAGAAGCAGCATAAAAACAAGTTTTCACTGATGAGCTGTTCCAACTTGTTCTTTCAGTAACTATAGCAAACACTGCAGTGGAATGTGCGGCTGCAGGGTATGAAATCAAATACAAAAGTATTAACCTGAGATGAGATATACAGTCTACAAACAACCTGGTAATTTTTTAAAAAAGAAAAAGTCTTAAAAGTATCAATGGGCAAAACATTCACTCTGCACTTTTGCTTAATCCATCCTTTATTCTCCTGGCTACAGTCACAGTACACCGGGACCATTAACATGCCCTATAATTCATGGGGTTTTAGGACTTGCGAAGGTTTGTGGAGTGGTGCTGAAAGCAGATGATGAGAACTGGTTTCAAGAGGATTCCTCTGGCAATGAGACTGACAGAAGTGGGATAGGTCTGCTTTGTTCAGGCGCTATCCATGATTTCTCTTCATTTACACAGTTGAAAGCTGTCATAATTTTGATTTCAGATGTATCATGAGATTTGATGCTAGTGGATGTAATTGCTGAGTTAATACTTGCTTAGGCCTTTTTGATCTTATAGAAGTAGGTGGGGAAAGAAAGTTTCAGGATGGGAGCATTTTCTTTGAGTGATCTGGAGTCCTGCTGTGGTGGTGCTGTTGTAGCTCTCCCATAATCATTGTCAAACTGATTGAATTCTAATGAACTGTTTTACTGTCAAAGGCGGTACTCTTGAATCTAATAGGGCTAGCTTAGCTGAATTACTCAATACTTAAGGAAAATACTCCAAATTTATTTAAAACACGATTTTATGTCAGTGTATGAATTAATCATCTATATTAAATGAACCGCATAGGGGCATTGCTTTGTTGTGGCCCCAAATTCAACTAAAAGTAATGCAACGGTTAGTGAAAATGTGGCTTACTCATTGTTAGTGTGTACTTTTGTTTTTGGGAAGTCAGTAAGACATTGTAGAAGCTACAAGAGGAAAGGAATAGAAATGCAACAGAACTACCATTTTGATAATACGACTTTGCTACCAACCTTGGTAGTCATTGACCAGAGAGTATATAGCACACAGAAGTAGATTAAGATACGAGGAATAACCACAAGAGAAGGACTTAATAAAGTCCTAAGGGCAACCTATACAACAAAGCCTCGTGCTTTCTGTTGTAACTTAGTTGCTTATAGTGACTGTTACTGTATAGTAACTGTTGTAACTTAGTGTAATTGCTCTTAGTTGCTTATAGGTTGCCACATCTAGTTCTTCAAATTTATATTTTAAGCATACAGCTTTTTCCTTAGCCTGTTCTTAAAAATCAGGGCCAAAATAGTCCAGATCTTTCTGCGAGTGAGGCCAGTGGAAAATACAGTAGCTTTCCTGGGCTCAATTCTGGTAACATTTTCTTTGGAAAGCTCTAGTGCCCTCATGCTTCAGAGGAGATATTTGAAATTTGGCAGGAAGGTGCTATTTGCGTCGCCTTGAAAATCTGCCTAAATTTGGCCAAGTAACAAATCTTTGGAAAATTGCATTCCTCTGGAAAGGAATCTATTTTTATCAGCTTGATTCTAACATTAATTCTGTCCATCCTTGGTGTGGAGCTCAGTCAGACAATAGTTGGAGCTGTAGTGGGGTATAGCTGTTTCTGTCTGAGGTCTACGTCTACACCTGAAAATGTAGAAACCCTCTCTCCTGTGTTCTCATGTTATTTGGTATTTTTACAGCAATCTCTGTTGTTTGAGGCACTCTGCTTTCCGGTTTACTTCTGGATCCTGGTCCACTAGTTGTCTGTACTGCATGCCATTAGCTGATTCTTGGGCTCTGCGATCAGCTTGTTCTCCCTTTTATGAGAATAATTCACTTCAGAGTCAATTCTCAAGTGATAGTGTTGAAGGACCATGCCTAGTGGAGGAAATCAAATTTAGCATGGCCTCACCTGTACTGTCTTCAGCAGGCCCCCCTCCCATTCAAGCCCACCACACATCTTCCTCCAGCAACCCGGGACGTGAACGATGTAATCCTGACACATTCTTAGAATCAGTCTGTGAAGAACACAGTCCTCACACTATTTAACTTTGAAGTGAAAAATCACAGCCAAATATGGGCTATGCCTTTTTGGGCCACAGGTGTAATACTTGAGGACCATGAGTCCTCACCCCCGCCTGTGGGGACCCGGGCAGGCTTAAGGAGAAAGCAGCCCTATCTGAAATTGGGAGGGGACATTTCTCTGAAACTTTGGGTAGAATACAGATTTTCCAAGTGTGTCCCCTTTTGTCTTTGGTACATATCTGACTCTTGCTGATGAAAAACATCCTGTTGTCCCAGGGAGCTTGTTGGCAATGGGCTGTAGAGCTATATAGAGGGATAGGAAAGGATCTCGCTAATGTCTTTTTCTTCAGTTTAAATTGGGATGCAAGTTGTGATACTTGTTAAACATTCAAAAGTTAGGAAGTGCCTGAAATAAGTTAGCAGCCTGTATTTGTCCCTTCTGCAAATCAATGCATCACGCGGTCCCTTGGGTCCACACGCACAGTTGTGTGGCTGTGGCTGCCTGTGGACAGGGGAAGGTTGTGTGATCAGAGAAGAGGCTGGGCCTCCTGCCTTGCTTAGTTTTGAAGTTTGAAGGTGCTCTATGAACGAGGAAGAAAGGTAGGATGAAGAGAAAGGAGGATTTTTTTTTCCCCGTTGCAAAATGGGATTCTTTCTCTCCTTTTTTGCCACAAAAGCTGAGTGCAATTTCAGGCGAGTCATTTAAATCAAATCTTTGACACGTGGTTGGAGCTTTTGTGTTCCTCTCTTTCTCTTTGCTCAGCCAGGGGTTCTCAAAACTGAAGCTGCGTTTTCACGATCTGGTTAAGCTGACCTGAATGTGGGGCTGACGCTGAAAGGACATTTCGTCCACTCCTGATTGCATGTTCCCACCAGTTTCCCCATGCTACCACGGGCCCTTGGTCTGGGGAACAGGTCAGGGACACATTTGCCCAAATAATTTTTTCTGGGGTTTTTTTGGGCCAGGCTAGTTTTGGAGATGAACTGATCCTGTTCACTTGAACAATTTATTTAAGTGTTAGCGCTGGCATAGGGGACAGTCAGGACTCGTGGCCAAAGGAGGGAGGGAAGCTGGAAAAGTCCCTTTCACTGGGAGCCAGCACTTCTACTGGCTTGAGCTGGTTGTGAAAGTGCATCTTGACATGCAGAGCTGCTGTGTATTCACAGCTGTGAATGAAGTCAATGGAAATTGTATTTTGAATATGCTAAATATTCTGAAAAAATAAGGTTTAACTGTATCACTAGATATCCAAAAGTGGTAAGTACTTTTGACCTTAATCTTTTTTTTTTTTTTTTTTTTAAATGAGGCTAAGGATGATTTCTCATTTCACTTGAGTGTTGAAAAATAAATTCTCTGTCTCTTGCAAATACTTACATGCTTATGGTCAAGATTTGTAGAGATGAATCCAAAAGGAAACTGAGCTGCTAATTCAGTATGTTAAAATAATATACCTAAATAGTACAAGGCAATGTACTGAGCAGCAGAGACTAAACTGAAAACTGAACAGCAAGTGAAGAACATTTGGTGCAATAAATGGAGCCAGAAGTCCAGGTGAAAATGCCATGTATGATCGTAACACACACATACACTCACCAACTTAAAGCACAACCCATCTTAATTTTTGCCTTTCTCTTTCTTTGTGATCATCTTTTGCTTTTTTGTTATCATATTTGTGAGTAGTGACAATGTTGAAAACCATTCTAAAATCTAGAGATTGTTTGAAAGCAGGACCCAAATGTGAACTCTTCTTAAACTAAAACTATCTCTAGCTTTTCTTACTAAGGGAGTTTGTCAGGTAGTAGGAGCGTTGTTATATTATTTTTGGAGTTTTGCCTTTCACAGCATTGCACATTGAATTAAGGCTTCATTCATACTGTACTACAGGACTTGTATTTTGTACAAATTATGTTTATTTTAGAAAGCATACAGGGTATTGCCATCACACTCCTAAACACATTAACAGTTAATATTTATTTGTGCATAATTTGGGCAAAGTAAACATGAGACCTCTCCAATAAGTTTTAACTATGTGCTGCCAGGCTCTGAAACAATTTTTGAATTGTTCTTTGCTTTTTTGATTCAGTGACACAATTTTCATTTAAGAAGACAAAGAAGTAAAAGGGATGATACTCCTTGGTTTTATTGTGTTTCTTGGGCACTATGCAAATGTTATTCACTGTGGTCTTTCTTCACTATTGTAAATTTTGAATAAATGAAAGTGGGTTTTTTCATGTACTTCATGTAATGTATTTTCATGAGGGCTAATAACTGGAACTGCCAGCGCAACGGCTTAGTGTCCAAACAGCTAAATGTGAATAAAGTACTTTCCTTCAGGGTTAGTACAGGTAAAAGGGAGTTTATACATCTTCAGATGAGTAAAGCAAGTCATTTTCCCCAGCAGAAATCTTGGGCAGTCTCTATCCAGTGTTGTTATTTTCATTTAAAGGTTTCCTTTGTTAGGCTCTGTGCAGGCCAGTTCCCATTTCCATGGTGACCATGCCGAAATGCAGACAGGACACAGGCTGGATTCTCGTCAGCGTAGCCATGCACTTGCATACCAACACACGTTATCTGTTTGGCTTAGGACATTTCCATTAGCAGTTCTAATGTTTAAGACTTTTTCACAAAGTGATCTCTGGCCCTGTGATACTGCGCTGTGTTAGGATTTCAGACCCTGTACAGCGGGAGAAAGCTAGTTGATGGGCTTATGTTTTGTGTAAATAAATTGGCTGAACTGTTCCTGCTAAGTTAGTCGAGGACATCAGAGAACAGTCTCAGCCTTGGTTTTTATGTCTGTTAAAAAAGATAACGGAGAAAGTTTTTTATTTATAAACATTTAGGTGAAAGACTGACACGCATCTGTGCTAAACAGTTACATGAACACACCCCCTTTTGAAGGCACTGATAAAAGGATAATAAAAATAAATGAATGTGAATTACAGGGGATAATGTGGACCTTCTGTCTATGTTAGCTGAGTGTGAGTGTGTATCCCGGTAAAGCAATATGCGATAACTTTCTTCCTGCTCATGCTGCACTCAGTTTCTGGAGGTGGAGAATATTAAAGGCATCAGTGGAGTCAAAACAAGCTGTGTGAGCATTTCCATCACTTCCAAATCAGGATGGGAGTTCTGAATTACCAGATAAACTCAGTATTCTGAGTGCTAGTAATTGTTTTTTTCAGTAAGTCCCTGATAGCATTTTGGGATCTTCAGCGGATTAATTTAGTTTTATTTTCTTCTGAAGATGCATATTCTTTGAAAATCTAATAAGGCTTCCATATTTTTCAGGAGTTAAAAAGTGGATATGCAGGCAAAGAAGTAAGATAAACACAGACTCTTTGAATGCCATACAAGCAAACACATTTTGTGTATAACCGAATGGCATCTGCATGGTTGAATGTCACACATGATGAATGTCACGGATTCTTTTGTCCCTTTCAAATTACTGGTAGACAGGGTGAAGGGCTTGGAAGTTATGCACAGCCCTGGTGGAATTCTGTTGCCTTGTTCCTGATTTATTTTACCCTTTTAATCCTGTTTCCAAGTTCACCATTCTTCTTTTGTTTCATAAAGACTATTTTTTTAATTATACGAATCTCCTTGGCTAGTATGATTGGTTATTTTTAAAGAACAGATAATACAGAAATCTTGAGGAAAATTACTGTTAACAACAGACTTCTGGAAGGGACCGCATTGCACAGTGGCGATAATACCTGAGGAAATAACGGAGTTTGAGAATGGGGGGGAGGGAGGGAAGGCTGAATTAGGTTTTTACCTTATATCTGTCTACCAGTCTGTCTATCTGCCTGTCTGTCTATCTGCCTGTCTAGCTACCTGTCTCAAATATAAGTGATGCTCATACAAGAAAGCCAGCAGCAGTTGGTGCTGTATTAAGGCTGCGGCACAAAGCCGTATGGAGTGAGTAAGTGGTAAAACAGTGGATGCCGAAACTGCCTGGATTTACTGGATTACCCAGTAAAGAGCTACCTCAGCCGACTGCAAGGGCAGACTTCTTATCTGACTGAGGAATAGTCGACCTGCGCTCAGCTCACATAAATGTTGTGCAGCGGTGGGTGTCGCTACGAGAAGTTGTGAAGCTGGGACTTTTTTTGGGGATGTGCTTGTGCCACGCTCCGTGCTGCCTGGGGAAGGGCAGCTGCCCACGGGTAAAGGAGCTGGATTAGCTAACGGGGTGCCTGCCTTCTCCTCGTACGCAGCAGTCACTTCTCGTCACTTCTCACTTCTTGTGACTGTTGTCTCCACGTCTCCCTTCAACTGCAAAAGCACACTGGGGAGGAAATTCTACTTAATGGCATAATCTGCTGTAACAACAAATCAGTAAATTACTGAACTTTAAGCCTTGGTTCCATTCTGTTAGTGAGCTAAAGTGTACAAATCAGGGCAACTTGTGTCAAGAGTTAGTGGCCTGGTTTCTTAATAGCAGCATGCTACAATAAGGAAAGTAAAACATAGAAGAATCCACCTGATAGACACCTGTCTGAAGCAGAAGCAAGTGGGGTATCTTGTCCCTAATTTGTCCTAGATGGTCACGAAGTACCATGGCAGTGGAGAGTGTGTGACTCAAATGTTTCTGTGCTTGTATCCTCATTTGCATTTTCTATTTGAGGAGAATGGTAATTGCTAACTGAAGAAAGGCACAACATTTTATTAAATAGTTTTTCATCAATTCAACTTTCTTAACTGTGTATTCTAATAGGACAGTAAGAAGAGTGCTCTAATAATGAACTCGAGAGCGATTTAATCCAGTATTCCTGCTGTGTAGTATAAAATTCACTTATCTTTATGTGCAGTACTTCAGATGCTTATAGAACTGATGTGATTTATTATAGATACTAAACACAGATTTAGCTGTAATATCTCAAATGAGAATTTACCTAACTTTTCCTAAGTGAAAAAATGTAAGTGACCTGACGCTTCGTTTAACTATGCCCATGAAATAGAGTTCCCTGAAATACATATAGGTCAAATTTAGAACAGCAGAAATGACTGAAAATGAAGTAACTCTCTTAATAAGATGGGCAAAACAATAAACAGAGGAAAAATCCAGCAGTACTGTTTGGATAGTAGTCCTGTAGTAGCTCTGCTAATAATAGTTATTCATTTGACTCTAGCCAAATATCCTTCCATTTCACTGTCTCAGCTCTCTCTTTTTGTTTTTGTTTTCTTTTCCAAACTGCCCAGTGCTAGTTCATCATATTAAACAGTAAAAAAAAAATACGTTAAGAGTCTCTGGAGTTGCCTTTCTGAGAAGCTGACAGCTACAATAGACTTTGCTTCTCTGAAGACAAAAAGCAACTGTTCTGCTTTTGTGGAAGCAAGTATTATCTCCAGAAAACTCTTCTTAAATGTACATGGACTCGCCTCTCTGACCGCAAAATGTACAATGGCTGCATTTTACAAAAAAAAAGATAACTTTTTTCAAAACTCTGACTAGAGATAGCCTGTCAGCCACCTGGCCACAGGCATCTGGATATGCCAGAGTCTGGTGCGCGGGCTGGAAGAGTACACGCTGCAGCCCCACTTCACCTGAAACCTGGTCTCCCCGCCCCACAGTGCAGAGCTAGGTGCCTCGGACTCCGCAGAGACATTTAGGTGCCTTTAAAGTGCATGAAAAATATTTGCTTGCAAAGCGGGAAGGCTCCTGCAGTGCAGCAGTGGGTTGAGGGGGGTGTTTGAACACCATCCTTCTTGGGCATCTGCATGAGGTGCCTCATTCCCTGAGGTCAAGGAGAGAGGTGTCTAGTTCAGCTTTTTTTCAAGAAGCAGCTGCTTGAGCAGAGTTGGTAATAGTCACCTGGGAAACGTGGGCTTTGTTCTCCCTTGAGTCTCATGGCAATGTAGACTTTGTCTCCAACTTTCCAGAAGCATCTATGCTACCAGGCAATACAATAGTCAGAGAAGCACTCTACCGCTGCTATTGAAACCAGGTCTAGGCTCATCCCGGGATGCCTATTCGAGTTTCCAGGCAGACAAGCAAGGACATGTCTTGCCTGTGGCCTAACGACTGGGGCACTTAGCTGGGAGGAGAGGAGTTCCGAGTTGGCCCTTTTGGACTGCTCATGCAATTCACATTTGGTAAATAGGCAGTGCATGAAAAGAAGTTATTTAGCTATTTAGTTAGATCATTTAATTATTTAGAGCAGAAATTATTTAATCAGTAAGCATTCATCGTCTCTGGCCGTAATACCAGAGTGGGTCTACAGTAGGGCAGGTTACCTGGCTCTCAGACAGGGGTGCTTCTACACCTGTATCACATTCTAAATGGTTATGCGACTTTGTGCTATGAAACCTAGGTGACAGATAATTTTAAGTTCATTCTGGGTTAGGCAGCTACTGAAGACTGGGCTTCGTGGATTGTTTTCCTGATTTTAATGAGCCCAAATTCTGCTTAGGCCCTGTCTGGTACCAGAATTGATCATTTCAATGTGCATTAAGGAGGAATATCAAGTGAATGATTTGGACCACCTACATACCATTCAGTCTGCCAGGCCATGAGCTCCCTTTACAATCAGGGGAGAGAAGTAGTGGTTAAGTTTGCTATAGGAAAAGAAAAGTTCTGATAATTATAGCTCTTCCAACTATTGTATTATATATCCTGTGGTGCATTGGAGGTTTTCTTATTGCAGGAAGCTGATGCAGCAAACTTTTTACAGCTGAGGCTGTTCTTGTTTCTGGGGCTGTGGGTGTAGAGCACAGAAAGCTGAGCTCCCAGCTAGCTCTTGAGAAGCTCTGCGGGAGGAACAGGGTCCTGCACGCAGTGTCCTAAACGGTGTGATGGCAGGGCCACTCTCGAGCTGCTGCAGACCTCGCGCTGCAGGCTGTGACACTGGAGCGGCAGAGGGATCGATGGCAAAGGGGAGTCCCTCAGCCTTTTTCTCATTTAGCCTTCTCAGGTCACATTTAACAGTGATATAATATGATATAATACACTACTATGTTATAATACACGGAAATTTTCGTGTAGCCTAGAGTGCGATATGGGTAGGGAAATACAGATGCCTTCAGTTGCTTTCCCACCTTCTTGATACCTGTGTGCAAACGTGCGTTTTCATCTGTGTACAAAAATATTCTCATAGCAGCTGAGATGAGAAAATGTAGCACATGTGGTATAGAGATAGCAGTCACATTGGTTTATGTGTGATGACATGCATTTCCTTTCTTAGAGTCCTAACGTGGGTCATGCTTCTCTGACTGTATTTGGAAATATTGCCAGTTTAAAAAACAGGGCCAACAACTGATAATGTGGACACAAGGGAAGAGAATTTGCTGGGGTGAAATGCTGCTGGATTGAAAGTTGGTTTTATCACAGGGAAGCACATGAAGGTTTTTTTATTGCTTGTGAAGCCAGCAACCAAACTGCATATAAAGCATGTAACTGTGTACAGCTTGTTAGCCTCATGTACTTTTAATCTCTTTGTGGTATCATTGAGGACAAATTGTGGTAGTCTAAGGAGAAAGTTGAAATAATCCTGTTTGTTGTACCAAGATAAAAGAAAAGAAAAACTGCAGGTCAGTTTAAAAAGATGCAATTTATGTGAGTTTTCTGTAAAAGAAAGCTTTTGCCACTTCACTTAATGATGGAAACATGCCAGGATAATTAATTTGAGTAGGCTTGAATTCTTGCTGTCTTTATTTAAAACACATAGGAAGTTGTCGGTCCTGCAGGAACTGCTCTTAAGCATTACTTTGAAATCAGCCTTTGTGTGTACAGTAGGCTGTTGAGATTTCTTAACTCCAGATAAGAAGCAGGTTTTTTGCCAAAGAGGGCAATGTGTGGGCCACAAATAAGGAGTTATCAAGAGAAAGACAACTCTTTTGCAGTAACTAGTGCACTTGTGGGTAAATTTAATTAGATCCCTTACTCTGCAGCAATGCCAGAACAGAAGAATAGACATCGCCTAGTCCTGTTATCCCAGTCTCTCCAACTTTTCATTCACAACGTATGTGTCGTATCATGTTCGGGATGCTTTTATAGCAGGTTATTGGTAACTCTTCAGTGCAGCTTCTTGGATCCTGAACAGTTGTAACTGAAAGGCAGTGACTCAGGCTTTCACACACTCGGAGGCTTTCAGGCTGGAAGCTGACCTACTTCCAGGAAGAAGCAGTCGGCCAACTAAGCCAAGAAAACTTGTTGGAGGGAGGGAGAGGAGGGGAGGAAGACAGGCGGGAGGGAGGATTTGTTACTAAATGAGGCATTGTTTTTCCTTTCTTCTGGGTGGGTTTGTTTTGGTTTTGTTTGGGTTTGGGCTTTTTTTGGTTTTTCTGTTGGGTTTTTTTTTTTTGGTGGCTTATAACTTATTTCTACACTAAATGTTATGGTCTTTGTTAATTATTAAATAGCTTGAGATATTGTAGCTGATGTGAAGAAAACGTCGGTCTCAAGATAAAAGAAAGTAACCCAAACAGATGAAGTGGTAAAATGGAGACTTGCCTTTTAAGGCTTCTGTAAACACAATGAAGTATCAACGAAGTAATTAACGTGAGGATTATAAAATACTCTGACTTTTAGTGCAAAAAATCCAGTGTCTTGTCAACCGCATTCTTTGCTTCTTTTGATTCCTCTCAGAGGTTCACACTGTCTTTATTTAGAAGGTTGTTCTCAATAACAAATTTGTTAGATTTAAAATAAAAACAGACTAACTATAACGATAAAACTGATGTTTCAGTACATGAGCTGAAGATATCTACTTGCCTTTGGGAGAATTTACTGATATTTAGATACTAAGAAAAAATGGCAAAAAAATAGAGAAGTAGATATACAGGAGAAAACGAATGAGAAAATATTTTCTACTTGTATTGACTTATTGGGTAAAGGTTAATATACCTTTCCAGATTGAATTCTAAGTAGTCCTCTATTTTCCCTGCATTAAGTGGGTTGGATTCCACATAGCCCTGACCACATATACTAAAGATATACCAAAAACGTGTTTTATATTTATGATCATTTACAAAAAAGCCCCAAGCGGTGCAATCAATATAGAATTATTTGTTTTACATGAAAAGAACTTGACTTGATATCACTACCTGTGTATGCACACAATGCATGTACCAATACAGTAAAGTGGATCAGGCTGAAGACTAATATGTTAGCAAAAAAAAAAGTGTTTCCTGCTTTGGCCACATTTGTTCCCTGAACAAGCTCATTGCAGTGAGAATTGCTCAGTGGCTTCTGAAAGCCACAATGAAGACTATCTGTACTACAATTCAATAGAATAAAGTAACTGCATGCTGCTTTTTTTTGTTCTTTATGTGTTCACAGTCTTGTCAATAAAATCTTCAAAACAACTTATTGTGAAAGCTGTTCAAATTATGGGTTGCTCATTCTGTAAGAGTAGTTGACTAATTACAGTTGGATTATTGTTTTGATAACATAGATTCTGAAAAATACGGGAGTAACTTTACTCTTACACCAAAATGTTGTTGCCTTTTAATATAAAGCAGTAAAGTTACACTAAATATGTTTAATATGAAGCAAATACTACTTGACCGCCCTCTTTCATAACCTTATTACTTTCCCTTCCTGCCTTCATTCCACCTTCTGCCTAATATTTCAAGGACAGTAGGTGATTATAGTGCAAAGGGTATCTGTAGATGCCTGTACTCTGTTTCTGAGTGAGCCAATCTTCAGCAAATTTTTGCAGAGGGATGAAAAAAATAACCCGTTGGGTACTGGAGTGAGAAAAAAGTGCTTTTACAAGTTCCCTCACAACGAAGGAGAGCCAGTGTGACCTTGCACAATACAGAACACCAGAAAATCCACCCCAAAAAGAGCGCTTAGAAATACTGCATTCATGGAGAAAGCTTGAACCAGAGAGCACAATCTGCTGTGAGATGAAGCCAGCGTAAAGCAGGACTTAGGAGTTCTCTCACCCCTTTCCTTTCTCTGTCCCCAGCAGGGTCTGACAGGCTTCAGGGCCCTGCGGATGTGTATTCTTTGGAGGAAGAAATCTTTGAGACCAAGGGGAAAATTTTCTTTGTGGAATTTGTAGTGACTCTCTTGGAGCGAAGTAACATAAAGGGCAAAGTTAAAGCCCTCTTCTGGAAAGAATAAATACTTCAAAAAATGCAAGACGGAGCAATTAAGGCAATGTAGGCTGTACACATCTTACTGGCTGCCAGTCTACGAAACTGCTTCAGGAAACAGACAATAATCCAGTGGGATTTTCTTGATATTTTTTCCAAAACAATTCATGCACTAAAAAGCCCATGCAAGAATGCATGTTACACAGTCTTGGTTTTACCGTAACGCCAGGTCATGGCCTTGCTCTTCTTTAGTGGCTACATGCTCACCCCCTTCCACCCCCAAATCCCCCAGCTTTGGGTGATGACTTTGGGTTTGTCAGGGCCCGCTGCCCTGATGGAGGGGCACAAAGGGGCCGTGGCCGTAGCTGTGCCCGTGCCCGTGCTGCCGAGCAGAGGGAAGCTGCCCACGGGGGCTCTTTCTGTTCCCGTTACTGGCGTGACTGCTCACTCACAAAGACAAATGGTTGCTTAGCTGCATTATATAAGAAACCTTTTCTGGTTTATAGCTAATACCATTAAGGGAAAAAAAGTGGTGAAGTAATGTAAAGTACATTTACATTACATTTACTGTTACTGTAAAGTTCCTGCTGTCAAGGTTAACTCTAAACAAATGTAAAACTAATGTTTAGCATGAGGTGGATCCTTATAGACTCAGTGGTCAAGATCTGTCCTGTCTTCTTTTTTCTTTATACTGTGATTGCTAGACCTGTTTGATGCAAGCTATAAATAACAGCAGCAGTGAATGCCTCTGTTTGACTGGATGTTTTAACGACAGATGAGAGTTGACATAACTGAGTCTGTATGATTATGGGATTCTGTCATATATTGCCATCTTATTGGAGCATCAACTTTGCGATGTAAAACAAAGTAATTGAAAATTCAATTTTGCTATTTAGACTGAAAACAACATGACACGTTTATGACATGACATAAAATGCAGACTAATAATACTTTAGTATATTTTATTAAAGTTTTGTAAACTTATTTCGCAAACCAAGTAATGAAACACACAAAATCTGATTTCATTTTTTTCTCATCCAATCAAACAATCTTTTTGTTATACTGATTAACCTGAACAAGAGGTTACAATCAGACAACTATTATAGTCATGACATGAAATGACTGATTACCCAACAGACATTTTCTGCTTGCTCACTTTAAGCTGTGAGCTTTCCTTAAAAAATCAAAACAGTTATGAACTGGGCTGTTCATAAAGAAATATGAGCTATTACTTCAATAAACTTGTTTCAGCTTGTACTTCAATGGCAGCAAACAGAAGGCGTTATAGCCATCATTAGACATGTCATTTATAGTTATGGAAGAATTCCCACACGTTCAGGCTTAAAGGTGCACAGTCAGAACATGTATTATTTTTCGTCCTAGTAGGAGCAAGAAAATGGTGGTGCAGAAGTCTAAAAGCAGCTATAATCCTACACTGCAGCTCCTGTGGTATACGTTGCAATAATGCAGTTGCTGGAATTTCTGGGAATTCCCAGAAAAAAACCAAACCACCATGCAAAGAGATAGTGGAGTTTATTGGAAAGCTTACAGTTCCTTTTATCCCATTAAGGATTTTTTCTAACTTTTCTTGTCTGAAGCTTTATGTTAGAAGCTACTCTGCTGAATGAAGCTATCCTATTTAAACCAAAGCGCCTGTGCCCCCTACCCAATTGGCAGAGAGGAACTGCTGCTTTTGAAGTCTTCAGAGGGTCCTTCAGAAGCTTTAAGCTTGTATCTGGCTTCCTTTGTTCCATGCGGTCTGTTTATTTGACTGTAAATAAAGTGCCATTTACAGACAGAAGTTAGGAAGTGGATTTTTGCTTGCCCGACTAATCTCCCATCGTGATCGTTAGGTCACAAAGTAGAAGTCTGTCACCAAAAGCTATTAAAATCCAGATAGTGAATTAGGTTTTTTTTTTATTTCAAGATTCTTAAATTATCAAAGTTCATTGCCTGAAGGCAGCAACAGATACTGAATCTTTCCAGCCTAGAATATACAGTACTTTGAACCTAGATGCTTCAATGATTGGCACCCTTTTAACGCATAAGAGACCCTCTTATTCTGGCACAGGCTTAAAATAGGTTTGAAGCAAACTTAGCATTTTCTCTTTTTTTGGCTACAAATGCTTGAATTTCTCATTCTGAATACTGTATTTAGATAGATGTACAAAATGGATAAAAGATGTCCTTATAGTGTAAGCACTATATAAGATGGAGGAAAATGGCAGGAAAATGCCTAGTATATTACTGCAAGCCTATACTTGTTAGGCCCAAACCCATTAAGATTTGCGTGGAGTAGATCTAAAAATCAAAAACCTGCTAATGGTTATAAAAATGTGGAATTTAAAATGACTGTGATTAAAATATGCTGAAACTGTGGTTCACTTTATTATGTTCGTGATCAGTCAAAGTGTATTTGCCAAGCCTTTCTAATTTGATTTTGCAAAGCAGTCATGAATGGGAGGAAAAGCTGGTCCATAGGATATTGTAGATGACAGTGTGTCTTCAGGGGTGGGTTTGATTTTTTGCGCTTTTCTTTTTGCTGTCCTGGACTATCTGCCTGGCCAGAAAGTGAGGATGATAGAAGCAGTTTTGAGAAGAGACCTGTGGCCTGTCAAACAGTTTTCTCGTTATTGCAGGTAGAAATTCTTGCCCTCAAAGAGCAGTGCTGTGATGCTGCAGTAGTGCAAATGATTAACAGGAATAAAACCAAACCCCAGTGGTAAATGGGAAGGACAAGTGAAACGGTTCAGTGAGGAGATGGGATGGGAGGCTGGTGAGAAGAAAAGAGCATTGCTCCCCTAAGACGTGATGAGGCCCAGAGAAACTGCAAGGAGCTGAAGCATCTTCAGGCTGGGCCAGGCAGTGTCTTTGCTCCTTGGAATCAGCCCCCATCTTGGAGAAAGCAGGACCACAAGAGCGGCTGTGGAAGGTCCAGGGAAGGATGCTGCATTGCCTGTGGGAGGGCGAGGGGGAGAGGTGGACAGACGAGGAGTAACCCAGCGCATGTTGTGTTGACCCATGTCTGACTCATCACAGCACCCAAGGGGAATTTGAATCAGCACAGGGACTTCCCTTCAGGCTGTTGGTTGTGTTATCTGGTCTCTCTAGTGTTATCCAGTTCTGGAAATTTTTGCCCTGGCCGTAGCATTTAATAAAACTCTCCCCTTGGACACAATTTGAAAGATCCTCCGTGCATTTGCACCGAAGTTGGCCAGTGGACTTAGTCAAAAGACATTTAGCAATGTTACCACTTGGCGAGAGGTGTGATTTACTAAGAACTGTGTAACAGTGTCCAGGCAGTCAGGAGTTTTTCTCTAGATGTCATTGAATTTGGGGTCACACTGGAAATGTTTATAATTCTAGGATACTTTTGGCTCTTGACTCAAAAGCAAAAGTTTGTTTCCATGTGCACCATATAACTTGGAGACATAGTCGTCTTCTGTATTTACATGCGGGATGGCATTGCAGTATAGTCTCCTGTGGCCTTTGAGAATGGGGCACTGCTAAATTGTGCTTGATTTCTGGCTGAGGATAATATAATTTGGAAACCACAGACCCTAAACTAAACACAGGATGTGAAGTGAGAAAAATATTTTGATACAATGCAGTATATTAGATCACAAAATTATGACTGTTGGTATCTATCTCAGCTCCTCTTTTCCCTCTCCCCAAAACCCAGACTTGAGCAATGAATATATATGGTTGTGTCAACAGTACTGCAAAACACAGAGTGATATGTCTGTACCCGTTGTGTTCTCCAGTCTTAAGTAACATGACTCAGGAAATATATTTATCTCTAAGGATGTTTCTCAAGGAACTATACTTTTAGCAAAGGGTGACTGCTCACTTTCCAGAGGCCAGCTGTAGATAGTGGTTGTTTGAAATAACTAATATATGATTTCCTGCTTTGAGTTTGTGCTAAAAAAGCAGTAACTGTGTGAGTTCTATTTAGTCTTCTGCTAGTAACGTGTGTGTTTCCTATTTTATGGGCAAAGGTACAAAATTCATTGAAAGTTTTTACATGTCGTGAACTTTGCCTGCAAACCTGCGGTTGTGATTTTAATGTTTTCAATATGATGTTGTTGTTGTTATTACTATTACAGCTGAGCTACTGTGACGGACTGCTTTATGCTAATATAATCCCTCTTAACCTCTCTTCTGAAGCTGGTTTGGGGACCTGGAAGAGAGTGATACCAACAATGAGTTCGCTGCCCATTAAAACTAGAGAAACACTTAGAATTTAAGCTTATATTTTTAAGATGCCAAAAATAGGCTCATGTCTCCTTAAAAGTTCCCTGTTATAAGGGATTATCATAAAGGCTGCCACTTTACTTCACAATGACTCATAACAAATAACTACGGTGAGGCGTATTTTGTGTGTAAAGCAGTTAAAACTCATTCTGTCTGGGCACACAGGAAGGGAGGGGAAATGTGAGGGATGTTGTTTAACCCATATGCAACTTCATGAACCTGCCTCACCTGGGAACCTCAGGCAGCAACTGTGCAGTGCAACCACAGGTCATGATTTCTTCTGTCAGTGACATTTTTGGAGGGTTCTCAGGAGCCCCAGGGTGTGTCTTAGCTGGGGTGTAACTTGTTCCTGAGATCCCATTGGTGTGTCAGTCCTTCCACCTCCAAGATGGGAGAGGAGTTATCTACTCCTGGCTATTAAGGGACTCTGTCCATTTTCCTGCAGCTTCTCTAGTAGGTGTTCTCCAGGATGTCCATCTGCAGCTTTTGATCAGAAAGCACTCAGGTCCTTTGTGAATGAGGAGTGGGCCCCCACGCCCACAGCAAACTGGTGCATTTAGGACCTTGTCCCCAGCCCACACTGCCAGTTCCCAAAAAAATGGAGTGACATATCCTTATTCCTAGCCACGCAAGTGCCCAAGGAAAAGCAATTAATGCTATGATCACAGCAAAGTGGAGTTTCAGTGTTAAGTGTCATGATTTATTAATGCAGTTCTATCTTGCTTGTTTATATTTCTAAGTTTTCCTGTTTGGACAACTGTTCAGACTGTTTGGACTGAAAACAAAAGCTTCTGGCCTGATAATGAAATTACTCAAAAATGTAGATTTTCCGATGCAGTCTGATTTGTGTTCCAGTGCTTCAAACATTAAGTTGCAGATAGACACCAGTATACAAACAGTATTAGCAGTTACAGTTAGTACATTTTCGTTTTAATGTATCTCAGCAGGCTGTTACGTGTTTGCTGTGCCATAAACTTAACTTATGCCTTAGGGTAAAGGAGGATAACAGATCTCTGAATCATATTTCTTGCCTCCCTTCAGCTAAAACATTCCCATTAGTAATGCCGCAACTTTTGTTAATGCAAACAGTGAACGCATCATTGATCTCTGCCCACAGTATTATAACACCTATAAACAGTGATAGACAGGCATTACACATGGGCAGATGGGTAATGCAGGGAAAAGGCTGGGTTTTTTCTTGCACATGTCGGAGGCTACATTTTCTTTTCTTCTATCGGGGGAGCTGGCACAGATGAAGAACCTTCTTCACTGGGATTAAAATTCTTCTTTAATTGCTTCTCTGATAATCATAATCTTTCTGTTAACAGGCATTCTTCATAACTGCTGTGAAGCCTACAATGTTGGGCTCCTAGAAGCAAAAATATTTTCCGGCCCATCAAGAGAGCAGTTTGGATATTCAGTTCAACAGTTTATAAATGAACAAGGCAAATGGTAAGCAGTTTGAACACCTTGTTATATGTCCAGTTAAAAAGTTAAGGAAAAAATGTTGCAACTGCTTTTTCTTTTATAATTCCAAATTTCATTTAAATGTGTTCCAGTTAATTCCTTTTTATATTAGAGTTATCTTTTTGCTAGTAAGTACTTACATTTTCAAAACAAAAGTGAAAATATTCTAAAGACCTATGCATGCGAATGTTCAGTTTTTTTTCCTTTACACAATGCTGTCTGAGGTCTTCCTTTCTGTTAATCTTTTACTTTCATCTCCAATACAAGTTTCCTCAGACTCACAATTGCTGTGGAATTTTAGCTTTCCTTTCGTTCCTTCTTTTGCCAATAGCATCTCTCTTACACATTGCGCATTTGTGGGATATTTTTTCATTTTAACATTGTTGAGGTTAAAACAAATGATTAGGGCTGGGAAGTTGTAATGATGAATATTAAAATTAAGTGAACTTAAATTTGTGTCATTTTGTGTCTGACATAGTATTGTCTTCGCTTCTCAAGGGACGGAATGTGTTTCATAACACGGTGGCTAGCAAAGGCCTTGTGTCCGCTGCATCTCTTCAACCATAAAATTTGATGAGAAGTCCGCTGTTGCCACAACATTGGGCTTGATGAGTAATTAGTAAAATATTTTTTCTAGTGCTGTTGGTTTCAAAAATAACTTTAAACTATTAAGCCAGAGTAAACCCATTTAGTGGAAAACAGAGTGTTTCCTCCTCTGCAGCCTCAGCAACTGAGCTTAAGGTGTCTTTCATGGTGAGGACTGTATGTCTATAACGAGTTCAGTCGTACTCAACTACTTTAAGTGGTTATTTGTGTATACATGGGTTTAAGTCTATAGCAGAAAGTCACACAAGTTATCTACATTATCGGAAGCCTAGATGGCATTTTAGATGTGTCATTCTCCGTAGATTGATACAGTGTCAGAACCAAATGTCGTGGTTTTGGCCGGATTGGCCAATCAGAATGACAGATGCCCCCCTGCCTCCTCCAAAGAGAGGAGAGGAAAAGATAAGGAGATTTATGAGTTTAGAGAAAGAACTGAACTACTTTACTGAAAATATTAAAAAATAATGGAATTATAAATAAAATAAATTTTATTATATTTGTGGTGGTTTTGTGTTTTATTTTTTTTAAATAATGCACACAAGAAAAAGCTCTATTGTCCTAAGGAAAAAAAAAACCCACAACCTAGAAATAAAGAGAACAAGAGAGTAAAACATGACTGACTTTTTATAATATATATATATATTATAAAAAATAATAATATTATTATTAATAATAATAAAGTATACAATATATACAAAACCGCATCCAGCTCCCAGGATGACGATCCCATCACCAGCAGGCACAGGGAAAGTCCCAGACTGGAGTCAGCAACGGACAGGAGCTGAATTCCAGATTTGGAGCCAGGAGTGCTCGGATTGGGATTAAAGGCAAGATGAACAGACAGGGTCCTCCTCGGACATCGGCCACTGAAGAAAGAGACTTGACCTTTGATCCCTCAGCTTTTATACTGAGCGTGATGCATACGGGGTGGAATACCCTGTTGGTCAGTTTTAGATCACCTGTCCTGTCCGCTCCTCCCTGCAGGTGTGACCCCTCTACGCTTCTCCGCTTCCGACCCTCTAACGGGGCAAATAACGAAGTGAGCTGACCTTGGTTATTATAGCAACAAGTCTAAGCAAGAGCCTCTGTGCATACCATTCCTTGGTATAATCAGGTCTTATCACTCCCAGACTGAACAGTTTCTGAACAATATGCTGTTAATTTCAGAGATTAGTCAGTTAGAAGAGGCCCAGCTAAAAAGCAAAATTACAAAACAGAAAATTGTTTCTGTTTTACCTCAAACCAGGACACCAAAATAGCCATAATCTAGCATCAGCAAATGCTGATGATGGACAGAGAGCAAGTAACTGAACTCTTTTCTGTAAGAGGAAAGTAAGATGTTAAAATCAGAAATCCATGAAAATGCATGTGAAAATGTTACAATTAAAGTTTGGAAAAGCCCGTACGAAAATATTGAGCTAGCTGAGACATTTGTGTATAGCCCTGCACAGAGATACATATGCAGAGATGTAAGATTACCTACATCCCATTGCATCTCTGGCATTACTGTGTTTGCCATCAGTGATCAGGAGGTAAAATAAGTGGAGAGCAGAGCTGTATCCTCCGAACTAGGAGCTTGGCGTTTCCTCTCCCTCCATTGGGTAGACTCCCAACCTATCCCCACTCCTCGCCTGATGTTGTGGTGGCTTCTCACTGCGTTTCTGTCTGCTTTAATTATGTGTTTAGTCACCCATAGATCAGAGCTCTCTTTTTTAAAACTTCTGTGTAAAGCCATTGAAGGAGAACAAGCATGTCTGCCTGAAGTGAAATGAATGCTTTGGCTCATACATGGAGAAACTATGTCTGGTGTTGTGTACTTCTTCTAAGTTTTTCAATAAGCTTGCAACAGGAGCACTAGGTTTCAGAGTCACTCAAGCTATTTATGTTTTGTATTTCCCTGTTTTATTTTAATTCCTATATAAAAACTCCTCCACTACCACTTTCTTGAATAACGAGTGGTGGAGCTTGGGAAAGAGTAACTTTGGATTAACTTCTCCTCTCTTCTCCCAACTATATGAATATTATGAATCTGGGAAGCTTTCCTGTAGATAGGCACTTCATCGTTTGTTCATTCACTGCACTGTGTCTGACCATATCTCCAAAAGTCAGGGGGATTTCATCAGTTCTTGGTTGAGTAACCATGACTTGTTAGAGTCTCTTCAGTGAAGAAAAGCTCTTTTCAGTCTTCCTCTCCAGAAATCATTAAGACAAGCTTAAAAAAAAAAAGTCAGTCATGTTTTACTCTCTTGTTCTCTTTATTTCTAGGTTGTGGGTTTTTTTTTTCCTTAGGACAATAGAGCTTTTTCTTGTGTGAATTATTTAAAAAAAATAAAACACAAAACCACCACAAAACACTCAAGATGTTCGGCATGGAGCTGCTTCCTCCTATAAGGAACGCAGAGGCAGCAGTCCATCTGCAGAGCACTTGTCGACATGGCTGAACTGGGAGTGAGAGAAACAGACTGAGCCTTGCTGGGGATGCTGCTTTCTGTCAGAGGGGAGCATTTATTACCGAGCGTATGCTTTTATGGAGAGATCGTCATCGTGCAGCAAGCGTGTGATGTGCTTGAGAACTCTGTTGAGGTGCAGCGGGGCTGCTGGCCACATCAAACGCTGATGGGGTGGCACCTCTCTCCAAGGGAGACGCTATCCAGAATCTGAGATCCACTAGAAATTTTATCACTTCCTAGACCTTGCTTCTTTTAATAAAATCACATGGCATTATATTAAATACAGCTTTAGAAATCCTCCTGTACTCTTCTCAAAGCACAGAAAAGAGAGATATAGAAAAAAACAGCAGATGCTAGTTATATTATTCAGCTGTATTTCTGGGAGGTACAGAGGCAATAAAGGCTATAGAAAATGATAAAAAGAAGAGAATTTTTGCAGAACTGGGACTGCATGCAGCAGTATGTCATCGCTTTTCCTTTGAGACGAGTTCAGAACGAAGCGGCAGGACAGTCCAGCCAGGCGTGTAGAGTATGGAGGGGGCTGGTACGTGTTGGGAAGCTATGACACAAACCAGCAAGGGAGCCCATTTTGTGTAGAGTCAGATGATCCAGGATAATTGGACACTGGTCTGCTGTGCATTGATGGCATGTGATGCTTGTAAATAAGGACAAACTTGCAAGTCAAACACAGCCCAAGCTTTTCACAGTGCCTGGTAGGAATTTTGAAGCAGGAGCTCTTTAGTGAACTCAAGGAAAATTGTGAACACCAAATAAACTCATCAATTAGAAAAGTTCAGGCACTGCACAAGTAATTAGCCACAACAGAAACATCATTCAGTTTACACTCTGGTTCATCCTGTCATGAGATCATCTGTATTTGGACCTTGAGACCAATTTCTCTGTTATTTTATAAGCATAATCTTTTAGAAAGGGGGATTCTACCCTGTCAAGTTTGTCTTGAGTGTGCATGCCCTGAACAGCATCTGATAGTACCTTCTGCAAAGATAACGGTACTTACTCTGTGCTGACACTTGGTTTTAAATCTGTCTCAGGTGTGGAAGATTAAATAGCTGTATATAGCTGTTAAAGTGCTTTTTCCTGCCCATACGTGTCTTCAGTCTGTAGATATATTGCACAACAGAGCTAAAATGTCAGTCTGCTGATGAGGTACTGTTTGGTATGAAGTTGCAGCCACCCTGCTCGGTTGTGTCTGTGTGATTAGGATTTGGAATTTTTGAATTTTGTTTTGGAGTTTATGTTACGGGATTTTTCTTTTTTAAAGTATTTTGTTTCATTCCATATTATGTCAGTAATGACACCTTAATATGCACTGCCCCTGCTGATGTATCACATAATTGTTGCAGTACTGGGTAGTTTTAAAAATCATTGCATGCCACTCACCGGTCATGAAAGCACAGCAGCCTTTCTCCTGAGGTGCAGTGTTGCTACTTCAGACTAAAATGATGTTTTGCTGAAAAGACACATTTCTGCAGCAACTTTTGTTGAAATCAATACATTTTCAAAACCTGATTTTAATGAGTAAGGTAATTTCTGCCAACTTTTTTTTTTTTTTTTTTAACAAAATGCTGCCATGGTTACAGCTCCATCTTTTCAGTGCCAGCACCGCTGCTAACACTGAGTTCCTTGCCCAGATTTTGCTTCCCTGACTACGTGCCCTACAGTTTGCCTTTTTCCTGCTTGGAGAAGCAGCTCTGGCTTCTGGCTTCTAGGCCTTTTAAGTCTGTCAGTCAAATTCTCTTGCCATGGCTCACTGAAGTTTTTGAAGTTTTGAGTCTTTTGTTCAAAGGATGGAAAGTTTTAGATGATGATAAGTGTTTTAGGGTGTGCAGAGAAGCATGTACGAGAGTGAAGAGTTTTCTGGTTTTCATATCTATTCATCGCTTCCTGTAATTGTAAGGAAAAGGTCCAGATGATTTAAGAGGTCCTTTCTACTTTTATTTTCCTATTTCCTATTAGCCATCTTTGTGTTTAAAAAAACACACTAAAGAGCAAATGCAAGAGAAGAAAAAAGAAAAAAAGAAACCAGAAGATATAAAATGTGCTCTAACAACAGCTGGGAATTTAGCCTTTTGCCATGAATTCTGATTTTTTCTGCTACATCACACTTTGCCAGTTACTAGCTTTGTCATGGTGTAATTTCCCAGAAATAATTCCTGTTGCACTTTGATCTGCCACTCCTGCAGTCTGTGTGGTATGGCAATGCTGCTGAACTTTATTTGACTTCATGTGGTTCCGTCGCTTTGTATACAATGTTGGAGACTGCTTAAGGAGCTGAATAATAAAATCAGTGGCAATATTACATGTTAATCACAATAGTATTGTGTAAAGACAGTCTACAAGGACACATACAGAAGTTTTGTAAAAATAAATATTTAACTCATGGCTGGAAAAGACCGTTAATTAATACACTGTACATGATACAGTTTATTTGGAAACAAGCATTTTCAAGTATTTTAGTACTCATTTGTTGCATTCTTTCCAGATACATTCTGTTTCACTCTGCTTCATGTGTATCCCGTTTAATCACAGTAAAAAAATATTTTTGTAGTTAGCAGGATGTTAGCCAGATACTGCCTTGCTTTCTTCGCTTCTGATGTTTCAGAAAGATACACATGCATTTTCCCAGAGCAGTATTGTGTAAATGTACTGTAATGGTTTTTGTTAATTTTCAAAGGCAGGTAGGATTTGCTGATGTCTAATATAGATTAAGGCTCATATTAATCTTAAGTAAGGCTCAGGATATGAGAGAAATAATAATTAAGTTGTTTCCTAGGACCTTTAAGGTTTGCAATTAAAAGTACAGGGCTAGGCTTGGCAGAAATTGGTTAATAACTTTTTCTCAGGAGCGTATTGATGGCGTGTTAGACTAGTTAAGTCAAATAAGGGAAGGGGCTTAATATCTCTGCTCATTTCTGAAAGTCACAGTGTTAGTAAGGTCTATGTGTTAGATTATGTGTATGGAGTGGCATTTTTTGGCCTACAGCATAGTTCTGGCATTTGGATTCATGGACCCTACAAGTCTACAAGGAGGACTAATACAGCAAAAGGGAAGGTAATATAATAATTTCCAGTAAAGTATGAGGAGTGCAAGCTAAATGAAAGACAAAGTTAAGTTTGCTGTGGGCACAGTTGGCAAGGATTTATGTTTGGGTTTAAAACCAGAAGATTTTGTCTTGTTTGGCTTACCTTTTTCTGTTTGTACCACACAAAAGCTACAAGGTTAGTTTTAGGGCTAGCAAAAGTAAAATACAGTTGTGAATATTAAGTTTACAACTTATCAAGTGGATTGTGTATAAAGAGTGATGATTCCTTGGTATAAATAGATGTCTGGGTTGGAATTAATGTTGAGGTTGGGGGAAACAGGAGTTTCAGAGCCCACATTACAACATAAAGCCCATGGAATGAGTGCAAATATGCGTGATGAAAGGGAGAGAACTGCTTTTTCTAAGCTCTGCAGATGGCGTTTGTCTCTAGTTTATGCTAATAGCAAGGATGAGGGTTGGAGTTAGGCTTAGAGTTAGGCTTGGATTTGGGGACAGCTAGTGCTCAAGCACATTTCTCATCTTCTCCTTCTCACTTGTTTTGTGTGTGAAACTATGTGCTTCAGGATAACCCACGGCTGCACCGCGATGCCAGTGCGGTGCAGAGATTTACGGTGGGTTTTGTGACCTGACAGAGTGATGCAGGGGGTATTTTCAAGATCCATTAAGGTCATTCTTTGAACAGTAGCTGTCCTCATGCAGGCACTCTGAAATGCATTTGCCTTCTGGGAAACTTAGAAAAAACATACAAATATTTATAAATGTACACAGTGCAGCTTGACACTTAATGCTGAAAAGCCGTTCCAGTTTCAGATACAACATATGCAGTGCTGCCATCCTTTTTGAAAACTGTTTTCTGCTTCCACTAAAACTTTCTGTCTCCCGCCAGCCCAGTTAGCATTTTATAACTGTAAATAACTCTGTAATACCTAACAAGGGGGCAGACTGTAACATCATGTCTTCCTCCTGTCAATAGCTATTGACCGGCTCCAGCCGTCTGTGTCACTGCAGGTGTTTGCAGGTTGTATCATCTGTTGGTACATGACCAGTGGAGCAGTTTCTCATGAGCTCTGGTTATTTGGTCCCGAGCTATGGTTGTTCTGGTTTCGTCTGTGCAGAAGAGGCTATGTTCCTCAGAAGATCAGAGGCCTCCTCACAGCTAGTGTAACGTACACTGTTTTTATATAGAGAGGTATTTATATGAACCTGAATTGCAGGTTTAGAGATGCTAAAAGTACACAAAATCCCATTCCTGCTGCCTGCCTAATCACTGTTTTTCAACAAGGTAATTGAGAAGGAGGTAGGTATTTTTAAAATATTCCTACACACAGAAGATAGTGTCTGAAGTTACTTCCAACCAAACTGGTAACACAGAATAACAGAATAATTTGTGCTCTTAAGTTTGTGTTTAATTGAGGTGAAATAAACTAAAAAAATGCAGTGAGTAGCATTTTCTTTGAGAAAGCTAAAAAGGACTCAAACTCTTGCTTGTGCATCTAAAACTATGTATTTTTATCAAAGCCGTTTTATTCAAAATAGTTATAAAATTGCAGCAGTAAAATCAGATGATCTCTGGAAAGTTAATATGATATATAGCAATTGCTTTGAAACATAGTAATTTCATTAAAAGTGTTCTTTATATAGTGTAAGTTATTTGCATTACCTACCTGTAACATTTTAGAGGACAACAGTTTTGCTTTTAGCAACTTATTGACCAATTAAAAAAGAAGGTTTCTTACAAAGTTCCATATTCTGTAGTGGGCTCCCATTGCTTGGTTCTTTTACTGTCCCATAAATGCATTAATTTCTACCATAAACTGTTCTGCTGCTGGGGCAAATACCCACAGTCTCTCCTTTCTAATCATCCATTTGATTTTTTCGAACCCTTTGAGATCATCTGCCAATGGTCATGTCTTGCCTTACCCTTATTGCACTGCATGTTAAACGGCATAAAGAATTGTCCTTCTCTTCCAGCCCTGCACGGCCCTACACTGTCTGGTGGTTTCACTCGCTGAGAGTTGTGCTGAAAAATAGGTGATCTTAAGCAGTATTCACAGGGGCCGATTTAACCTGTTTTGTGCAGGCTTTCAGATAAAACTTAAAGGGGTCTTGAGGAGCAGATACGGGAGTGCAAACCTTGTGGCACCTTATGAGGGAGTGAGTCAGAGAAAGTGAATCACTTTGTGTCGTAGGCACAAATTATCATAAGTCTTTAACTTTCTTGTTCAGGATTAAATACTTCACACAGCAGGCTGTTATCACCTGCACTATTTTCTTTCTGACTCAGTGTTGTCAAGGTGTGGTAATGTTCAAGCTCAGGCATACGCATGTGACTGTTGCTGAGCAGATCCTGTAGCAAATGCTTCTTTACAGCTAAAAGAATAACTTAAAAGGAACCAGTTAACCATTAAGTGGCAGAACAATAATTTTTTTGTCTCTCAGTCCCCAACGTACGTATTTCTAGATCTGTGTGCATCCACTTAGATTAATAGTCTTTGACATATTTCTTCTGGCACTATGACATGCTGTCACAGGAACAACAGTGTATGTATTTGAGGCAGCCTAATGCCCAGAGGCCTCTCCACCAACGTTGTCCCTGGTGAACCCGGTGTGTTCACGTGCAAGTAAAGCTGCTGAACAGCTCTGGAGCAGACTCCTGGGTGTCTTAGGTGCTGTATCTGGTGAAAGCCTCTTTATCTGTTAGCTACGGAGTGCTGTGCAGTAATGCTGCTGGACTTTTCCAGTGTCACCAAAGACCTAATGAACTTCCTGTTACTTCAGGTTGTTGGTTGGTTCACCCTGGAGCGGCTATCCGGCTAACCGAACTGGAGATATCTATGCGTGTCCTGTTGGTACATCCAAAACCACATGTAAAAAATTGAATTTGCAAGGTAAGTTGTAACAAATAATATCTTGCTACAGTTGCTGTGTTTTCCCTTGTTTTTGTACTGGGCCAATCTACCTCATGAAATCTTTTCTTAACCATCTCTCTGCATAATCTCAGCCTGTGACCTGTTTGTGTGTGTGGTGGTGTGTGTGTGTGTGTGTCCCGGGTACATTCTCAGCTCCATGGCTGGTGCCACGTCCCTCAGCCTGGGCAGAGTCCCTGGCCACCAGCCTGGGCTCCCACAGCCGGAGCGGCTGGAGGAGGCTGTCACACTCTTAACATCACTTAACACTTGTTACATTCTCATTTTGAATCACACTCAGTGAATATGTATTATATGAGGCCTTTTCTGCCCCTGTGCGTTTGTGGACTCAGTATAAATGGGATTCGCTTTTGGATACAATGAAAATACAGGGCAGCAAAATGTGCTGAGATGCCTGCTTTATGTTTATTTGTGGTGCGGAGCATTTCAGTCCTCCACTTGCTCCTTCCATGTTTTTGTCCAAAGCCTGATACTGGATCAGAGGAGTCTGGTGTCCTGAGGAATGTAGCAGTAGCTGCTTGGCTGCAGCTACTCAGCCAGCCGAAAATGCTCAATAGGTAGACATTTTCTTCCTTTCTTTTGCCTCCAGCTCTCTTGAGGGCAGGTACTCTAAATGGCCATGCTTAATTCATGTCTGTAGTTAATGGTTAGCAAATTTTTGACAAAGATTAGTATTCGTTTCCTTTGTTTCAGATCTGTATGCAGCCATTTGAAAGAGGCGTCTTGGATGCTGAGAAATCAAGCTTTCAAAAAGGAATTCTAACTTACTAAATTGCTTCTACATCTGATGCACTATTCTGTCATTACTTAATCTCTTTTTATTTCAGCTTTAATAAATATCCCAAATGTGACTGAGATAAAGAAAGACATGAACCTTGGCTTGACTCTGATACAGAACTCAAAAACAGGAGGATTTTTGGTATGTATACAAGGACTTATTCAGTACACATAGAAATTCCTGAGGAGAATAACAAAACTAGAATTCTCCACATTTTTTGATAATTCCAAGCTGAATGTATTTTATTATGCAGCATAGATTAATACATATTTTACATATTTTAAAATATTCTATCCTACTGTCATTACCTACAGTCGAAAATCAGGAAAATTACGAGTTCTCTCCGTCATAATTTATCTAAATATCCTACAAAAAGGCACATAATTAAAGGCAAGATGACATAGGCAAGAATATTTCCACCATGGACATCTTTAAAGCAGTCTTGTATAGTTCTGATTATGCTTTCAAAAGACAGTATGGGGTATCTCCTCTACCATACGCAGAGTGACTGTTCTCCTGAGATGTTAGGATTTCTAGTCATGTGGAACTGCGATATGTTTTATTTTGTTAGTGAGCTGGAGGAGGATGTGTTTGCTGTGTGTATATTCTGCAAACCACTGTCCTTGGAGCCTGTAAAACAGATGTCATAACTGAAAGGAAGTTAACACCTGTTTAATATGCTTTTTGACAATCTTAACTGTAAGCATGAAAACTGTTCCAGTGAAGGTGTATTCCAGTTTGGTGCGTACATTGTAGGCATGTGCAGTAATTAACTGAAACAATAAACTACAGACAAGAGAGCTTTAAGGCTCACTTTTAAGCTTTGTATTTTTCTGTTGCATCTTCTGCAAAAGTATTGAAGTGTTTATTATCTTCATTACTACATAGCCCAGTTCAATGAAGTACTTAAAAAAAATTTCCAGCCCTTCCAGCAGCTCTCTTGGAGTTAGTAAAGTCAATCATAACTTCAAAATACAGCAACAGTGCTCTTCTTGATAGTTTGTTTGAGAAGGGATTGATTTAAAAAAATCTTATGCTGTCTCTCAGATAATACCTTTAATTACTGTTAATGCTGTCCCATGCATACCACTTCTAATCAGTGTCAGTAAGGGCAGTAATTTAAAATATCTCATGCAGAAAAATTGGTATTTTCTAGTAATACTTTACGTTCTCTCAGTCAAGAATAATTTCTTGATCCATGTTATTGATTGATTCGCCTTAAATTGCATAAAGTAACTAAAAAAAAAAAAAGTTGAATGCCAAGACATGAACAGTTAGCCACATCTTTGGCAGCAGGAGTTCTTTTTGACATAAGAGAGTGGGGTGCTGGAGACAGGTGCTTATCTGTGGCTCAGCCTCAACAAATATCCAAAGCCCCATGACTTAGTTGTGGCAATAATTAGACAACAAGCGGAAACTAACTTCTCATAATTGCAAGCTGCTGCCAGCCAGGGCTTGGCTCTGAGGTGCTGTCTCTGGCAGGTGCCCCCTGTGGTGGGCTCTTTGTGATATGCTCAGGGCTTCCTCCTCCCAGCTCAGTGTCCTCCTCCTCCTCCCTCCTGCAGCTGCTTCTCTCTCAGCCTCCCCCGGCTTGCAGCAGCCTGTGCTGCATCCCCTGGGCTGCTTGGCTGGAGCGTGACCCAGCCTGGCGTGTCCATGCCATAGCTCACAAGTCCCCCTGCTTCAGCGGCTTGATGCCATGTTGTTGCTTCCCACAGGTATCCTAAGTAGAGGGCAGTCATTTCTACACCCTCGTTATGTTTTTCTGAGGCATGCTTAGTACTGTTGGAAAGGTGCTTAAGAATTTCACTGGTGGTTAAGAACTGTTTTTTCTCCAGAAAGTTTCTCTCAGTTTGTTCTTGGGACAGTGCTATGCCTTTAGTTGAAAGGAACAGCTCCCATCTCCCATGTGTAAAATCTCCCTTCTGTATTTAGCATCCCACAATTGTTCTGCTTTGTCCTAAGCTGTGATAAACAAACACTCCGTTTTTTGGCTGAAATGCGCTTTTTTAAAATACACCTCTTTCAAATGTGAATGACCAGATCTATGCTGTATTCCACATGAGCCTTTCCAAGGCTTTCCAGATATAGTGTATTTGGTATTTCCGTGTCTCAACTGCAAGTGCTTCTTGGCACATATCTTAAGGCCGTATTTGCTTTGCCTGCTGGCTGCAGTCTTGTGGTCACCCTGCACTCAGCCAGCGCCCAATCCATCTGCTACTCTCTCTTCCACTCAGTGAACTCCCAGTTTATGTCCTTTCTTAGCATTAGTTCTTAAGGGAAAGTCTACACCCTTTTCTAATATTCCACTTTTCAAGTTCATCAGTTCTTGATATGTGATCTCCCAGTTTCCCCCTGCATTAATGATGCATCTTAAATTTCTGACTGTAACAATGCAAGAACATTAGAGCTTTTCCCTTTTTTAAAGTGAAGATCGGTAAAGTTTATTAGAACATTTCTACTTCTTGCTCCAAGATTAACATCACAATTTTGAGTTACCACTAATACAGAAGAAAACTAGAAAACGAGCAAGTGAGATTGATCTAAAAAGAAATTTAAATTAAAAATAAATTAAAGACTAGTAACTCTCCTCCAGCTTCATAGTTAGCAATATAGATGATTTATTTTGTCCCTCTCACCTCTGTAAATATCCATCTTTTCCAGTAAAACTAACCATGTCCCATGTAGCAGCTTAAAAGAGCACTTACCTCAA
The DNA here is from genome assembly GCF_964199755.1 of Larus michahellis. Lineage (NCBI taxonomy): Eukaryota > Metazoa > Chordata > Aves > Charadriiformes > Laridae > Larus > Larus michahellis. The sequence goes on from NC_133930.1 coordinate 18,865,680, forward strand.
GATCAGATAACGTAAATAGACTTCCTTTATTTTGTCTAGAAAATCTGCAAGCTTGTCAAAGATGTTAAGATAGTTTGATGCAGCCTACCACTGGTGAACCAATGTGTGAACCGATATGTGATTTAGCTCATTTTCCATTTACTTCTTTAATTACCTTTTTTTCAATATTCTTGAGAAAAGGGCAATAGTGCCGTTCACTCTCTCTTCTCTTCCTAAGTAGAGATGGTGCATTTTCTGTTTTCCAGGCTCTCCTGACTGGATAGAGCAATCAGAAAGTATATGTAACGCAGCTATCGTTTTTTTCAGAACAGTTGGTCAGAGTTTATGTAGAGGTTGTTTTTCCCTTGAGCTCCTAACATGATTTTCTTTTAAAAAGAAAATCACCCCCACACGGACCCCAGATATCCTCATGACAAAATACTGTCTCAGTATTTGTCTAGATACTTTTGTAAAAGTCCTTCTAATATCAGAGGTGTGGCTGTCATGCAGCCAGCTGGTTGATCCAGATGAAAATGTTTCTTTTTACAGAGATCATTTTCAGGCAAGATTATTTTCCCCGGAAGGCAATGACACAAAGCCAGGGCCAAACTTGTCCTTTTAGCTGCAGCTAAACGGGACAGTGCATGCCGTGAGGCTGCACCCTCACCGGAGATGATGAAGTTTAACTTGTAAATATTTTGTCAAAGTGAATTTCCCTTGGGAACAAGGCTTCTCAAATTAATAAATATGCGTGTGTGTGTGTGTGCGCACTGATCACAGAACTCTTCAGTCTGGTCACGCTGTTGGTGGCAATCGGACGTGTGGCAAGAAAAGCTCCTCTCTGCGTGCTCACAGGGACCTGCATGCCCATGGCTCGGATGCCACCTCCTGGTTACTGGAAGTATTTCTCTGCATGCCTGTAAGCGATATGCAAGTAGCAACCCTAGTTTCAAACCAATAGTTTGTGGAGCAGGGGGCTTGAAGCAGCACAGATTTCCTTGCGGACCAAGTCACGCTCCCTCGATGTTATAGCTGCGCATAGTGCAGAGGGACCAGCTTGCAGAAGGAGGCACTAGGATGGTCATGAATAGAAAGTCCTTTACATAAGAAAGTCTATGAAAGGGGTTATTACACTGTCGCCGTGATTGCAAGGGGCTTGGCCTGATAACCTAAGAGGGTTTCTCTGATCCAATATGCCTGTAGTCCTGCGTATTGTGCTTTTGTATATGACATAGAGTGAGACAACTATTTGTTATTTTTATAGTTTCTTTTTTGTTGTTATTTTTAAAGACTTGTGGTCCCTTGTGGGCACAGCAGTGTGGAAGCCAATACTATGCAACAGGAGTCTGTTCTGAAATCAGTCCAAGTTTCCAGATCCTAAGAAGCTTTTCTCCTGCTGTTCAAAGTAAGGCAACATGTGCAAAACAGATTCAATTAAAAAACCATATCAAACAAAATTGAGATATGTTGTGTCGGGGACTCTTAATTTGGGATTTAAAAAAAAAACAACGTACATGCAAAAAGCAAAGTCCTGTAATTCACACGTAAGGACTGACAAATCGTGATCCAATGCTGATGTAAATATGGACTCGCTGCTCTGAATTCAGAGGCATTGCACCAGTGCGGGCTTAGAATCTGCGTATGCATCTATTGAGTCCTCATTCTGGCAAAACCTTCCTGATCTGAAGTGTTGCCTGTGTGACACCTAAATATGCACCTCTGGATTTAGCCAAAGAGTTCTAAGTATATTGAGGTTGAAAGTGCATTTAATCTCCAGTTTTATTTTTGTTTTAGAGTGTTCCTCTGTCATAGATATCGTGGTGGTTTGTGATGAGTCAAACAGCATTTATCCCTGGGATGCAGTGCGGGCATTTTTGAAAAAATTTGTACAAGGCTTAGACATAGGCCTTAACAAAACCCAGGTAAGTCAAAGACATCTTTGAGAAAGACAAAAAAAAAAAAAGCCAATGGCTTTTATTAGCATTTTTAAAGGAAACCAAGTGTGCTTCAGTGTAACTATAGTACCTCCCCCAAAGCCACAGATTACGCAGTTGTCCTGTAAATTTTGGTATTGAGTTTTTTATCTCACAGCTAACCTATTTTAAAAGGGATTAGTAATTTGATTCAAAACATAAACCAACTGAAGGAGATGTTTAGATTATATCTAGTGGAGTCAGATCTTTTTCATGCATTAGGTGTAAAAGTAATTAAAATGTAGTCTGTGGGGATGTGGTAAAAGTAGAACAGATTTTTTAACGGGCTTTTCATATGGCTCTTGCTTCTCAACTGCTGCATCTTTAAAATTGGACTTTCTCCTGCTTGGTTACTGTCTGATCTTTGAATTCTTTTTTCCTTTTAATTTGGTGATGGTAAGGAAAATTTTACTGCCTTTTTTTAAACATTTTCTGTCTTTACAGTTGTCCATTTTCCATAAACAGTTCTGGGAACAAAGACTGGGGCACTGGAAATCTCTCTCCCAAAGGCTGCTTTCTTCCTTGGGCAACTTTGGAAGTGAGGTGCTTAAAAGCTAGGCTTCCTGCTCAGTCCTTTCTGAATGTCACCTTTAGCATCTTCTCCACTTTTTTTCTTTCACACTAAATGTACATCGTAGCATATGTCTTTAGTTTCACCTGTATTAAAAATAAATAGGGTTTACAGTGCTGTCAAGTAACTAACCTTTAGCATTTCCTTAGAAGAGATCAGGTTGAGGTGCTGTCAGCTTGTAGAATTTTTGCTATATTCCATGTTTCCCAGAGCTCCCTGTGTTTTTGCTATCCATCAGCTCTTCCAGAAGTAACCAAGCATTTAATGCCTCCTATTTCAGATTGTTTGCATTAACATGTTGTAGTCCATAATAAATGACATAAGGTGCAAGAGCATTTTAGCTTTCTTTGCTTTCCAAACATGTTAGTATTAATTGGTTTTGTTTGTGTTGAAAGAAAATTATAACCCCATGTGCATCTGCAGATCTTTTACTCCAACCTGACAAATAAGTAAGTGTTATGATTCTGTGTAAATGATTGTAATGCGTGATGATCTAACATAATTTCTTTATTGCATAGGTGGGTTTAATTCAGTATGCTAACGATCCGCGTGTGGTGTTCAACTTGAATACATATCAAACAAAGGAAGAGGTGGTTAAAGCAATGGAGGAAACATTTCAGAAGGGAGGAGATCTAACTAATACTTTCAAAGCCATTGACAATGCGAGGTAAAACACGTCAATGGTTACTATGCAGCTGTTGTAGTTTCCCTTACAAGGCAATGGTCGGATCCTGAATTTCATTCCTACTGGGACTGCATGTGCTCAGAGCTTCTGAGGAGGATCTCTGCACCAAGCAGGACCCTTTGGTTACATTTACAGTGCACTATGCAGAACAGAACTAGCATATGTAAACTAAACTTGCTGAAGCGCATGTCTTTAGCCATTTGGGTTGAACTCTACACTAAAGTAGTTCGGGTACCTGACAGAATTGTTTGGGCTGTCACGGATGTCTGAACATGACCGTGCATTGAGGACGGTGGGCAAGCTTTTAGGAAAGATAAAAAACTGTTGAAAGAAGTGAAGTTTATCCCAGGATTCAGCAGGACCAGTAACATCCATGTTTGCAGGTCAGGGTTTGGTTGATTGCAGAGAAAATCAACTTTGATTGCAGTTTGTCACTGCAGCACCAGCAACATGAAAAATAGGAAAAACTTATAAAAAATATACCGTGACTCTGAATTCCTATATAAACCAGGTCTGTCTCTCAATAGGAAGATGCTATTTTGCAGTTGAATCGAGGACAGGACTCTAAGCCAAAATACATGCAAAATCAAATGGCCTTGAAAATCATACTTAGGGACAGACTCAGCCTACAACGGAGTCGGTATTTGCAGTAGTATTGAGGAACCTGTTTTTATTACTCTTCCCCTTTTGTCTGACTTGGTGGGGCCAGTTCCTGGCTAGTCTGGTGTTAGAAAACAATAATTCTGACAAAAAAAAACCAAACCAAAACAAAACTTTTTATTTAGACATTTATTTGTACAAAAAATATTGTTTTCCCTGAATGTACATTTCTGTCAGAAATATCATACAGTCCTACTTGGGTTTTTTAGTTGTTTTTTTTTTCATTATTGTCGTTCTGCATCCTTTATTACATTTCTGATGTCTCTTTGAGCAGTAGTTTGAGAAGAAGCCATCAGGAGCATACTTGAAAAATCTTACTGCAGGTTGTTAATTTCTAAATAAAAAACACTACAGATGCACCATGTTCTAAGTCAGTGATGAACATATTCATTGCCGTATATATACCAAATACCATCCATTATAAATTGACGTGTGATAAATCCAATATTTTATAACAGACAGTATGCCTTCTCACCTGAGTCGGGAGGACGTCCGACAGCCACAAAAGTAATGGTTGTTGTGACAGACGGTGAATCACACGATGGCTCCAACTTGAAGGCAGTGATAGGTAAATGCAATGAAGACAATATAACCAGATTTGGCATCGCTGTAAGTAATACTATAATTATATATATTATTGCAGTTTTTGAAACACCATTTTGTTGTGTGTGTATGAGAGTGCATGGTCTATATATAAGCTGATATAATCCATACATTGTTACACTGGTGAGACTGAAACTATGTGAAATTAATCTTTATGAACTAGTGAAATATTGGTTGTCTTTAACTGGCTGAAAAAGCAAAAACAATATTACCAAGGCAGCTTCAGCGGTTTTCTCTTTTGCCATTCCTATATGAATGGTCCCTTGTATGGGAATACAGTCTGATAAGTGATTCAGTAGTATGAATTAAGGTAATTGTTCTTTTTAATATGTAGAATATTTACTCAAAAATACAGAAGGAAAGGAAGGAACGCCATGATTTCCTTCACTCTTATTTTTTCTTTTTTACACAAGGTTTTGGGATACTTAATCAGGCATGAACTTGATACTAAAAACTTAATTAAAGAAATCAAAGGAATTGCTAGTCATCCAACGGAGAAGTATTTCTTTAATGTGTCATCTGAGGCTGCTCTACTGGAAGAAGCAGGAACACTTGGAGAGCGCATTTTTAGCATAGAAGGTAAAATACTCAATATCTCTGAAAAATTAGAATCATAGAATCATAGAATCATAGGGTTGGAAGGGACCTCTGGAGATCATCTAGTCCAACGCCCCTGCCAGAGCAGGGTCACCTAGAGCAGGTTACACAGGAACATGTCCAGGTGGGTTTTGAATGTCTCCAGAGTTGGAGACTCCACCACCTCTCTGGGCAGCCTGTTCCAGTGCTCTGCCACCCTCAGAGTAAAGAAGTTCCTCCTCATGTTTAGGTGGAACTTCCTATGTTCAAGTTTGTGCCCATTGCCTCTTGTCCTGTCCCCGGGCACCACTGAGAAGAGCCTGGCCCCATCCTCCTGACACCCACCCTTTAAGTATTTATAAGTGTTGATAAGGTCACCCCTCAGACGTCTTTTTTCCAGACTGAAGAGACCCAAATCCCTCAGCCTTTCCTCATAAGAGAGGTGTTCCAGTCCCCTCATCATCTTTGTAGCCCTCTGCTGCACCCTTTCCAGCAGTTCCCTGTCCCTCTTGAACCGGGGAGCCCAGAACTGGACACAGTGCTCCAGGTGCGGCCTCACCAAGGCAGAGTAGAGGGGGAGGATGACCTCCCTTGACCTGCTGGCCACGCTCTTCTTGATGCACCCCAGGATGCCATTGGCCTTCTTGGCCACAAGGGCACATTGCTGACTCATGGTCGTCCTGTTGTCCACCAGGACTCCCAGGTCTCTTTCCACAGAGCTGCTCTCCAGCAGGTCAGCACCCAACCTGTACTGGTGCATGGGGTTGTTCCTCCCCAGGTGCAGCACCCTACACTTGCCCTTGTTGAACTTCATAAGGTTTCTCTCTGCCCAGATCTCCAACCTGTCCAGGTCTCTCTGTATGGTGGCACAGCCTTCCGGTGTGTCAGCCACCCCACCCAGCTTGGTGTCATCAGCAAACTTGCTGAGGGTGCACTCTACCCCCTCATCCAGGTCATTGATGAATATATTGAACAGGACTGGACCCAGTACTGACCCCTGGGGAACACCACTCGTCACTGGTCTCCAACTAGACTCTGTGCCCCTAATCACAACCCTCTGAGCTCTATCTTTCAACCAGTTTTCTATCCACCCCACTGTCCATTCATCTAACCCACACTTCCTAAGCTTCCGTATGAGGATGCTGTGGGAGACTGTGTCAAACGCCTTGCTTAAGTCAAGGTAGACCACATCTACCGCCCTCCCCTCATCTATCCATCTAGTCATGCCATCGTAGAAGGCTATCAGATTAGTCAGACATGATTTCCCCTTGGTGAATCCATGCTGAGTACTTCTGATAGCTTTCCTTTCCTCCACGTGCCTTGAGATGACAACTCAAGATGACAATTGAGATGACAATTAGACCTGATTCTTACAGCTGATGAGCTAAGGATTTTATTTAGCTTCACCTTCGTGTAGTACTGTGAAAACGAGGGGCAGCTGGAGCTGTGGGCTGCTCCCTGGTAGGGCTCTGGTTTGCACAGGTTTCCCCATCTACTCCACCCATAATGAGCCTGAGCTTCAAGTTAGTTTCTGCAGTTTGTGGGAAATATTTCCCAGTTGGTGAAAATTTCAATCAAGTCCTGGGCTTCAGGTATCCACTGAGGGCTTGTCCATACGCATCCAAATGTACTTGGAGCTATTACAACCAGATAAGTAACGGTATCTTCGTGCTTGTCAGATTCACCTGTGTTTTCCTGTTAATGCTAAGCAACTGTGACTTTAAAAAGCAAGTCAGAAGACTAGGTTATTGATTACAGAACTGAAAAACTACAGTAATGCAATCTGTGTGGCATTTGCCAGGTGCTGTCCCTAGCATCAGCCACAGTCCTCTGTGAACTGTTTGGAGGAAGGTGCTGTAGAGGTGGCTCAGAGGCACTTCGTATCCCCCCAAAACCCAGCTTTTTAAAGTCCAATTTTAAAGTCAAAAATGCTTGGAAGACTCGTGATCTGTCCTCAGCCCTCCCTAAGGAGCTTTTCGTGGCTGCAACCTTCCTGCGCTCTGCGTGAAATCTTCTCTTTCGCCTCCATCTGTTCTTTACCAGACCCGTGCTGCTAATCGAGTCAAGGGGACGGGGTGATCTCCCTCTCTTGGGTTTTATATACTCCCATTGAATTCCTATTACCTGAGTCCCATCCATCTATTTTAGGAGATATTCCTGCATGTCACAGTATTTTTTCAGGACAATTACAACAGTTTTATAAATCCTATATGATAGTAAACATTCATTTGAAAGTTGTGAATATACAGTTATTAAAGCTGCTAATTTCAGTATATTTTTAGTGCTTCCTAGGAAACATAAGAAGAGATAAGCCACATTGACAACACAGTGCAGGCTGATTCCAGCCGTCTTTAGCATCTTCTGCCCTTTTTTGGAAGAGACTCATAGCATCATGTCTCCATCTTGCCAATTTGCCATTAAATCCTCCAAATATTCTATACTTTAATAACTCTTAGATTTCTGTTGCTTGGAATTATTTTAGCAGAATTGGTGGATTTGGAAAAAATATCATACAGTCCTTATATAGCTACACCCAGAGGCAGTAATATCGGATCTCTTGTGTGGGTCTATAGGGTTAACCATATGTGAATATTTGTTTTATCAGGTACAGATCAAGGTGATACTTTCCAAATGGAAATGTCACAGGTGGGCTTCAGTGCGTATTACTCACATAAAAAGGTATGTGAATTTAATTATTTACTGATACATATAGGTGTAATTACATAGACATGAATGCTTAGAAGTGCAACAAACTAATACTGATAAAACACAATGTTCATTTTTAAGATTTATTTATAATCAGGACAATGTCAAATTATTGTCTTTTTTTTTCTTTTTAATTTGAATACCACAGAAATTCCTTCTAATAGATGCTCTAAATACCTAAAATGAAAAAAAATATACATTAATATGTGAAGTTGAGTAATATTTTCTTTCAAGTAATGATTTTGAGAGGTGTTAGTCCAATTATTTCGGTGATTTCTGAGTTCATGTAGCGTGAAAAATTCAATTGCTCCAAGTTAATATTTTGTAGTTGAATAACTCGGAAGAATTGAAACCATATTATAAAGCTAGTATATTTCTAGGCGGTCATTGAGATGTAAATAAAACATGTCTGAAAAGAATTTGTCTAATATTTATAAAGTTAATAATATTTATTTAAAGCATATTTCACTTAGAAATTAAAAGGAATAATAAATCAGATATATTTTTCTTGCTATTCAGTTTTAAGTTTATCTTGACCAAATAGGCCTTCTTTGTAAAATTCAAGTGTGGTTCAAGCTGTTTTCAGGAATTTCATGAAAATACAGATAGGTTGTTTCTTTCTCATAGCCCTTAAAGGTGAATGAAATAATTTTTTAAAAGTCCTCTGTATTTGCAGAAATTGAAGTTTTAATTTACCAAGCACTTGACGCTAGGAAATGGCAAAAATCAAGAAAGATTTTGTGTTGGGTTTTCTTCAGGAAAATTACATATACTACTTTTACTGCAGTTTTCTATAACACTGTCTCCATTCAGTAAAGAATGTTAATAATGTGAATAATCTAAACCATGTTTGCTTTATGTGTACAAGTCTGAGATTAGGTATTTCTGTATCACGTATTTGGTATAATAAGCCATACTAATTTGAATATTAGATTTAACTGTTCCTCAAGAACATCTCCTTACAATACACTTAAAGAATGAAATTTTGTATCTTTTTCCAACAGCTTTTGCATGCTGTCATTGGCACCTTTGTTGGCAAAAAGGATGCTTTAGCTTTTCGTTACAGTTTTATTTGATCCTCAGTCTTCTGAGGATCATGAAAGCATAAAAGCAGAGACTTGGCAAGCCCAACCCCAGGATGGACAGGCTTAGGAAATTATCACAGTGTTTAAATAAACCCATTTTATCTTGAGTTACAGTGCCCCAGGAGCTAAAGCAGTCACTCACGCTCTCGCAGCAGAGGGGTGATAATCCTTCTTAATAGGGCAGTAAAGTCCTGCTTGTAGGTGGTAACTGTAAGTAGCTCCAGTCAACTGCTTGCTGTCATTAGACTGCATTAAACACAGTGATGTAGGAAATTACATATGGTAATTTCAGCTTCAGTCACACTTTTTTCTGAAATATGTAGTTCTAAAATACTGGGTTTTATTTTTTAAAGGATGTTCTGCTGCTGGGTGCTGTTGGGGCCTATGACTGGAGTGGAACAGTAGTTCAGGAGTCTTCGGAGAGCATCACCACCTTTCCAAGCCATGTGTTTGAGAAAATTCTACAAGACAGAAATCATAGCTCTTACCTAGGTACAAAAATACAAATCTGGAAGTGTATGAAACCCTTATTAAGATATTAAAGAGCTTGGGAAGTTCTGCTCTAGCCAGACTCCTGTTAAGAACCTATTTGAGAAAATGGAAAGAATTTTGCATCCCAAAAGATTTTATTTAATGGTCAACAGTTCATTGCATGAAATCTTTGAAATCCTTATTGTGATATAAGCTGAATCAGGCTTTGTCACAGCGACGTAAGAAGTCATGGGATTTGAAAAGGCTGCTTAGTGTATCTTACTGATCATTATGGGTACCTTCTGTCGTAGTATTTGCATGTACTTCCCAATTACATGTGGATCAGAAGTTGATTGGCTTGCTGTTGTTTCAATTATGCTCACTCTTTTCTTGGTTTTTTCCAGTTCAGTTTATAGTTTTAAGACTATTGCTGCAGTTTAGCAGAGGTCTTATTTATAACCCCAATATATTTTCTGATGCGTGTTTTTCTGATGTGCTCCTCACATGGAGCTTGCCAAAGACCTGCATATTCTGCCCAGTCACTGGGATTTTGTTGTTTAGTTTGAACTATAGTCTTTATAAATGATGATTTTGTTTTCTTCTGTTAAAATAAATTTGCTGTAATTAAACCACAGAAATGTAAAATATGTAGTAATGCTAGCTTTATAGTGCTAATACATGTTTAAAATATTTGCAGGTATTAAAAGATGTTTCCTGAAAGCAAATAATGTTAGAATAATGGGAATGAGGATTAAAATCTTGAAAGAAGTTCAATCAACCTAAGCCCTTCAGCTGACAAGCTATTAATATAGCCTGTTGTATTCAGCCAGTACACTGGGCTGTGGTTTAGTGAGCTGTGGGAAAATGCACTGCAAGCTTTGCAGAAGCTAGGTGTTCCTTCCCAGTTTGAAGGCTGGCCCAAATGTTCATCTCATATTTCTCTTTATTTCTTCATTCCAAGGATACTCTTTGCACTCTTTTTCCTATCGCCTTCATAAGCGTGACGTTTTTGTGGTCTGCATTTTACTCAATAGGCTAAACTATTGTCCGTGCTATTCTGCAAACCTGCTTCAACTTGATCTGGGTGTCGTTGTTCTCTCCAGAAGACTATCACAAATTTTATGCATATGCGACAGCTTAACTTCCCATCTGGAAGCATCATTCTCTGCAACTAACGTACCAGATTGACTCATTCTCTGTGCCTTTATGGATAACCAACTGACGACTTGTAGTTGATGGTCTCTCACACATGTAAATGTTGGCTTCTCTCCCCAGGTTATTCTGTTGCTGTTCTCTCAACTCAGAGCTCCGTTTATTTTGTTGCTGGTGCACCAAGATCCAACTACACTGGCAGAGTAGTGGTTTATGATGTTGACAGCGATGGTAATATCACAATTGTGCAGTCCCAGAGAGGCGAGCAGGCACGTATATTTTGGTCATGGATGCAGATTTTGCAGGCATCTGTTTTTATCGACACAAAAGTAAATCGCAATGCATTTGTTCTGAAAATTCCTCTTTCTTGCAATGCATTTAGGATCCACTTGAACTCTTCTCTGCTCCTAGACTATTTCAATGAGGTTAACAGCAATTCTTAAACAGTATTTTAGGAAGTCATCCAATTAGTGGTAAAAGATAATATACAAAGCTACTTAGTGTAACATGAGGTGGCAATGTGCACAGCCCAGAAGGCCAGCCATATCCTGGGCTACAACATAAGAATCGTGGCCAGCAGGCCAAGGGAGGTGATTCTGCCCCTCTGCTCTGTCTGGTGAGACCCCACCCGGAATACTGTGTCCAGCTCTGGGGCCCCCAACATAAGAAGGACATGGACCTGTTGGAACAGATCCAAAGGAGAGCCACAAAGATGATCAGAGGGCTGGAGCACCTCTCCTGTGAGGACAGGCTGAGAGAGTTGGGGTTGTTCAGCCTGGAGAAGAGAAGGCTCCAGGAAGACCTTATAGCAGCCTTCCAGTAGCTGAAGGGGGCCTACAGGAAAGATGGGGAGGGACTTTTTACAAGGTCATGTTGTGATAGGACAAGGGGTAATGGCTTCAAACTGAAAGACAGTAGATTTAGATTAGGTATTAGGAAGAAATTCTTTATTGTGAGGGTGGTGAGGAAGTGGAACAGGTTGCCCAGGGAAGTTGTGGATGCCCCATCCCTGGAGGTGTTCAAGGCCAGGCTGGATGGGGCTTTGAGCAGCCTGGTCTAGTGGGAGGTGTCCCTGCCCAGGGCAGGGGGGTTGGAACTAGATGATCCGTTTAAGGTCCCTTCCAACCTAAACCATTCTATGATTCTGTCAACACTTCTAGTTGGGAGATACTCAGTGAACTCCACTCTGCCTGAGAAGTTGTGAAGTAGATGACATCAAGAGAGATTTGGACGCTTATTCTCTTTTTCTCCCCTTGGAAAAGAGCGGCGAGTTTAGGTGGCTTTGGTTTTGTTTGTAAGACAAATCTGAGAGTAAATCAGAGATTGTGTAGTTTCATGTGCACAGTTTAATATAAAAAAGTATACCTTCCATAGCTTAATCTCTGTTTGCGTTGTTATTATCGAGTGGTAAAACCATAGCAGCAGTTACTGGGCAGAAACAGTGGACATATGATAAGGATATGGTTCTTAAAACACTGGAATATGCTATATAGTCATTTCATCCCACTGTGCGGTTTCATTCATTAGCATTGGACTATTTTGGGGTGTAGGTTTTCAGACTCAGGTGCTGAAATGTTATGCTTTACAAAATCCACATACAAACACGACTCTCTTACTGCTGATTTCAGATTGGCTCCTACTTTGGCAGTGTGGTGTGTTCAGTGGATGTTGACAGGGATTCTGTGACAGATGTGCTGCTTGTGGGTGCACCCATGTTTATGAATGACCTGAAGAAAGAGGAAGGGAGAGTATACATGTTTTCCATCACAAAGGTAAGAATGGCGCTGTAGCACAGCTGGAATCGGCTTCCTGCCTCTCCATCCATGATAAGTGCTGATATTTTCATTTGCAGCTGTAGGGATTTACTGTTGTTCCTGGACTACAGTTTTATCAAAGAAAAAGCAGTCCAAACTGCCGTAGTACTTAGTGGCAGTGTCTGTTCTGTTAAATCAGAGGGTGATCAGAAGAGCGATCTGGGCCCCACAGCCAGCTGGTGCAGCAGACTCGCTCAAGCCGGCATTGCTAAGTTCTTTCAAAGTACACTGGCCACATGCATGCTAAAAAGCCTTTGGCCCTGGATCTTTTCCAGACCTCTAAGTCACCATTTAGTGTGTCTTTTTCAAAGTGTTAAAAATATTGCGAGCGGTGTTTTTGTAACGAGAAACAGGGGATGTGCCCTGTGTGGTGTGGCATAAGGGCAGGGGTAAATGGTGCCAAGCCTGCCTGGTCAGAGGACTGCAGATGGAGCCGGGAGCCCTGCCCAGTGCAATCATGCCCATTCTGCTTTTCAGGAGCGGCTGCAAACTTTCCCCAGAACTGCCTGTGCATGTAATCTGGGAATAAGCCAGCTGGAACACATCAAAATGCAGTCAATAGTTAAGGACTATTAGTGACCAGGGACCTGCTGCTCTAGGTGGGTCCCTGGTCCTGGTTTTAGGCACTGTGCTAGGCATTGTACACAAGTAGAACACGAAGTTGAACATTTCTCTAAGAAACTTAGCTGGAGGCTGTTGCTAATTAATTGTTTGCCACTAGATTTTGGCAAATCTGTTCAACACCTAACAGTATTCCCAAAACAGTTCTAATAAACGCTCCTCTGCCAGTTTTCTGCATTGTTTTGTAGACTTTCATGCTGGATGGTTACTACTACTCATGTTGTCTCCTTTGTTCAGTGAAGCTATGTTATTTGTTTAATGGTTGACTGACAGCGTTTTTTATTTAGACTTGTAGTAGGTGTTTTCAGAATACCGGTATTAACAGTCCTGAAGCCTGTGGCACTTTTGAACAGTCTCTCAATCAATCATTGGGTGTGTGGATATGCAAAGTAAATTAATACCTGCCATCCATCAGAGAAAACAGAACATGTCCTTTTTACTAGGTAAATTGCAATCAAATAAATAGAGAGGAAGGACCACCCTTTCAGCAGCAGCTCACAGTCAGATCATCCTGGAGCAACAGGAAACTGTACCCTAAGGCAATTTCAAAGTAGATGGAGGTGCTGGAAGTAGTCCTGCCGGCAGCTGATATTGGTCTTTGTGACTGTGGAATTAGACATGAAATACGGAAGTAAAAATGAAGGAATTTTTTTTTTCATGTTTTGAAAACTGAATAAATTGGAAGACTATCCTTACAACATTTATTCTTTGTCAAATGTTAGGTTTAAAATTATTTAAAAAGTAAGAATAATGAAATAATTTTTTTTTTTTTTTGATTAAAGAACCTGGATTTGTGCAACTTACCCATGTTGCGCAAATAATACTTTTCTAGTCATTTTTAATAAATAACTTGGCTGGTATTTCTAAAATATTAAGCACAGCATGATAGCTGAGGTTAAAGATGAGAACAGTATTTGCCAGAGAGTTGAATTTAACCTAGTGTGAATGTGATTATTTAACTGTAAAGATCTCCAATCTTTCTTGCTTCATTGGCACTGGAGAGGTCAGGAGTTTAGCATTTGGACACATGTTTTTTGCATTAGTTTAGTTAGGAAATTCCATTTCTGTTTCAAAGAATTATGTCCAGTTACATAATTTCCATTCCCTCTGCATAAAAACTGGTAATCCAAAACTGGAAACTGTATTTTTCAATGTATTGTGAAACTTTCAGAACAGTCAGATGAGGACAGTGAGAGCATTTAAGCTTCATACATATGGTTATATTTGCTGTTAGTGCTTTGCATAGCATGCTTTAATTTTGCTGTGTAACGCTTGCCAAGACTCTGAGACATAATGCAAACTGAATGGCCAATACAATGGGGAAGGAATTCAGGGTTGAGCAGTCCAAGGGGAATGTACTGGAAAACAAAAATAAAAAACAATGCACATAGATACTGCTTCTATGTCTAAACTGGTGCAGTGATTGCTGTGTTTTTGCGTTTTCTTCTCTTTGCTCTTATAAAGGGAATTTTGGATCAACAAGAACTCTTGGAAGGTCCGCAGGGGTCAGAAAACGCTCGCTTTGGATCAGCGATCGCAACGCTTGCAGACATTGATTTGGATGGTTTTAATGATGTTGTAATAGGTGCACCACTGGAAAACCAAAACTCTGGAGCAATTTACATTTACAATGGATTTCAAAAGACTATACGTACCAAATATTCTCAGGTAATTAACTTTGTTGCATAGCGCTGTATTCCATGCCTTTAGATCTGCTAGAAGAAAAGAGAAGGATTTTGTATCTTTTAATTGGCTACTGTTTCATCCTCGTGAAGGATTACTGTTTTTCTCATGGCATATTTCAAGTTTTGTGCCTCTCCTTCAGCTGTCAGCATGCCCTGGCTGATGCTGCGGTGCTTATAACTGAAGCATATAGAGGAAGAGGACTTGCAAGATGCTCCGTCTGAGCTTCTTAGAGTTTTTGGTGGCCATGTATGAAGTCAGCTAATTTCCTATATGTTTTCTGACACCCATTATTCAGGTTTTTAGGGTTGATGTACAGCAATGGAGATTAGCTAAATCCCAGCTCTGTAAATTATAAATATGTAGTATTAAAGGAAAAGACTTTCAAGGGCCTTTGCATGTCCTATATGCTACTATAATCGTAATTTTAATGTCACTTTCCATTCAGACTTTCTGACTTTCTGGACAAGTGTTTGTTAGAAGTCCTGTTAAGCTTCCTATTCTTTGAGCTGCTCAGTGTGAGATGGAAAAAGTTTACAGTGAGTACTAGCTGGCATACACAGTCAGTAACTTGATCTACTCCCAAGACAGAAAAATCTAGTCCATTGTGTGCTCCAACAGGGCAGGGAAAAGTGCTTAGAAGCGTCTGAGAAAACATCCACAAAAGCGTTTTGTTTAAACAATACATTGCGTATACAGGGAATATCAGTGAAAATCCATCGCTTAGGCTGCTATCTACAGACTTAAGCACTCTTGTGGCAAGCTCAGTAACCAAACTCTCTTCCACAGAAAATTTTAGGATTGGATTCTGCTTTTGGACAACGGCTCCAGTTCTTTGGAAGATCAGTAGATGGCCATAGAGACTTAGATGACGATGACATTACTGACGTATCCGTTGGTGCTGATGGAAATGTGGTTCTGCTATGGTTGGTAAACTCCTTTAGAAAGGAAGCACTTAACAATTCAGATGCAAGTTGAGCATTTAGTTAATTAAACAGCAAAAGAAGCAAACCAAAAAGCTCTTTCATTCCATGTGTTCAGAGCTAACACACTTATTGCCTCATCGCTGCTATGGTAGCTAGCTGAAAAACAGCATTAGACTAAACCTCTTTTAAGCATGTAGCATCTAACTATTGAAGCCAAGGCAGTGGTGGGGGGCTGAGGCAGGGCATGTGGGGGGAAGCCAGGTGGCGGGGGCTGCCAGGAAGGATCTGGGCTTGGATGGGGAGGGCCAGGAGACACCCATGGCTGCTGCTGCTGTGCAGACACCTGGTCCAGGGGGAGTGGGGCTCGCTTGAGAGTGTTTGTCAGAGCAGGTTGTACTTCAGTAGCTACAGTGTAATTTTGATAGCTGAGCATGAGACAGATGAAACCACTTCCCACACAACCTGCGTGACCTTTGCTGGGTGGTAGGCTGATGTGTGGGAGAGAGTTGTCCTGCAGGGAAAAGACAGAGCGTGGTGAAAGAGAGTTGGCACCTATTTCTGGCAAGAAACCTATCTTTTCTGGCATGTAGCCTTTGCCAGAGCAGTCTGAATACTTCCACAAAATAAAGAAGAAAGGCTTCACAGAAGTCAAATCTTCTGCCTCCCTAAGTACTGTGTATTTTCCACTGCTTCCTTGAGGAGCTAAATTAAAATGCAGCTTGCTTTTCTATCTGTTGTCTGTCTTCTTGCCTGAGGCTCCCCATTGTAAGAAGAAAAACATGACTGAATTGCTACTTATTTCATAATGAAACAAGATTATTAAAAATGAATGGTCAGTATGGACCTTTGACCCACAACAGAACTGCTGCTGGTGCTGGTGGGAATTGCATTAAAGAAAATTATGCTCCTTGGAGTACCAGCATTTATTTAGATTTGATTAATGAAGATGTTCATTTTTATTTCACTCTGGCATTTGGTCTGATTAATGAGTTTCACTTTTGATTAAAGTGTTTGTTTTTACATGCAGGGTTCTTTTGAAACTGTTCTTCAAAATCTTGATTAATTACATGAAAGTTGTTTTTCTGGAAAATAGGACTATTAATTAAGATGAAGAATTGCCCTTTTTCGCCTTCTCAGAGGAGCTCAGTAACTTCCCTAAAGGAGCAGAAGAACGTTACTTATTGGGAAAACAGGAAAAGGGCTTCATGCTCTGTTATCCTAAGGGAAAGATTAGAGCATTGGGATAAAGGCATTGATTATCCATTAATTTGACATGACGAATTGTTTATTGTCATTACTGAACACTACTGTATCAACAAATTCACTTATATGCAAAGAAAAATACTTTTACCAGTGCCATTAAAAGATGTTTACATTGGGAACCAAGCAAATCAATGTTACACTTACAGGTAGTAATAGACAACAGCTTGTACATTACCCAGGGCTCTTGAAAACCACATGTAACCTTTTAAAATACTTTGCAGGTCACGAAGCATTGCAAATGTCTCCATAATTGCCTCATTTAAACCTGAGAAAATCAGTCTTCTGAACAAGAACACAGAAATAACTGTCAAAATATGTTTTCAGGCTACATTTAGACCTGTTAAGAGAAATAATCAAGTGGGTAAGAGTATTTCAATAACTTGTCTTATATTAATTTCTGCAAAAGTCCATTATTCAAATGAGTAGTGGAGATTCTAAAGAAGTGTTAGATTGAATGTCAAAAAAGGCAAAATCAGTATAAAATTGAAGTGCTTGAGAAAGTGTTTTTAAGACCTACTTTCATCACTAGCTCCATAATCTTTCAAAAGTGAGGAATTAACAGTATAAAGGAGAGCTGTATCCTTCCTGTTCAGCAAACCCCAGAAAATGTCATTGGTGAGAAGCTGATTTTTTTCCAACCTGCTGATTTCAACAGCGGGCTGCACATTTTTCTTCTCTCTTCAGAAAAAGTAATAATAATAAAAAAATATATCTGTAGGCTCAGTGCAGATGTCAGTGGGGAGAAGCTCTTCTTTTCAGAGGACAGGAGAGCACCAAATATTTCTGAGACCAGTGCTGGCCTCTCATGAAGCTATTTAGTTAAAAGTACACGTCATGGATAACACCAGTTGGACTGCGTCAGTGCTATGTGTAGTGCCTTTAGGAACTCATGATTGTGAGTAGAAAATAACAGTGAACTTCCACAGTGTATTAGTCATAAGATGAAGAGGACAGAAATTATTATGTGATTGAAGAGAAGATGGAGATTCTTTATAGTCTCCTCAGAGTTCAGGGATATAGTTGCAAGGCCCCTTTATCTAGTGTAATCCTGGCCCTGCTGACTGGCTTCTTGCCTGAGCTGCAGGCTCAAACAGCTGCAGTGGAGACTGGATTGATTGCCATTTAATGTGCTCTCTGTGGATGAGAACTTACGTCAGGATTTAAACCTGTTTGACAGCTTTGGAAAACACAAGAGAAAATTTTATCATTTTGAGACTGCGCTGTGTTTAGCAAGCTACGAAAAAAGTTAAATATTTAGTGTGGTTTGGAAAGCCTGGTCATTTGGTAACGTTGAGCGTAGTAATGAGATCATGGGCAGTCATAACCAGCAAAAAATGTACTGTTATTCTTCTTGTAGCTATAAAGTACAATGCAACATTGGATGCAGATCTCCAGTCCTCGAGAGTGACTTCTAGAGGATTGTTCAAAGAAAATAATGAAAGGTACATGCAGAGGGATCTTGTGGTACGTCATGAGGAGAACTGCGTTCATGATGTCTTCAGTGTACAGGTAAGTGCAATTGCAAGCAGTCCTATGTAACAAAAATGATCACAGGAAGATGTTGGTGAATTTGATGCATGGTTTACTCAATGATTCACGTTTCTCAAATCCCCAACAACTGAAAAATACTTAGTAAGATTCTGATTTCAAAGAAACTAATAACTCAAATTCAACACAGCTTTTTAGACGAAGTTCTTAATTATGTACTTCATCTCTGACATAACACAGAGCCCATAGACCATAATTTCAATAGATTTTAATTTCCCTCTGAGTAGGTTCTTTTGTAAGAACTGACATAGGTGCACATGTTTTCTCACAAACAAATAGCATTTCAGGCAGACTTCTGGTGTATGCTAGGCCTAGGAAATACACTTAGGAAAAAAGAAAGTCTCCCATCTTTCTATAGGATCAAAGACTGAACATATCTCTGAGAGTTGCCTTAAGACCCCTGCATGATGCTAGGTCAGGTAGAAGACTTCAATTCCTGCTCTGCTTTTCAATGCAGATATCTTTGACTTGTTGATCGCATCTAGTGCCATTGTGGAGCCATGAGCCATAGCACCCATTACTGAGAAACAGAGGAGACATTAGGTACAGTGTGTTTTAGTGTCACTCAGGCCCAACTGCTCTCTTTGATGGCAAGGCAGAGTGGAATAGGAATTTGACTTCTGCAGCCAGGTGAGAACGAAAGTCACCTGGTGGTGGGTTTTGAGGACCAGCTTCTGCAGCTGCAAGAGAATCTGCATGTTCCTTAGCCCTAGAACTGACGGTGATGAATAGAGTCTCCAAGAATCCTAGGAAAACAAGTTTTATCATGGAAATGGCACTAAAAGCTGTTTGGCAGGAGGAGCCCACCCTATGCAGTCTCATAAAATTATTTCAGTTGAGAAATTTAGCTTTGCACTGTTACTTTTTCTTGTTTAGAGCAAGTTTGATTTTACTATGCATTCTCAATTTGCAGTAGAATTACTGATTTTACCCCGTTTGCTGTGCTGACAGCTATCATCTGAACCATGTGTTTTGCAGGAACCTACCGATGCAGTGAATTCCCTTAGTTTGCGCATTGACATTGGCCTTGCAAATCCTGGCTCCAGCCCTGTCCTTGATAAATATTCTCCTGCATCTGTGGCCTATAGTGTAAGTATGCAGACTTACTATTGAAAAATGCATGGCTGTACACACATCCATAATATGTGGCTCCCACAAACACCAGAGAGGTACATGCATGTGAAAACTGGTGTTCTAGTTAAGTCACTGGGCCGAAACCAGGCATCTGGGGTGGGCTAGGGGGATTGTCCCCTGGTTCCTTTTATATCTTTGTCTGTACTTTGTGGGCTTACTCACACACACACACATACGCATACATCAGCCACCATAGGCATAAGGAACATGTTGGTTGAGCCATGTCACTGTTGACGTGAACTTCTAGTTGATGGCAAGGATGAACTATTTTAGGTGAGTTTATTGTACAATAAAAGAGTACACAAAAGAGAGATGGAACCCCTTTGATTACATCATATTTGTTATGGGTTAACAATAACCTGCCTGCACTGTTCTTATGGATCAGTTGACATACAGTAACGTGTCATTCAGTGTTAACTTGTTCATGTGTCAAGAGTTTTTAATGCCCTTCAGAGGGATTTTCTTATGTGCAGACCAAGAATGCGCTTCATCTCAAAGGTGCCTGCACTCTGCTGTCTATAGATAATTTTAAAGTTGAAGTGCTGTCATTCAGGAAATGTTTTTGGTTTTTATAGATTCCTTTTGTTAAAGACTGTGGTGAAGATGAACTTTGTATCTGTGATCTTGTCCTGAATGTTCAGCGGAAGGCAGATGATGGGTAAGAGCTGAATCTGTGGAATTGTTGGGATTGGGTGTTAAGTTTTCACCAATTGGTTTGTCTGTAGGCTTTGGATGAATTTCTAGATGAGAATGACTCTCTAGTTCAACATCTACTTAGAAACAGCAGGGATAAAAAAGGCAATAGCTTTTCTGTCTAAATAACTAATCAAGGAAAAAGAGGTATAGCAGGAACACAGGTACAGAAGTAGGACTCTTGTCAGCTTAGACAAACCCAAGTTTTGGTACCTTAGGGATTGAAGATGCGGTGACCATTCAGAATAATCGTGTCTAGCTATGGAGAACGGGAACTCGCGGGGGGAGCATCATTGGCTGCAGCAGCCGTCTTGGTCCCTCCCGCGGGGAGCAGTCAGGATCCTGCAGCAGACTGTGCCACTGGGGAGCCAAGGTCAGCCATTTGGGCAGCACATATTCCAAGTCCATGTGCAGATATACGCATACATGTACAGTACACAGAGAGACAGGGCTAGCTTTTCATGAAGCTGCCATCCAAGTCCGCTCCCCACTCACTGCCCACCTTACCATCAGTCTAGAGCCCTTGAAAATTCAGCGAAGTTACTTTGAACATACATAATCAAGGTCCTGCACTTTAAGAAGATGCTAATTCCATTTGGTTTTTAGAAACACCATCAGAGCGTTTCTTATGTCAAAGGGTTTAGAAAGCAGAGTGTTTAAGTGCGTAGAATGTAGGAAATGCCTTGCTGTGCTTGTTATTTGTTGTTGACTACAGTGAACACATTTTCATGATCCACAGCTGTTCTAGTACCTCTGTTTACAACAATGGACTTTATTTTCCAACAGCAAACAGCAGTTTGTTGTCAGCAGCAAAAACAGAAGACTAACGTTCAATGTGAAATTGGGAAATAAAAAGGAAAATGCATATAACACCAGAATCCAGGCTACATTTTCTGACAACTTGTTTTTCGCTTCATCTTCTTTGCCGGTATGTGATACCCAGCCTCACTGTTTCTGTTATTGCCACTGATTTTTGAGTTTCTCAGAGAAATTATTATTTTTTTTTCTTTCTAGTAGTGCCTGTCCCAGGAAAGAATGTGTGTGCAAACCTCTCTCCCAATTTATTTTCTTGGATACCAGAATTATTCCCTTCGGCATATCAGTTTATTTAGGTCAAGAAGAGACACTGCCAACTCAGCATAAAAGTTGGCAAACTGTTGAGTTTGACCTCACCTCAGTATTTCAGTCATCTTTTCCTCACTTTAGGCCTTGGCACCCACATCTTCTGCTTGACTCCCAGCAACATGCCTGAATGAAGTTGCTGTGACACAGGGAATTTGTATTTGATAAATCAAGCATGCAGCATTGATGATGCGGCCTTAAAGCACAGACTTTGGATCTAGAAATAGTGTTATTGCCAAGGCCATGTGTTCCAGCTAGACAGTTAATCAGATTGAAGTGATTGTTATACCAGAAGCTTCTCTTCTAATGAATTTTGTCTTAGGAAAGGGAAAAGAAGGGAATTATGCATACTATTTTGGGGAATGCAGTAAATCTATAATCTAAACTGTTGCTCCCAAACAACTCATGAAGGATGAAATCCAGACTTCAGTGCTTGGCTTATGTGGTCAGGCTGCTACTGGAGAGGTGCGTGATAATCCTAGGGGTGAAATCCAGAGCAATCCCTATACTGAAGGGAGAGGAGGGATAGGAGCATTCATCACTGCCCCAGAGCAGCATTTTCCTGAACAATGAACTGGCAGAAATACTCCACACAGCACTGAGGGTGCCCCTCTACCTCCCCATCCTGTTGTGCAGCAGAATTGCTCATTGCGCTCATGTCAAAAGACCACACTGGAGCTAGGATATTCTTTTGCTTTAAAAGATCATTTGCTTAGAAGTATTTTAGCCTGCGTATGAAGCTTTTGACCAAAAATGTGCCTGCTTCAAGCAGGAAGAAAAGCTTAAGCTGGCAATGTATGGGTGTTCTTTTGGGGGTTTGTTTTGGTAGCATAATTCATGAATGGTAAATGTCCGGTAGGGATACTTTTAACAAAAGACAGTACATTTTAATGAATTCTTGTCAAAGTGATGATAACTGGCTATGGTCTATGAGTTTGTCTTTGATGTAGGACAATGACATGCTACATATTCTGAAAAGTAGTAATTAAACTCTTATGTCTTGTAGATTTTGCTATAAAAAGTACGATAAAGTTCCCCTCTGCACACTAACTTCTATAGTGAGAGTACTTCAGTAGCTCTCAGGTCATGTAAATATGGCTGCAAAAGTTTTGTAAAAATGCTGTAAAAAGCACTATAGGAGTTAATGCTGGAGGTGACCTGTACTCTTTAGCCTGTATTCCTTCTTCCAAGCCCAACACAAAAGTCTAACAAGATCATGACAGCTCACAAGAAATCTCACGGGACTGGTCCTTGTCCCACCTTTCTCCTGCCTCTGTCCTAGCCCTGCCTATTCCCCTGCAACTCTAGGAATTACTGCCATAACACCTGTCTGTACTAATCCTTAGTGTAATACGTGTCCTGTTGAAGATACAAACCGGGAACTTCCTCTCTTGCTTTACCAAAACCTGATACTAGGATGACTTTTCTGTCTGTTTCTTCTGCAGAGCGATGGGACTGAAGTCTCGTGTCAGACAGGAACAGCACAAAGTACTGTCATTTGCCAAATAAGCTATCCTGTTTTCAGAACAGGACAACAGGTACAGCTACCGTGTTTAAATAACCTTGAATAATACCCAGAAGCTTTTTTGTTGTTGTTTTACCCTAAATCTGCGTTTACTGCTGGTGAGGATTTCTTAGATTTGGCAACAGTTAACTTCCCATTGGGTTTCAGAGGCATTAAAAGAAGCAAACTAAGGGCTAAGCTTCTAGATTAAAGGGAAAAAAGGCTCTTGAAGCACATTTGTCCCTACCCACAGCTTTGAAAAGCTACTGTAGCTTTGTAACTCTTGGAGGGTGAGGGCTGGGGGCAGAAGCAGAGAGCACCATGCGTGGCCTTCTGGTAACTGAGCACAATTCCTGTCAAACCCCTCCTGCTGCGTGAACCTGCGGCAGCTCCCTCTCCTGCTCTGTGAATTTCATCTCTCCAAAAAGCAGCATTGCTTTGAGGGGAGAGGGGTGGCCAACACAGCCCTATGATAGGTGGTATATCCTTTTTCTCACATATACCATAACCACGGGATATCCGTGGTTTTATGCAACTTAATCTCTTATCCCTCAAGGGCAGAAGAGAAATAGGCTTCCAGCCTCTAACACAATCAACTGGTGTAATGAGATTTTTGCTAGAAAGAATAGAAACATGATGTTCTGTGTCAGGGGGAGCAAAATAAAAAAAATTAATTACATATGAAAAGCTAAGTTTGTTCTGAATTTTTAATGGCACCAAAGTGGACCCATTGGAACAAATGGAAGAAAGGAGTGAATCCTGAACACCTTTTGTTGCAGCTTATAGCTAGCTAGAGACAATTTAAAAGTGCAAATAGCTCATGTTTACGTAACAATGCCAATTTGTAGGGGAAAGTGAGAACAAAGCAATTCTGGAGTATTATAAATTACTGAAATATTACACAGAAATTGGTGGAGAATTCAGATACAGAAGGCAATTCTAGATTGTTGCACATATGAATAATTGTGTTGCTTTTGTAAAGTCCTTTGGATGTTGTACCATCAGCTCATTTACTGCCTGTTCTTTGTCTCTTCTGTAGGTATCTTTTGATATCAGTTTTGATTTTAACCTGAAAAATCTTCAGAATGTGGCACTTCTAAGTTTTCATGCGTTGAGGTAAAGTATATAATCGTATGAAAGCAAGTTAGGTATTAATACCTTATTTGTATAAAATAATAACACCTGACTTAAATGTGTTTTGATGAACAGTGAAAGTAAGGAAGAGCAAGAATTGGACAACCAGGTCAGCTTATCAATTCCTTTGCGATACGATGCAGAAATTCATTTCACAAGGTATGCTGCATAATGTAAAGAGTCACTGTCATTTTGCCAAGGCATTTGAATATAGTAGCAGTCTTGAAAGGCCACTGAAAAGATAGTGAAACTTTGTTTTCATTTGGGGAATTGTCATTTCATCAGAAATGCCCATTTCATCAATTTTATGTTCTTCCAATACTCTTGCATGTAAAAAATTATGGAATGTGTAGTAAGAAACCATAGATCCGTGATAACCTCTGCACAATTGATACAGATGCTTACGTGAATGGAAGTGGTATAAAAACCAAACAGTGCTTGTGGTTTTGATAATATCATTAGTATACACTATGTAATAAGGTTGGGCCTCTGCGCTCAAACATAGTGCCATTGGATCAAAACTGGAGGAAAAGTGATCAAAACTAAACAAAAGAACAACAACAAAGAGAAAAAAAATGCTCCAGCTCAAAGTCTCAGCAAGAGGTGGGGGAGGGGGAGGAATGGACGACACGGGGGGAATAATTATGGACATACTTGCTGAACCTGGACCAAAAATGTAAACGCTTGTTAGCAGTTTGAGATAGTGATTTGAACTAAAACCTGAGGTGGCCCATGGCAGATTGCCCCTTGCTGCTGCTGTGTTGGCATGGGGAGCAGCACACCCTGCTTTGCCACGTGCCCGCCTGGAGATTCATCTCACACCTGCCACCTTCCCTTCTGGTGTCAGCCCTTTCCCCTCCCCATGGAAGCCAGGTCAGGGCTGTTCCAAGAAGGATCCTTTACCCCAGGATGGGCAGTTTGTAAAGAGAGACAGCTGGAGAGGCAGGGGGAGAGGAACAGACAAAAACCCCTTTAAGACTGATCATATCACGCCCTTGAAACCTCTCATCTTCAGCCCTGGAAACCCCAAGTGGTTTGGGATGCACTGTAACAGTAATTAGTCTGTTACTGTTCCAAACAAAAATAATTTCAGTTACAGTTCAACTTAAATTAGAACTGACACAAAATGCACTGGTTTGACTTTCAGGTGAAGACGGCCTATTTTAGTTTTCATCAAAGAAAAGATTGGTTTATCTTTCCCAATTACTGAATTTCGAGGATAAACTACATGTAGTTATATTTGATGCACTTGGTCACCATTTCTTGGTGAAAAAAATGCTTTTGCATCCCGAAGCATTCCAAAAGTAGTAAGCATAAACTCATAGAAAATAAACAGCAATTATTCAAAGAATGGCAGAAATTTGAAAAAAAGGAAGCTGCTTAAAAATGCACAGCAGCAATGAATTCGAAAACCACCGTAACTACAAGAACTGTTGGCTGCAAAGTATCACCTGAGCTGGAATAGGGGCCACAGCACAGAAGCTATAATAATAACCTGCTTTGCAGCGGCAGCTTCATAACATTGGGAGGTCCTGCATTCACTGCAGCTAGGTGCACCAATTTTGGAGTTGTGCAGAATTTTTCAGGTTATTTCAATTGCGGAGAAGCATTTGAGTCAGCGATGCAAGTTCTTTCAGCTCACATGAGACTTCAGCAGAAACAGAGTATTTGTTCCTAAAGTTAGCATCGGCACAGAGACCACAGGAGCATCTGACTCGGTGGGTAGCACAGCAACTTCAGCAGCCTCCTAGGAAATTGAGATGGTGCAAACTTGAATCAGCAAATTTAATTAGCTGAGAAATATTAACAGAAACTCAATGCTTCAGAAAAGGCTGGGCATGGAGTCTATAAAAGAGTTACTCAAGGAAAAATAGGGGTTTGAATTCAGGTGCATCTCCTGAGTATAAGAAAATGCAATTTCACATGCAAGTCAAGGCATGAAGGAATCCCTGCTGCCAGAAAAGGATTAGTTATTCTTGGAGATGAATCAATTTAAAATAACTAAAGGAAGTACACATTAAGCCAAGGTACAATTTTAAATGCCTGCCTTGGAGTTAGCTCATTTTTATACTCTCCCACTTAGGAAATATTTGTCTGGAGGTAGTTCCTTCTGAGGCAGGTAATATAGCCAAGGAGCAACCTCTTAAAATACAGGGGTTGAGAAAAAAGTGTTGTCTTGCTGAAGTGAAGGCTTTCTAGGGAAAATCTCCTACTATAAATAATATAACCTAATAATATAACCTCAAAACCTGATATAAATAAACCTCCGGGAGAAGAGGTGGGAATCAGTCTTACCAGTGACTCCTGCAAGGACAGGAAGCTGACACTGTGCATCCTGGAAGGTTTGGAGATTTGAGCAATAAGGAAGCAGAAAGGGCATCACACGGGTTTTCCTAGGAGTCCTTCTGAGGAGGCCCTTCAAGGAAAGGGCCCACGGGAGGAAGTATGGAGGATGGAAAAGGATCCACAATGCAGAATGGAGGAGCACAACTGATGAGGAAGCACCTCTGTGAGACTGCACGTGTTAATTTGGGGTTGTACACATAAATGTTACTCAGATTAAATGGGGAGAGCAGCACTGGTAAAGAGGATGGATTTGCACCTTGTGCTAATGGAAAAGCTGATGTAGGAATCACGATAGCCCCTGCGCCTTGTTAACTCACTCCCCTGTTTGCTTTTTGACTGCTCAAATTAGCCTCCTAATGAAAGATAAGATGAAAAGTAGACACAGTTCTGGGGTCGTTCAGCAGAGGAGCTGCTCCCAGGTAGCAGAGGGATGCGGTGCACTACACAGGGATGCTTTCATTGTCTTTGAGCGTGGCCCCAGCTGGCTGAGCCCCTCAAGCATCCACAGGCCCTTGCACCGCATCCTTCCATCACACACCTGTAATTTCACCCTGTGGTGGGCTGCAGCAACCCTCATGTTACTTTGGAAATTTTGAAACCCATAAATATTAAAGAAAATGGCCCAGAGGAGACAGAGGGCTACGTGGTATGTACCATGCACATGAGCAGGATGCTGTGTGTGTCTCTACACCCAGGCAGTGTGAAAACAAGCCTGCCTGTGGCATTAGGGCCCAGGATCTCCCTCAGAGTCTGTTCGTATTTGCTGTTATAGATGTACCAAGGGGGACAACTGGGGGCCCTTTTGGAGGAGGGAGACCACTGCAAGGCTGAAAGTCGAAGTTTGTGGCCAGGAAGGGAGTTTGCAGTATGGCACTGAAACACCACAGGGTGCAGGAGGCTGAGCCAGAGCCTGCATCTCACGCAGCCTTCCTGTCTTTGCTTCACGTCCTCACTCCAGGTCTGGGCTTCAGTACACTGTGTGTTTTCTTAACCAACTTTGTAAAATTCAAACAGCAGTACACGTGACTGATTTTTCCTCTCACTGTACTTCTGACCTGTTTCATGAAGACACATCCAGTAACATATGTTTTCAAAGCAGCTGCCAAATTGAAATGTATTGTTTTATGGTTGTTAACTAGGCTTGCCAACATCAACTTCTATGAAGTATACTCTGGTCATAACATTCCTTCCATCGTGAATAATTTTGAAGATATTGGCCCTGCATTCAACTTCTCGGTTAAGGTTAGTAAATGTTTCTGGTTCGAGAAGCTGCCTTACCTCCTCCTGTAGCCTGGTCCCAAAACGTAGTTGAAAAAACATTCCTGATTTCACTGTCTGATTTTGCTGCTTTTGAACCAGGCAATTAAGAAAAAAAAATTTGCAAATAGCTAGGTGATAAATGCTTACAGTCTTTTTGAGGTTAAATATTAAATTTGCACTTACTGCACAAGTAGAATGGGAGAGGGATTGGTCCTGCGCTGTTTACATATTTAGAAGATAGTTAATGCTTAACTTTAGGCCGATTTATGCTGTTTTTTCACAGAGCTATTTGTCTGGTGCCAACTTGATAAAGGAAAACAAGTCTTTGCAGGCTTGGACTTTGAAACTTGAAGTTTGGCAAGGGTTAAGTGCTCAAACCAGATGCAAGAACTAGCCAGATCACAGCATTTACTACATAACTCAGAAAAACTGAGATCCAACTATGCAACGTGGAAGAGACTTAAATTATATTCCATTTACATTCCTGTAACTGCTACTCTAAAGGACTAAGTAACAGGCTTATTGGCTGTGGCAGAATATTTGCTTTTCAAAACATATTTCATGCAGTTAATAGCAGTTTTGCTAAGGAAACAGACAGGGACCTGAAGCTATACAGTACACTTTCTACTTTACTATTGGCTTAATGTAATTACTACCCTGGTAGGTGTCTTAGTACAAAAAACACTGATGCAAAAGGAGTCTAATTCTTCCATACTCGTACATGATTTCTGATTTTCTTGCTATACCAAATAATTTGTGCATATGTAAGTATAGATACCTGAATTAATTGTGAGTTATTGGCTTTGCAGATAACAACAGGAAATATTCCAGTAAAGATGGCATCTGTAAAAATCTATCTTCCAGAATTGACCAGTAAAGACAACCCGCTGTTGTACATAACTGCAGTCACCACAGATCAGGTGAAGAACAGAATTACAACAACTGCTGTGTTTTGGGGTTTAATCAGTACCATAAATATCAATTATCTCACTCACAATGTGGCTGACACTCAGAGAATCTATGTCCTTTCTCCTTGTCCCTTCCTCATAAAGGGAAGGGGGAGGACCACAATGTCAGCAGTACACTAGACTATTATTTGGTAGATGTGGATTATCTGTAACTGACTTTTCATATGTCTGTGGAATTCTTCAGCTGGGTCCTTCTCCAAGTTCCTGGGAAGGTTTTAGGAAAAGTGGAATTTTTAGATTGGGACAAAGCCTTCAGGTCAGTCTAGGGGGAAAAAAATTACTGTAAGAGCCATTTAATTCTGAACAAAACCATATACAGTCTCAGTTTCCTAGGTATGCAGTGCTATATAATTCACAATCTAGCCTTGCACAGCCACCATCTCATCCCAGAAATATATATTACGATGACTATAAACTCACAAGTATGATGTCATCCAGTTTCATTCCTGCCATCTTTCCTAGGCCAGAGGTGTTACTTGTCAAGCTCAGATAAACCCACTGCAAATAGGGAAAAGACCTTATACTGCATCTTTCACGAA
Organism: Larus michahellis; assembly: GCF_964199755.1. Classification (NCBI taxonomy): domain Eukaryota; kingdom Metazoa; phylum Chordata; class Aves; order Charadriiformes; family Laridae; genus Larus; species Larus michahellis. The sequence goes on from NC_133930.1 coordinate 18,894,696, forward strand.
AGAGAACTTCAGAGCTTCCAAAGAACTGGTGAGTAAGACTCAGGGCTGCAGTACCGCAGGGCTGATCCTTATCAGCCCACTGCTGTAGCGGGGTGCCAACTGCATCCTGGGCTGCATCAAAAGAAGCATGGGCAGCAGGTCGAGGGAGGCGATTCTGCCCCTCTGCTCTGTCTGGTGAGACCCCACCTGGAGTACTGTGTCCAGCTCTGGAGTCCTCAGCACAAGAAGGACATGGACCTGTTGGAGCAAGTCCACCAGAGGGCCACGAAGATGATCAGAGGGCTGGAGCACCTCTCCTATGAAGACAGGCTGAGAGAGTTGGGGTTGTTCAGCCTGGAGAAGAGAAGGCTCTGAGGAGACCTTATAGCGGCCTTCCAGTACCTAAAGGGAGCCTACAGGAGAGATGGGGAGGGACCCTTGATCAGGGAGTGTATTGATAGGATGAGGGGTAACAGTTTCAAACCGAAAGAGGGGAGATTTAGATTGGATATCAGGAACAAATTCTTTTCTGTGAGGGTGGTGAGGCACTGGAACAGGTCGCCCAGGGAAGCTGTGGATGTCCCATCCCTGGAGATGTTCAAGGCCAGGCTGGATGGGGCTTTGAGCAGCCTGGTCTAGTGGGAGGTGTCCCTGCCCATGGCAGGGGGGTTGAAACTAGGTGATCTTTAAGGTCCCTTCCAACCTAAACCATTCCATGATTCTATTCTATGATTCTCATGCATACTGCATCTGCCTTAGATAAAAGAAAAGGTTCTTCACAGCCTGCAAGCATCAAATTTGTACGCACAGAATGGAAAGGGCAAGGGCAAAAAATCTGGACGTTAAAAGAACATTTATTAAAGTTTATGTTTAATCCATGCATGTTGCTTCTTCTTGCTGTTTCCCCTGGAAGAACTGTAAGAATGTGAAGTGCAGTACCATCTCATGCAAACTGGAAGATGTTATGCTGAAGGGAGAGTACTTTGTGAACGTGTCCACCCGAATCTGGAACGGAACCTTTGCTGCTGTGAGTATCAGCTGCGTCTTCATGAAGGATCCAATACTCAAATAATTGCCTAACTCCTGATATTTCTCAAAGTTCAGTAAAGAGACCTTTCAATCTAGAAAGATCTTTCTTGACTTTACATTGCTGTGTGTGTTTTTCCAAATTGGAAACTTGAACCTGTAAGTAAGTTGTAAGGCTGCAAAATGAAGCTGATAACCTTCAGTCCAGCACAAAACCTAAGAAAATGCTGTGATAATGCAATCTTCGCAGCCGAAAAAAACATTTTCTGCATCTGTTAAATTAATTTGAGGGGAGCTACAGTTTCCACAAAACTCAACATAGGACAGCAGAATACAGTATCATCATAGCCTGGAAAATAATGTTGCTTTTAGCTTTTGAACACACAGCCTACATAGTGATCATTTTAGGTAACATCAAAATAACAAAAGCCTGTTAGTGCTGCCAGTTACATTTGTTAGAAAAGGTGTGGAAAATTTTTTTAATTGAATTTTTGTTTTTATTACAGTTAGTGTCAAGGAAACAGTCCTTGCTTAAAGACCTACAGGATGCTTAAAAATATCTATCAATAATATTTTGACT